>NC_073626.1:189493481-189793481 GCF_029407905.1 Bubalus kerabau
CTTCACCTTCGATCAGCACTCACAACCGTCAAAATCACGCCCCTGTCCTGGCCATCCCCTGCTGCTTCCCTAGCATCAGTCTCTCTCCTTATAAGCTGGCCAGTTGATACCACCCACAGCTACCACACTCCACAACATTCCTCCCTACAAAGGCTCTAGGGTCTCTGTACGTGCTATTCCCTTCTCTCCCCAAGACTTCTCTGGCCTATTCCTTTAGGCCTCAATGTAAAGAACACTCCTCAGAGGCCTCCCTGACCCCAGCCTTGGGTGGGGGTGAGCTCCTTCCCACCTCCTGGGGGTCCAGTGTCTGCCCCCCACCCCCAGACCACAAGCACCATGAAGGCTGCATCCCCAGGGCCCAGTCTGTGGGTAGACACTCCCTCGCTTCATTACCTCTCTGTACTGATGGCTAAGGGCTTCTCTGGTGGCTCAGATGGTAAAGCATCTGCCTACAGTGCAGGAGACCCAGGTTCAGTCCCTGGGTCAGGAATATCCCCTGGGGATGGGAATGGCAACCCACTCCAGTATTCATGCCTGGAGAAACCCATGGACAGAGGAGCCTGGAGGGCTATTGCCCATGGGGTTGCAGAGTCGGACACAACTGAGCGACTAACACACGCTCTGAAGGCTCACAATGTGCCAGATGCTGGACCAGTGCTTTCCCTACGTCACCTCATTCCATCCTCACAGTAATTCCCTGAGAGGTAAGGCCCAATCTTCCCCCTTCACAGGCTGCACAGGCTCAGAGCAGATTCAGTCAGTTCAGTCACTCAGTCGTGTCCAACTCTTTGTGACCCCATGAACCTCAGCACGCCAGGCCTTCCTGTCTATCACCAACTCCTGGAGCTTGCTCAAACTCATGTCCATCGAGTCAGTGATGCCATCCAACCATCCTATCCTCTGTCGTCCCCTTCTCCTCCTGCCTTCAATCTTTCCCAGCATCAGGGTCTTTTCCAAGGAGTCGGTTCTTCGCATCAGGTGGCCAAAGTATTGGAGTTTCAGCTTCAACATCAGTCCTTCCAATGAATATTCAGGACTGATTTCCTTTAGAAGGGACTGGTTTGATCTCCTTGCAGTCCAAGGGGCTCTCAAGAGTCTTCTCCAACAACACAGTTCAAAAGCATCAATTCTTCAGCGCTCAGCTTTCTTTGTGGTCCAACTCTCACACCCATACATGACTACTGGAAAAACCATTGCCTTGACTAGACAGACCTTTGTCGGCAAAATAACATCTCTGCTTTTCAATATGCTGTCTAGACTGGTCATAGCTTTTCTTCCAAGGAGTAAGCATCTTTTAATTTCATGGCTGCAGTCACCATCTGCAGTGATTTGGAGCCCAAGAAAAGAAAGTCTGCCACTGTTTCCATTACTTCCCCATCTATTTGCCATGCAGTAATGGAACTGGATGCCATGATCTTAATTTTCTGAATGTTGAGTTTTGATCCAACTTTTTCAGTCTCCTCTTTCAGTTTCATCAAGAGGCTCTTCAGGCCCTCTTCGCTTTCTGCCATAAGGGTGCTGTCATCCGCGTATCTGAGGTTATTGATATTTCTCACTTCAGTCTTGATTCCAGCTTGTGCTTCATCCAGCCTGGCATTTTGCATGGTGTACTCTGAATATAAGTTAAATAAACAGGGTGACAATATAGAGCCATGACGTACTCCTCTCCCAATACGGAACCAGCCCACTGTTCCATGTCTGGTTCTAACTGTTGTTTCTTGACCTGAATGCAGATTTCTCAGGAGGCAGGTCAGGTGGTCTGGTATTCCCATCTCTCAAAGAATTTTCCAATTTGTTGTGATCCACACAGTCAAAGGCTTTGGCATAGTCAATAAAGCAGAAGTAGATGATTTTCTGGAACTCTCTTCCTTTTTCTGATCCAACAGATGTTGGCAATTTGATCTCTGGTTCCTCTGCCTTTTCTAAATCCAGCTTGAACATCTAGAAGTTCACAGTTCATGTATTGCTGAAGCCTGGCTTGGAGAATTTTGAGCATTACTTTACTAGCGTGTGAAATGAAAGCAATTGTGTGGTAGTCTGAACATTCTTTGGCATTGCCTTTCTTTTGGATTGGAATGAAAACTGACCTTTTCCAGTCCTGTGGCCACTGCTGAGTTTTCCAAATTTGCTGGCACATTGAGTGCAACACTTTCACAGCATCATCTTTTAGAATTTGAAATAGCTCAACTGGAACTCCATCACCTCCACTAGCTTTGTTCGTAGTGATGCTTCCTAAGGCCCACTTGACTCTGCATTCCAGGATGTCTGGCTCTAAGTGAATGATCACACCATCATGGTTATCTGAGTCATGAAGATCTTTTTTGTATAGTTCTGCGTATCCTTTCCACCTTTTCTTAAGTGATTTGCCTGGCCTCAAAGCTTAGAAGATCCAGGGCTGAGACTGGAATCCAGGTGCCCCTATTTCCCTGCAGAAAAACAAACTCTGCTTGGGAGATGATGGGCAGTGAAAAGGCGGGGCAGGGCAGTTAGAAACAGGACGGCACCTAGAGGTCAACCTGGGAACTGCAGGACGAAGAGTCCGCCTGCCCTTAGCATCCTCTGCCCAGTGACACCCTAACGGCCTCGTAGCTCCGTGAGTACCCAAAGGACCCCAAGCAGGACATGGACTCACTGCCTCATCCTTCACAGTGAAGCCAGCACCTTGTGGGGGCCCGCAAGGTCTGCCTGAGCAGATCCCGTGGCTGTCACTCTACCCCTCTCCACCTTGCCCGCTGCACCCTGGCTGCCCGGTGGCCTCTGCAGGTCGCAGGGCGGTGGACCGCCACTCGGGACCCACCCACTCGCCCGCAGCCTTTTCTCCCTTCCTTCCCTACCGACCACCTCCTCAGTGAGGCTCTCCCTGCCCTCCCACACAAACCCCGAGCCCCCAGCACCGCCTTATCTTTAACAACAAGCATTTTCTTATTTCTTTTGCCACACTGCACAGTTTGCAGGATCTTCGTCCCCTGGCCAGAGATCAAACTCCTGCCCCTAGGAGCACAGAGCACTAACCAGTGGGCAGCCAGGAAATTTCCCCAAACACTTTTATTGTGATAAGACAAATATAACGAAATAGGGCTCCCTGACCACCTTTAAGTGGCATTAGTCATATTCACACTGTTTATATGAGCATCACCATCATCTGTTTCTAAATCCTTTCCATCACCCATTATGAACTGCATTCCCTCAAAATCCATATGTTGGAGTCCTAACCGCCATACCTTAGAATTGGACCTTATTTGTCATGAGGTAAGATGAGGAGTCGTGTCTGACTCTCTGCAACCCCATGGACTGTAGCCCACCAGGCTCCTCTGTCCATGGAATTCTCCAGGGAAGAATACTGGAGTGGGTTGCACTCCCTTCTCCAAAGAATCTTCCAGACCCAGGGATGGAACCCACATCTCTCACACAGCAGGCAGATTCTTTACTGCCTGAGCCACCAGGGAAGCCTCATACTGGAGAAGGATGGACCCTAATCCAATATGACCGGTATCCTAATAAAAGGGGACATTTGGGGGACTTCACTGGGAGGCCAGTGGCTAAGACTCCATGCTCCCAATGCAGAGGGCCTGGGTTAGATCCCTGGTCAGGGAACTAGATCCCACATGTCGCGACTGAGACCTGGCCCAGCCACAAAGCGGGGCCTGGACACACCCTCAAGGAGAGCTCCACATGAAGACGGGGCACGCTCCGCCGCTAAGAAACTCCCACAGGCTCGGAGCCTGGAGCCAACTCTTCCCTCACTCTGCAGAGGAAGGGCCTCGGACTTCTGGCCTCCAGACCCACGAGACACAAATTTCTCTTGTTTAAGCCACTCAGTTTGTGCTGCTGTGTTACAACAGCCCCAGCAGACAAAGACAACTGCAAACTCCATAACCACTGAGCAGTAATCCTCCCTTCCCCACACCTCTGGCAACCTCTAAATTCTGTCTCCATGAGTGTCTATTCTAAATGTTTTCTGTAAGTGTAATTATACTATATTTGTCCCTTTTTTTTTTCTTTTGGCCATGCTAAATGGCTTACGGGATCTTAGGTCCCTCACCAGGGATTGAACACACGCCCCCCCGTGCAGTGGAAGTGCTGAGTCTTAACAACTGGATCCCCAGGGAAGTCCTTATATTTGTCCTTTTGTGACCAGCTTACTTCACTTAATATAATCCTATTAAAGTTCATCCATGTTGCAGCACAGATCAAGATGGCCCTCTTTCTTAAGGTTGAATAAACTCCATTGTATTCAAATACTACATTACCAATTCACCTGCTCATGCACACTTTGAAATGGTGTACAATGTCTATTCAAGTGCCTTTTTTCAATTCTCTTGGGTATATACCTAGGGGTGGAATTATTGAGTCATATGGTAATTGGGCTCCAAAATCACTGCAGACAGTGACTGCAGCCACAAAATTAAAAGATGCTTGCTCCTTGGAAGGAAAACTATGACAAACCTAGACACCATTAAAAAGCAGAGACATCACTTTGCCAACAAAGGTCCGCATAGTCAAAGCTTTGATTTTTCCAGTAGCCATAAACAGATGTGAGAGTTGGACCATAAAGAAGGCTGAGCACTGAAAAATTAATGCTTTTGAATTGTGGTGTTGGAGAAGACTCTTGAGAGTCCCCTGGACTGAAAGAAGATTAAACCAGTCAATGCTAAAGGAAATCAACCCTGAATATTCATTGGAAGGACTGATGCTGAAACTCCAATACTTTGGCCACCTGATGCGAAGAGCTGACTCACTGGAAAAGACTCTCATGCTGGCAAGCATTGAAGGCGGGAGGAGACACCAGAGGATGAGATAGATAGCATCACAAACTCAGTGGACATGAATTTGAGCAAACTCTGGGAGATAATGGAGGACAGAGTCTGGCGTGCTGAAGTCCCCGGGGTCACCAAGAGTCGGACATGACTCAGCAACTGAGCAACAACAACAACAAATAGTAATTCTAAATTTTAGTTGCTTGAGGAGCTGCCAAACTATTCTTTCACAGTGGCTGCATTATTTTACATTCCAACCAACAATATCCCTTGACTTTTCCTTACCTACTTTCTAGCCCTGGAGTCAAGGTGAGCCTGGGGTTAGGCTGAGACCAGATGAGGGCTTCCAGAAAGGCCGCCTTTCCCAGCGTCACCCCCTGGGCCTTGGGAGCAGATGGCAGGTGGGAGGATCTCTTCTGAAGTTCCTGAAGGGTGGTTGGGCTGAGTGTGTATCTTTCTAGGGTAGACATAGTGGCCACAGGCCGGAACGGAGGAGTGGGCGACCGTGATGGGAGAAGGAAGAGGATGAGGAGCTGATGGAGAGAGGGCAGGAGTCAATCACAGAGGACAGACAGACCCAGAGGAGGTAAGGACGTTAAGATGCAGCACTCTCAGCCACTATGAAAAATAGTATGGAAGGTCTTCAAAAAATTAAAAATAGAGTTGCCATATGATCCAGCAATCCCACTCCTGGGCATATACCCAGACAAAAACATAATTCAAAAAGATACATGCAGACTGTGTTCTCAGTGGCACTGTTCATATCAAGACATGGAAGCAGCCTAAATGTCCATCAACAGAGGAGTGGATAAAGAAGACGCAGCACATATACACAATGAACTACTACTCAGTCATAAAAGAGAATAAAATAATGCCATTGGGAGCAACATGGATGTACCTAGAGATTATCACATTAAGTGAAGTAAGTCAGAAAGACAAATACCATTTGATTTCACTTATATGTGCAATCTAAAATACGGCACAGGGACTTCCTTGACGGTCCAGTGGCTAAGACTCTGCACTCCCAATGCAGGGAGCCAGGGTTCAATTCCTGCTCAGGGAACTCGCCCAGTTAACTTAAAATCCAGCACGCCAAAAACAAAGATGGAAGATCCTGCGTGCCGCAACTAAGCCCAAGTACAGCCAAGTGAATAAATAAATATTTTTTTAAATATATGGCACAAATAAACTCTTATGAAACAGAAACAGGGCCACAAAAATGGATAACAAACCTGTGGATGCCAAGGGGGAGATGGTTAGGAGAGTGATGACCTGGGAGTTTGGCATTATCAGATATGAGCTAGTTTATATAGAATGGATAAATAACAAGGAACTATATTCAATATTCTGTAATAAACCATAACAAAAAAGAATATTTTAAAATATACATACATACATAAAGTGAAGTGGAAGTCTCTCAGTTGTGTCTGACTCTTTGCAACCCCATGGACTATACCAGTCCACAGAGTTCTCCAGGCCAGAATACTGGAGTGGGTAGCTTTTCCCTTCTCCAGGGATCTTCCCAACCCAGGGATCAATCCCAGGTCTCCCACATTGCAGGCAGATTCTTTACCAGCTGAGCCACAAGGGAAACCCAAGAATACTGGAGTGGGTAGCCTATCCCTTTTCCAGGGGATCTTCCCAACCCGGGAATGGAACCCAGGTCTCCCGCACTACAGACGGATTCTTTACCAGGTGAGCCACCAGGGAAGCCCAAGAATACTGGAGTGGGTAGCCTTTCCCTTCTCCAGCGGACCTTCCCTACCCAGGAATCGAACTGGTATCTCTCGCATTGCAGACGGATTCTTTACCAACTGAGCCATAGGGGAAGCCCACTTACATAGATATAACTATCACGTTACTCTACATCAGAAATGACATTGCAAATCAACTATGGTTCAATTAAAAAAAAAAAAGGAACACCTTCCACTTCCTTTAAAAAGAAGCAATCAATCCACGTGTGCCCGTTTGCCTCAGTGAGGGGGCGGGGCTGAGATGGGCTCGGGGGCGTGGCCCGGCTCAAGAGGGCGGGGCTGAGATGAGCTCAGGGGGCGTGGCCCCGGCTAAAGAGCCGGAAAGTGATTTGGGCCCCAGGTGGACCGGCTCTGCGAAGCCACCAGAACCAGCCGCAGGGCGGGGTAATCAGAGGAGGGGTGGCCCGGCACCCTGCGCCCAGGGTGCCTCGTGGTGGGACAGAGCTAGGCCTATGGGCGGACGAGGGGCGGAGGCCCCGCAAGGCCCGCCCGCCGACCCCCGCCTCCGTTCTCACCTCCTGCAGGCGTGCCCCGGGCTGGGGAGCCGGCCACCGGCCCCCCGAGCCCCAGGCCCCGGCGCAGGGCCGAGCGCAGGCCGGCGAGCTGGGCCTCTGCCGCGCGCCGCTGTGCCTCCACGCGGGCCCGCTCAGCCTCCAGGCCCTGAGCGCGGCCCTCGGCTGCGCAGAGTCGCAGTCCCAGGTCCGCGGCCTCGGCCCGGGCGGCCTCCAGCTTGAGTCCCAGGCTGCGGGTATGGTCCAGCTGCTGGTTCCGGGCGCCGCGCGCCTCCTCCACGGAGCCCAGCAGGTCTCGCTCCCGGGCCCGGAACTCGCCTTCTTGCTCCTGCAGCTTCCGCTGGGCCCCCTGGAGCTGGAGCGGGGACAAGGCCCAGGAGTAGGGGTCAGCAAAGCCACCTCTCAACCGACATCCAGCCTCCCGGCCCACGGGCCCAAAAGTAGGGTACGCAGCACCTGTGGTCTCCACCCAAGCAGGAAATGCGCGAACGTGGTGAGAGTATGGAAGGAAACAGTTAGCATTTGTTTTCTCTCTGCCTTCTCTGTAGGTGCCTTGCAGTGTACACCGTTTATTAGTAATAAACTAACAGCTAAGGCCTGCACAGATAGGACTTAGTACTTCCCCCCTACCCAGAAAATCAAATCTAATTACCACTATATCATCTCCATTTTACAGATGAGGAAACTGAGACACAGGGCAGTTATGTACCGTGCCCAAGGCCACAATGCTAGAAAACTGAGAGCTAGGATTCAAAGTCAGGCACCCTGGCCCCAGAGCCTTTTCTCTTAACCACTAGACCACAGTGCCTCTCGTGCACATAATTTATCAATGAGTCAGACAATGACAGGAGGTACTAAAAGCTCCCTAGGAGCGACGTGCCTGATGACACACGCCTCTGGTTCTGAGAATGAGTCAACCCCTCACTCACTGCCTTAGTTTCACTGAACACCATCCATCCTGGATGCCGAGACCTGCTCCAGGGCCTGGTATACACCCCCCATCCTATAATTGCTCTGAAGCACAGAGAGGTCGAGTGACTCAGTCAGGGTTACACAGTAGGTTCGGTGCCAGAAAAGAGTGGAAAGAGTGCAGCTTTGGAGTCAGACAGACCTGGGTGGCTGTGTGACCTTGGGGAAGTGCCCTTGACCTCTCTGAGCCTCAGTATCTGGTTCTCTCTCTAAACTGGGGCTAATTATACCTACCTCATGAGACTGCTGGGAGAATCAAACAACTTTCTGTCTACAAAGCTCTCCCCACCCCTGCTACACAGTTCTTGTCATTATTATTATTATTATTATTATACTTGGTGAAGAAAGGAGTGGGGATCAGGGACCAGTCCTAAGGAGTGATCTCTCAGAATGACTCCAGCACGACTTCCCTGGTGGTCCAGTGTTAAGACTGTTTCTACTGCAGGGGTCATGGTTCAATCCCTGGTCGAGGAACTAAGATCCCACAGGCCAAGCAGCATGGCCAAAAAAAAGACCCCACTACTGGAGTCCCCAGCCCCTTCTGACTGCCCGCGAGCACCCTCCCGTCCAGGCCGCCTGCCACCATCTGGTTACCTCCTGCCGCATGGCCTCCAGGTTGGCCTCGCCCTGCAGCAACTTCTGTCGCAGGCCCAGGGCCTCCCGTCTGCCCTCCTTCTCTGCCCGCTCGCCCAGTGCCAGGCGGCCCTGCAGCTCCAGCAGCTCTCGGCCCAGCCTGGCATTCTCGCTGTCCAGCATCTTCATCTGGGAGAGAGTGGCCACAGGCAGGACCGAAGACCCTTCTCAGCGCCACGCTCCCTTTGAGTCCAGGGTGCCCGTGACTGCCACAAGCTCCAATGGCAGTCCTTTAGCTCTGCCCCACTACCCGCCCAGTCCAAACCTGGCACCGAGGGAACTCAGGACCCGCTGCTCTGGAGACCACGTGTGCATGCTTACTGTCCGACTCTTTGCAGCCCCATGGACTGTAGCCCACCAGGTTTCTCTGTCCATGGAATTATCTGGGCAAGAACACTGGAGTGGGCTGCCATTTTCTCCTCTAGGGGATCTTCCCGACTCAGGGATGGAACCCACATCTCTTACATCTCTTGCATTAGCAGGCAGATTCTTTACCACTGAGCCACCTAGGAAGCTCTAGGGATACATACATTGAACACAACCCTACTCCCCTGGAAGCCTGATAACTCCAGCCAGGTCAGGCATCTGGGTACCAGTAGCTCAGTGTACCACCTAATCACAGCTACCTACCACAGAGAGTGGGGGTAGGGAGTGCTGGGCCCCTAGGAGTTCTGCAGGGCAGGGACTCTGGGTCATCTTTCACCTCCACAATGATGCCTAACTTTTATGGAGTGTCTATCACATGTCCAGCCCTATTCTAAGTACTTTGGTCATGTGAACTCATTAATACAGGATAGGTACTGATATTATCCCTCCTTAACAGACAAGAAAATGAAAACTCAGAGGTGAAATGACTTGCCCAGTCACACAGCCCACAAGCAGCACCCTGGGATTTGATCTCAGACAAGTAGAATCAAAGGGACGTTTCTAGCCCCCTATTTCCCCAGGAGCAGGTGGGGCTGAGGCCTACCTACCCTGCAGCACGGTAGCAAAGGGAACTTGAAAATGTGCTGTTTCACCCAAAACCCCAGCAAGAGCCTGGCACACGGGTGTGAGCTCCCTTCCGAGAGTCCTGTGGTTTCCCAGGACTTGAGCCTCACAGGAGGGGCCTGGGTAGAGGGGCGCATTGGTGGAAGGGGGGGATCTGTTATTCAGGCTGTAGTATCTCTGGGGGAGGCAGAGCCTGGGTGCCAAAGGGGGTTGTTTCCTGTCCTGCTGGTCTTCTGGAGTGGGGAAGCCTGAGTCCTCAGTGACCAGAGCAGTGCCCAGTATACAGTGGGCACTTGTTAAATGCTTGCTGCTTTTGATGGCCTTGGAGGTCATCTAGTTCAGAGCTCTGCAAACTGCAGGCCAAGATTCCACAGGCCAAATTCCACTAGTCACCTGTTTCTATAAGGGTTTGAGCTAAGGATGGTTTGTATGTTTTTAAGTAGTTAGAAATGACTCATTTTTACATGGTTGAAAGAAAAGCAAAAGAAGAATATTTCTGACACGTGTAAAGTATATAAAATGCAAATTTCAATGTCCACAGGCAAAGTTTTAAGGGAACACACTGCACTCATGTAGGTACCATCCAGGCCTGCTTTCTCCCTATGATGGCAGCATAGAGTAGTCGCAACAGAGACTGTAAGGCCCAGGAACCTGGAAATATTTACTATCGGGCGCTCTTCAAAAAAAGGGTTTGCCAGCTCCTAACCTAGTTCATGGGATCTGCACCTCTGGTTATTCACAGATTCCTTTGAGAACTGGCTAAGAGCCCCAGACCCAATCTTTGGAGATATGTGAACAAATGTGTACACGAAAGTACACACAAGCACAGTTTCATGGTTTGAGGACTCCTCAAAGACCACCCATTAATACCAAGGACAGGTAACAGGCCTTGTTACAGTTCAAGCCCTTGGTTTTGACTACACAAGGGGCCGCGGCTCCAGGAAGGGGGTGCGGTGGACTTCAGGCGCACAGCGAGTGCCGGTGGGGGGACGAGTGGGGGGACGGGGCGGTGGGTGGGGTACCTGCCGCCGGAGCTCCTGCAGCTCCCGCCGGGCCTCCAGGCGCGAGCGCTCCACCTCCTGCAGCCCGGCCCGCAGCTCCCCGGCCTCCTTGCCCACGGCCACCCGGGCCTCCTCCAAGAGCACCAGCTTCTGCTCCTTGTCCTCGTTGGCAAGCTTCAGGCTGGAGGAGACAGAGGGCAGAGGTGGCCCCCGGTCCTGGGGAGGGTACCCTGAGTGACCCTGTACAGCAGCCCTTCCCCTGGTTTCTGGAGTGGCTCTGGCAGCCTCCTGCCTGCAGGTGCCCAGTGCCGCCTGCCAAGCAGTCCTCCCCTGGGCCAGGCCCTCCAGGGACGGGGAGCAGACCCTCGGTGGGGAGAGGTGGACCAGAGAGCACACTGGCTTCCAGGGCGATGCTGGTAGGTAGGGCCAGGGTCTGGACGCCCCCCCAACCAGACCGGCCATCACCACTCGCCTTCCTGCAAGGAAGGAAAATCACCTCAAACGAGTCAAGTCTGAGCTTGGTCGGAGGGTAGGGACACCCCACCTGTGCGATTCCCCCAGAACCCTGGGGGTGCAGTCAGTCCGGGGTATGAGGTTCAGGGAAGTGAGGGGCGGAGCTTGGCGAAGGGGCGGGGCTCGGTAAAGGGTCCACCGGCCGCTTCCCCACCTGACCCGCTCGCTCTCTGCCGTCTTCAGGGCCGCGCGCAGCTCCTCGTTGGAGCGCCGCAGGGCCTCACGCTCCCTGGCACCCTCGCTCAGGCTGCGCCGCAGCTCGGCCACCTCCTGGCGCTGGGCCTCGCGGCCGTCCTGGCCCTCCCGCACCTTGCGCTGGGCCTCCAGCAGCTCCCGCCGCAGCCCGCCGCGTGCCTCCTCCAGCAGGCGCAGCTGGGTCCGAAGCTCTTCTGCCTGTGAGGACAGCGGGTGTCCACAGCCGGGGGCCGGGCCCCCTTGGGCTGGGTGCGAGCCCACCCATTCCCGTCTCCCGGGCCACAGGGCGCCTGCCCCATCCCTCTGCCGCGACTGGGCCTGCAGGTGAGCAGGTTATGATTTGGGGCAAAGCATGCTGGAGTCAGCGGTGCTCTGGCCTGAAAGAATCATCAATCAGGGCTTCCCTGGTGGCTCAGACAGTGAAGAGTCCGCCTGCAATGCGGGAGACCTGGTTCAATCCCTGCGTCAGGAAGAGCCCCTGGAGAGCAGAACGACTACCCACTCCAGTATTCTTGCCTGGAGAATTCCATGGACAGAGGAGCCTGGTGGGCTGCAGTCCATGGGGTCGTGAAGTCAGACACAACTGAGCAACTAACACTACGACCACCTAATCATCAACCAAGAGCGCCTGCAGGGATTCTTGTGGTGGTCCAGTGGTTAGGACTCCACACGTCCCCTGCAGAGGGCACGGGTGTGATCCCTGGCTGGAGAAGTTGCCACATGCTGTGCAACGCAGCCCCCCAAAAAGCCCGGTCACCCTAAGGGTCAACCCTAACACGTTATTCACCAGAGATGTATTAATACAACTTCTGTTACCTGAACGTGTTGACCAAAAACGTCTCAATATTCACCTACAAATTGCTGGCCACAGGCATCAGTTTCCGCAAAAATCCCTGGTCAATAGCGAGTTAAGAAGGCAGGGGCCCCACCAACCTTTCTGTGAGAGCTCAAGCTCCACATGTACACAGAAGGCCCTTAATAAATGTTTGCTGCCTCCCTCCCTTCCTTCGTTCCCTTACTCTCAAGGGCACCTTCTGGGCCCCCAGCGGCCTCAGCTGTGCTGCGCAGAGGGGCGAGCAGGCAGGCAGGCGGCTCACCTCGCGCAGGCAGGACTCCCGCTGGCGGCCCATGTCCCCGGCCTGCTCCCGCAGCCTCTTCACCTCCTGGGCATGGGCCGCGGCGGCCTCCTCCAGCTGGGCCCGCAGGTCCCGCAGCTCGGACGTCAGGGCGTTCACGGTGCTCTAGGATCGATGGCTCCTCAGACTTGGTGCTGTGCTGTCCGCCGCGGCCCTGCCCCCGCCAGCCCGCCCCTGACTGCTGCTGGGCTAGCAGGGCACCGTCCACTGCCGGCTCCCAGCACGGCCCCGCACGCCGGCCCGTCAGGCCCCTGTGACCTCCTGACACCCAGCAAGTGCTCTGCACGCAGCTCGTCTTCCCCAGGCTAGGGGTTCACAGGGCCCAGCTGTACCCTCTGCCTCCAGTGGGGACCCCCAAGTAAGGCTGAAGCCTCCTGCACAGCCTGGAAGCTGCCGCAGGGCACAGCCACACCTCTGTCCCCGAGCCCCGCCCCTGCCCGGGCCACGCCCACCCGGGGCCACACCTCCGCCCCGCCCTGGCCTACGCCCGCCCCAGGCCCGTCCGCCCTACCCTGTCCTGCTCCTGGCGGTTCTGGGCGTCCCGCTTCTGTCGCTCCATCTCCAGGGAGACGGCGGCCAGGCTGTGCCGCGTCCCCATCAGCTTCTCGGACAACGCCATCTTCTCGGACTCCTTCAGGGACAGGGCCTGGGGAGAGACGGGAGCAAAGGGCTCAGGGCCCTGGGAGGTCCTGGAGGGATGCTTGGGCCTTTCCCCACCCTGCCCTGGTAACGGTGCCCCCGGGGGCTTGGGGCCCTGACCGGCCACCGCAGGTGGAGCCAGGGTCGAGGCAGCCCCAGGAAAGCGCTGGTGCACTGTTGTTACAACAGCGGTTACAACCTGGACACAGACACAACCTAAGAGATCGCACATCCTGAAGGGCCTTTCGTTATTCCCATTTTACAGATGAGGCTACTGAGGCTCAAAGAGGTAAAGTGACTGCCCCGGGTTACGTGGCGGGTAAGGAGAGATGGGTGCAGCCTGCCCTGTCCCCATTTCGTTACAGGAAGGTCAGGAGTTAGTTCTTTCTGAGGAGGGTCAGCTGCTGCACGTGGGCTCCGTGGGGACAGCTCGTAGGCGGTCACGGGGACGCCACGCCTGGCCCGGGTGGAGGAAGGGTGAGCGGAGGGGGTCAGCTTTTCGGGAACAACACTCACGGTCTCAGGATTGTGGTGGCTATGTGTCACGCTCCCGCCGTGTGCCAGGCCCACCCGCTGGACATGGGGGTCTTGGTGACGCCTCACAAATGCCCCTTGAGTTCCCACTGTGAGGTGAGGAAACTAAGGCCCGGAAAGGACCCCTGGCTGCAAGCCTGGGTGGCGAGCAGGGGCTGGCCCCTCAGGCGGCCGCCGGAGCCCACGCACCTGCTGCTTCTCAGTCTCGGCCAGCAGCAGGCCCTCGTCGCGCTCCTGCTGCAAGGCGGCCATCTCCTCACTCAGCTCTTCCTTCTCGGCCTCCAGCCGGGCCAGCAGCTCCTCCCGCTCCCGCTGGAGCTGACCCTGCAGGCGGGCCCGCTCTGCGCCCAGCTCCCGCCATGCCTCCTCCTGAGGGCCAGGCAGAGGTGTGCGTGACCCACGCGGCTGGGCGGGCAGCCGCTCTTCACCCTCAGGGCGGCCGGGCCTCGGGGCAGGTGGGGTAGGTGAGAGGAAGGGCTATGACGGGGACATGCCGGGGCTGTGCAAGCCCCAAGGAGCAGCAGCTAGCGGGCTGAGAGGATGGGGGCTGAGTGGAGCGGGAGCAGAAAATGTTTCCTGAAGGAAACGAGCAGCGGTCAGTCAGGTAGAGAAAAAAGAAAAAGGACCCTGGGCCAGAGTACAGCCCCAGAGGCAGCTTGGAGGAAGGAGGAAGACGAACAGGGAAACCGTGATGTTTACGGTCCCTGGAGCTGGAATTACAAGGTGGACAGGGTGAAGGCCAGGGCCAGAGCCACATGGAGCAGTCAAGCCAGACCACGCCAGACCAGTGGACGTTAGGGAGGAGTGATCTGATTCCTAGGGACAGCAGAGGTCTCAAGCCAGGGTGATAACGGACAGTCTGAATTTTAGAACAGTGGGTTGTTGTGGGCTTCCCCGGTGGTGGTAGTAGTCAAGAACCAACGTGCCAGCGCAGGAGATGTAAGAGACTCGGGTTCGATCTCTGGGTCGGGAAGATCCCCTGGAGGAGGGCATGGCAACCCACCCTGGTCTTCTTGCCTGGAGAATCCCACAGAGGAGCCTGGTGGGCTACAGTCCATGGGGTCGCAAAGAGTCAGGACACGACTGAGCGACTTAACACGCGCACACGCAGAGCGTGGAAGGCGGCCTGGGACCAGGGGTCTGGGCAGAGTGGGGCTGGGTCGGCTGTGAGGACTGAGGAGGCCTGGGTCTGGGAGCCACAGATCTGCTGACATTGAGAGGCCGAGTCTGGGGTTGCAGGGAGAGGGAGGGCGGGCACGGAGTCCGGCTCCCAGACTGGGTGGGTGAGACCCACAGGCAGCACAGGCAGAGCCCACCCGGGGCCTGAGGGGGGCGCCTGGCCCCGCACACGTCCTAACAGCTGTGAGGACTCCCTGCGGAAAACGCGGTGCCACCCCTGCTGGGGGAGGGGGGCTCCATCCACCCAAATCCAAGAAGACGGGGTGCGTGGGCCCCTGGTGGAGGGGGCCACAGTCCGAACCCTCTGTCAGAAGCAGCCCAGTCCAGGACGGTGAGGCAGGGCCCCGCCCAGAGGCCCGCCCGGGCAGTGTTTCAGTGCAGTAACCGCCTCCAGCATCCAGAAAGCGCCTGCTCTGTGGCGAGCCCTTCGTGTGGTTGGGCTGGCCGAAAAGTTCATTCAGGTCTGCCATTCCATGCCGAACAAGCCTTCTGGCCAGCCTCAAACTATCACCATCCCCCACGGTTACGACGAGGAAGTGAAGGCACAGAGGCCTTTGGTAGCGAAACCAGCAGGCGGCCAAGATCAGGTCTGAGCCGGGCTACACAGCTCCAGAGCTGGTGTGCTCAGACACCGCTGCTCTGCTCTTTCAGTGACCCGACCCCTCGCTTTTCTATGTGCTCTGGTCTCCAGAATTTACTTTCATATGCAAATAGCACTTCTTCACAAATTAAAGTGCTTTCCTGCTATACATTAGATCAACATTTTCCAAACATGTCTGTGGACCTCCTGCCTCGGATCACCAGGGCTGGAACAGATTGGGGCCTGGGAATCTGCATGGTTGATAAGAAGGGGCCCCTGATGGATCCTCCCAGCTGTCCCTAGGGCCTCTGAAACACAGATGAAGTTCCATTTCACAGATTTGGAGACTGGGGCAGAGTGAGAAGGCTGACTTGCCTGAGCTCACAGAAGAGCTAAAGCCAGTGGTTCAGAGCCACCCCCAACCCAGCCCTCCCCAGTCTGCCCCAAGCCAGCAGCCCGAACCTTCTCTCGCTGGAGTCGCTGCAGATCCTCCTCGTGGGCTGCCCGCTGCTCCCGCAGAGAGTAAAGGGCCTCCCGCTCAGTCTGAAGCAGCTTCTGGGCCGTCAGCTCCTTGTCCAGAGCAGCCTTCTCCTCTGCAGCTGCCATCTGCTGTCGCAGGCCCGCCAGCTCCCCTGTACAGGAGAGATGGGATGGAGTCAGGTTTGGGGGGAACTCCCCAGTGGGCCAGCAGACTCGGGCCAGGGGAGCCACGGGGGCAAAGTCCCAGAGGGGAAAGGGTCCCTCTGGTATCAAGGCTGAGTTCCCTTGGAGCGCCTCCTTGCCCTCTCTGGGCCACAGTTTCCCCATCGGCTGCATGGCCCAGTGGCCCTACCCACCTGGACCGCCATCGAAATGCTGAAGAAGGGGCCCCAAAACGGGGAGGACACAAACATACGGCAACCCCCGTCACTGAGCGCTCACTCGCCGGGCACCTGGCAGGCACGTCACAGCTTCACATCACGCCTAGGCGGCTTACCCGCACTCCCCAGATGAGGACAGGGAGGCTCAGGGGAGACAGGGGGCCTCCCAAGGCCGCACAGCTTTCCGCAGGACGCCACCTTTAGTGGCTGACTGCAACAGTGTGCTTGGGGGCTGCCAGCACTAATGGAAATGGCGCGACGAGGGTGCGCCCCGCTGCGGGCCAAGTCTAGACGCCATCCTGGGGCTGGAGGCCACCAGACACTGTCGGCATTCCCCTTCTTGAGGTGCTCAGTAAATGTGGAGCGAGAGAAAACCCCGAGTTCAGAGACTGCGGGCAGTGAAAGCCATCATAAAAGCAGCTGATGGCGGCTCCAGAGAGTCCAGGGCTCTCTAAGGGCCCAGAGGACGATAAACAGCAGGCATCGGGCCAAGGCCATGCTTCCCTCACCTCATCCCGGTGAAGCCTCAGGAGGCGGGGCTCCTCATCTCTAACTGTCAGATGAGGAGCCCGCAGCCCACCAAGAGGAGGGGCTGGGAGGTGGGTCAGCCAGAGCCAAGGATCCCAACTTCAGGGAGAGCCTAAGACTCCACGGGGTACGGTCTGGGTGGAGCCCGGTGTTCCCCGCCCCTTGCCCCAGGCCTGCCTACCGGTCAGGGCCTCCTTGGCCAGCAGCAGGGCCCGCCCGTCTGCCTCTAGCTGCTCCCGCCGGGACTCAAGCTGCGCCAGCTGCCTCTGCACCTCAAACAGGCTGCTCTCCAGGGCTTCCTTCTCTGAGCTGCAGCACACGCCATACCTGAGGCCCGGGACCCAGCCCCCCAGGCCCCAGTGGATTCCGGGGTGTGGCCAGGCAGGGCCAGGTGCCACCCTACCTGCCCAGCCGGGTCCAATGCGTGGGCGGGGCTGGTCACCGGGCAACCCTGGCCAATCCCCCCCAGGGGGGCCAGGCAGAGCCCAAGGCCTTACCGCAGGCGTGCAGCCTCCTCTGACAGGGCCCGGCCTTCACGCTCGGCAGCCGCCAGCTGCACTGCCAGGCCGGCCCTCTCCTTGGCCAGTGCCTCCTTCTCCCGCGTTGCCCGCTCCAGTGCCTCCGTCTGCCGCTGCGTCTCCTGTCGGGCCTGCTCCAGCTGCTGCTCCCGCTCACTCAGCTGCCGGGAGAGCTGGCCCCCACCAGGTGCCATGAGCGCCACCCCTGGGGTCTCCCCTGCTTATCCTGAAGCATCCCAGCCCCGGGCCTGACCCAGCCCTGGCCTGGCAGGCAGGAGACCAGGCTCAAGCCCAGGGTCTACCCTGATGTGCTGTGTGTATCCTGACAAATCGCAGCCTTCTCTGGACCTGCAGCGCACAGGGTCCTCGCTCAGTCTGGGCGGTAACCGAACCCGTGCTGTTCCCCCAGCACGTCCAGGGAAGGCGGGTATACAGCACAGACCACAGGAGAGCTGCCCCGCAGGCCACAGGGAGGGGCCTGGAGCCCGGCTCCCGCGCCACATGGGCTGCTCGCTAGCAACCCCTCCCAGGAAGCCAGGCCCTCCGGGACAGATACCCTAAGGTCCCTTCCAGCTATGGTTTCCCAGCACATCTGATTTCAGTTGTGAACTTCTCTACCGATTATCGTTATCTTTACTAAGTGGTGACTCATTTCTCCAAGTGTTTACACGGCGCACTCTTCAGAACAACCCTCTGGAATAAGAACTATCATCCCTATGTTGCAGCTGGGGCCACCAGGACATGGGGGCCTTGGGGAGCTTGCTCCAGGTCCCAGCTTGCAGAGGCGGGGCTGGATTTCAGTGGGGAATCAGGCTCCAGAGCCTGTGACTTTTGGTGTCTAGAAGACCTCCAGCGCTGCCCCCTCACCCACCTGGGCGAGCTGCTCCTGCAGCCGGCAGCGCTCGCGGTGCAGCTCGGGGAGCTGGCGCTCCAGCGCCTCCCGGCCCCGCTCCGCCGCCCGCAGGGAGCCCTCCAGGCCCTGCCGCTCCACCTCCTGCTCCAGCCGCTCCTGCTGCAGCCGCTCCTGCTCCTCCCGAGACGCGGCGGCCGCCTGTTCCACCTGCTGCTGCCGGCCCAGCAAGGCCGCCTTTTCCTCCTCTAGCTGCGGGTCAGGCGGGGCTGAGAGCAGGGGCAAGCCCAGCCCTCGTTCCGGGAAGGGGCCCACCCGTCACCCACACCGGGCGGGAGGACAGGGGAGGTTCCTGAGGGCCAAGCGCGGGGCTGGAGGCCATCAGGCCATTGGGGAGGAGACACAGGGACCGCGGAGCTTCTTTTCCATCAGACCACGAGGAAGACAGACGGAGTCAGAGACAGAGGGACGGAGGTATCCAGGGAGGGGTGGGCTGGGCCTGGGTACGCGGGGCGGGGGTAAGGCAGGAGGGTCCACGGGCCCACCACGTACCTGGGCGACGAGGTGGTTCAGAGCCAGCTTGTCCTGCGCCAGACCCTCATTCAGGGCACTCAGCTTGGACAAGGAGTCCCGCAAAGAGGCCTCCTCCGCCCTCAGCTTGGTCACGGAGAGCTCGAGCGCCACGCGGCCGGCCTCCGCCTGCAGGGTTGGGACCAGCAGCCAGTCAGTCAGGCGGAGAAAGCAGGGAAGAGACGCAAGGGACACGGAGATGCGGAAGGATGAGGAGAAAGGCAGAGAGATGGGTGTAGGGAGAGGTATGGGGAGACAAGGCCCTCAGACAGGGCGGGGGACATGAGAAGGGAGATGCAACAGGAGACAGAAAGAATCCCTGCAGACGGCCTGCGGCCCACACAGAGCTGGACAAGGGCTGACGAAGCCGGCTCCTGCCACGGGGCACGGCCCGAGGTCAGAGGGTACCAGAGCGGGGTCGCGGGTGGGCCTACTCAGGGCCTAGACCACAGGGAGTGGGACAGGCACCAACCAAGAACTGTGCCCCCAGCCCTCACAGACCCCAGGACCTGTGCCCAGAGATGGGGCTGGACGACCTGAGTCACAGGCCCTGCCCCAGAAGCATCTGGAAAAGCAGAGGTATGACCAGGCCTGGAGGGCAGTTCACTCACGGCTGGGATCAGAGGTCAGCCTAAGTCCAGGAGGAGGGGGTCAGTCTGTGGCCAGAGGGAGGAGGCCTGGGGCCCAGGACAGAGGTGGGCTTGTGGTGGGGTGGCAAACGGGGACCCACCTTGGCCAGCGCCTCGGCCACCTCAGCCTTCTCGGCCTGCAGCATGTCCCGCTGCAGCGTGGCACCGCTCAGCGCCTCCCGCACCTCCACCAGCTCCTTCGCCAGCCCTGAGCGCTTCCCTTCCAGCTGCTCCAGTTGTCTGTGGCTGTGGGACAGAGGGCAGGGGGTGCCCCAGGTCACTCCTGAGTCTCCCACAGCCAGACATGCTGGAGCAGCGAGGGGCCAGGCACGAGGCAGGACCTCACCCGCAGGGGCAGCCAAGCCCACGGTGACTCTGAACCTCAGTTTTCACATCTGCAAAGTGGGTTAATACCCACCTTGTGAAGTTGTTAAAAGGACACGTGTCCTTATTGTAACCTGACATACCCCCCCAAGGGCCTTCAGAAACAAGGATAATGTCCACTGCCACAACGTGCTGAACATCACGGTTACTTATGCCTCAGAGAAATAAATGAACAGCACAGGGGTTAAGAGGTTAACTCTGAAGGTTCATGGGGTCACAAAGAGTCAGACACGACTGAGCGACTGAAGTGAACGAAATGTTATATATAGCTTTGTGTTATAATATGAAGTTACATATAACTATTATTTAATATTACATATGTTATCTTCCCTGGTGGCTCAGACGGTAAAGCGTCTGCCTGCCATGCAGGAGACCTGGGTTCGATTGCTGGGTTGGGAAGATCTCCTGGAGGAGGAAATGGCAACCCACTCCAGTATTCTTGCCTGGAAAATCCCATGGACAGAGGAGTGTGGTAGCCTACAGTCCATGGGTTGCAAAGAGTCGGATACGACTGAGCGACTTTGCTTGCTTTCATGTAAGTGTTATATATGTAATTACAGGGAAGTTATTATACATTATATATAACAACTACAGGGAAGCCTGCATGCCACGCGTCCATGGGGTCGCAGAGTCGGACACACCTTGGCGACCGAACAACGGAGTAACTCCTATTGTATTAGCTGTTATCATGGTCCACACTCTACCTCCTACCAGCTCTCTGATCTCTGGGAAACGACTCCACCTGCCCGAGCCCCAGTTTCCTGTAGGTCTGGCTAGAGGACCCTGCAGCAGGCGGTGCCGCGAGGACTTCCTGAGACAGTAGGAGGCCCCGCACACAGTCAGTGCTCCCGAGCCCCCAGGGACAGCCAGGCGGCCCCGGCAGAGTGCCAAAAGCCACCCACCTGCGTTCGAGCTCCCGGTGCGCCCGTGTGCGGTCCTGAGCTGCATCCTCCCGCTCTTCCTCCAGCTGCTCCCGCTGGTGCCGCAGCTCCTCCTGGGCCGCCTGCAGCTTCTCCTGCTCCTGCCGCAGCTCCTCGACCTGCTGCTTGGCTGCGTGCAGGCTGTGGGCCAGGCTGTCCTTCTCCCTGCAGGACGAGAGGAGGGGGCGCTGAAGGGGCTGCCAGGGCCCCTTTCACCAGGGAGGATGGCCATGCTACTGTCCTAGCCAGGAACCACAGACTGCCATCTTCCGAGGCCCGTGCCTCCAGGAAGCCTTCCTCCCCCTGCACGTGGCCCACTCATCTCCTCCACATCTCCCTGGAGCCGACTCTTTCCAGCAAAGAGAATCCACATGTCCTTCTTCCCCATCCAGCCCACTTGGAAGCCCAGAGAAATGGGTGGAAGCCTCGCCATTGGGTGAAGAGGCCAGGCCAGGTTCCTGAGACGTGTGGGCAGCACTGCCGCCAGCTCTGCTGGCCCACCTCGCCAGGAAAGGCCCCCTTACAGCAGCCGTGCCCTTCAATTCTGGAGGCCCAACAGACCGGGCGTGTCCAGATCCCAAGGTCTGCTGCCCAGGCCAGCAGCACGTGGTAGCCAGGGCAAGGGAGGGAAGAACCTCCTTCCAAGCCTGGAGTTTCTGGTTTAGGGCTGACGGCTGTCATATCCTCCACTGCCAACTCCCCTTTGCTCAAAATGGCAACCTGTAAATACACTAGGTACGAAGGCTGGCAGTAGGCAGAGGAAAGCCTAACAGCGTGAAATTAAGAAAAACAGCAGAATGCAAAATGAGGCATTCACTAAGAATACAACTACAAAAAAGCACTCCTCCTTCGAAGGCATGGGAAGCACTGGTTTTGCTATCAGATGGACCAGAATCCCATCTCCTACCCCAGCGACACTGCCGTGACGTTGGGCAAGTCTCTCAACCTCAACAGCAACAGCGGTGAACTGTGTGGGTTTGACAGGAAGACTGACTGAGGCCATACGTGTGAAGGGCTTGGCAATGAGCCTGGCACTGACTGAGGCCATACGTGCGAAGGGCTTGGCAATGAGCCTGGCACTGACTGAGGCCATACGTGCGAAGGGCTTGGCAATGAGCCTGGCACACAGGAGGTGCACAGGGGACGTTTGCAAACTGTCAGGAAACACGATGGAAAGCAAAGCCAGGGCATTAACAGGGTCAGGAGGGGTGGGGGAGGGAGGGCTGTGAAGAGATTTCACCTTTTTATTTCCCTCCATTTTCAACCTTTTTATTATGTAATTAAAAAAAACAAAAAAAAAAACACAATAAGCAAGAACAAAAAACCAAAAACATCAGGCAGCCAAGAATGAATACTTTCTTGTCTCTGAAATCCCCAAGAAACAGAGTCTAGAATAACACTGCCAATATGACTCTCGGGGCTGATGGAAATGTTTCATAGTCATAGGTGCACTTGAAATGAGGCTAATGCAACTGCGGGACTGAATTTTTACTTTTGTAAATGTTGACTTATATTTGAATAGACACACGTGGGCAGTTACGACCATATTAGTGCACATCCAGCACGCGCAGGCTGATTCATCCCTGGGGCTGGGCGCCCCAACTCTGGCCTCCGGCACCTGTTCAGGAGGTCGACAGCGCTGCGCAGGCGCTGGGCTTCCCGCTGCGCGTCCTCCTGGGCCTGGGCGGCCCCGTCGGCCTCGTCCCGCAGACGCTGCAACTGCTCCTCCAGGGCACGGCGCTCACCCTCACTGTCACTAAGCTGCTTCCGCAGGGTGCCCAGCAAGTCCTGGCTGGCCTCATAGCGCCCCCGCATGTCCTGTGGCAGAATCACTGAGTCCAGGGAAGCCCCTGCTCTCGGCAGGATGTACACCAGCCTGCGCTGGGACCCAGACCCGTGTCCATCTCTGGGCGGCAAAGTGGAGTGAAGCCTATAGACTCAGTTTCCACTCCCCTACACGGTGCCCTCCCACCCTTCTGACACCTATGCCAGGGCTCTGAACCTCCAGCTCCTGGGGCCCCAGGCAGTTCCTACCCAAGTATCCAAAACACCAAGCACACTCCTTTCCGCACCCTGTGTCTGATGCCCCCACCCAAGGCTCTCTGTCTTGGTCTATGTGGGCGCCTCGTCTGCCCCTCTGCACCAGGACTCTAGCTCCACCTCAGGCTCTGCCCACAGTGGCTCAAGCTCCTCCCATATAAGGACTCTAGCTCCGCCCAGGCTCCGCCCCCAGTAGCTCAAAGCCCCTCCCACACCAGGACTCTAGCTCCACCCCCAGCAGCTCAAGCTCCTCCCATACTGACTCTAGCTCTGCCCCCAGCAGCTCAAGCCCTTCCCACACCAGGACTCTAGCTCCACCCCAGGCTCCGCCCCCAGAGGCTCAAGCTCCGCCCATACTAGGACTCCAGCTCCGCCCCCAGTGGCTCAAGCTCCTCCTATACTAGGGCTCTAGCACCGCCCCCAGCAGCTCAAGCCCTTCCCACACCAGGATGCTAGCTCCACCCCAGGCTCCGCCCCAGCGGCTCAAGCTCCTCCCATACTAGGACTCTAGCTCCGCCCCCATCAGCTCAAGCCCCTCCCACTCCAGATGCGGAGCACTCGGCCACCTCGGGGTCCCGCCTCTCTGCCCTCTCCCCGGGCTCTGGCTCTCCCTAGGGTTCCCTAGGGTGCTCAGGCTCCACCCACGGAGGCCCCAGGCCCGCCCCCAGGCTGGAGCCCCAGCACAGGGTGCTCAAGCCCCGTCCCACCTGGACCTGTAGCTGGCGCTTGTGCAGAGCCGAGTGGATGAGGGCCAGCGTGGAGTCCGAGCAGGCAGGGGACGGGCCTCGGTGCGGGGAGCGGCCGCGGCCGGGCGAGGGCCGCCTCGATGGGGACGGGGTCCGGGCCCCCGAGAGCCCCCGCAGGCTGCCGTCCGAGGCGTCTGCTGTGCGCTCGGAGCCACTTAACTGGATGCCGCTATCCGTGTCCGACAGGACGGCCTGGGGGCGGGTAAGCGAGAGGGGGAGGGGAGCTGCGCGGTTAGTGGTGCGCAGCGTGGCCACCGGAGTCCTGGCCTCCAGCTTCACCACAGCCTCTGCAGCACACCGTAGGCCCCTCCCAAAAGAAGGCTTCCTGATCACAGCCCTCAGCCCACCAGGACGCCGTCCATTTACTGGGAAGACACCATAGAGCCTTTCTCAGACGGGCAGGGAACAGGCAGTGCCTCCTCTCCGGGCAGAGTTTGAGCTGAGCTACTTATTAATAGAAGGGGCATTAAACAGCAGGGAGGGCACCAGGGCCCTCAACCGCTTGCAGCTCAGCTCAAGGCCACCAGGGGACGCGGTGGTCCAGGCCCGCCTGCCCTGGCCCTGCCCAGGCCCCCGCCAGTGTTGGCCTGGCTCCAACCTGTGCCATGCCCCTCAGGGTCTGCTGCAGCCCCTCTCCTTCCTCTGTCTCCAGGGCTGCCTGCTCCTGGAGCCGCAGGGATTCCTGGAGTGGTGTTGGGAAGACAAAGAAAGAGTGGTCAGGGTCTCTGCCCTAGTCAGAAACTCCACAGTCCCCCTACCTATCAGGGCCTACCAGACCACTGCCTATCAGGGCGCCTCAAAAGCCATGTCCAGAGGCCAGCGGCTTCGGAGACCCCACAGCGGCACCAGTGCCCTCACTGAACAGACCAGGCCCCAAGAGGTACAGCGTGTGACCCAGGGCACACAGCTTATTGGAAGAGAGCTGGACGTGGAATCCAGGCCAGACCTCACACAGGATGACCAACCCAGGCAGTACCCATGAGGGGTGTCCCCCTGGTGGGGAGGCAGCTGAGTTCCAACAGAAAGAGCCCTGGGCTAGCAGGGCACAGGCATGAGTTCCAGTCCTGACACACTAGCATCATGGCTCTCAGACTCTGGACAAGTATTTTCTCATGGGCCTCAGCTTCCTCGTCTGTGTAATGGGGATCATGCTACAGAATGGCTAAGAGGATGAAATGGGATAAAGGAAGTGAGTGTGCTAACCACTACGGCTGGCACATACTAGGTGCTCAGTTAACAAGGGGTGACGCTGATTCTGAGTGGGCTGCCCAAGCATCTCAGCCCTCAACCTATGTCCGGTCCCTCCCGTCCCACCCCGCGTCTCACCAGGGCCTCAAGCTTCTCGCTGAGGACTTTGTTGAGCTGGTCTTTCTCCAGATTCTGGTCCTGAAGGCGCTCCACTGTCAGGGCCAGCTCGGTCACTCTGGAGTTGGGGGAGTTACACAGGTGAATGGGAGACCCACTCAGCTTCTCCTCAAACCCCCAGCTTCCCCAAACCTGAGGCAGGGATGTTAGGCTTTGCCTCTCCTGCTGTGTGACCTGGAGCAAGTCTGTCTCCTCTCTGGGCTGCAGACTTCTCATCTCTGAGTGAGAATGAGGTGCCAGGCACTTTATCTCATGGGGAAGCACTCTGGGACCTGCCTCGATCTCAGGAGCAGAGTGCTGCTGCATGCCAAGCCACTCAGTTGTGTCTGACTCTTTGTGACCTCATGGACTGTAACCCGCCAGGCTCCTCTGTCCATGGGATTCTCTAGGCAAGAAGACTGGGGTGGGTCGCCATGCCCTCCTCCAGGAGGAGGAGGGATCTTCCTGGTCAGGGGATCTTCCTGCCCAGAGATTGAACCCGCCTCTCTTACATCTCCTGCACTGGCAGAGGGGTTCTTTACCACTGGGAGCAGAGGCTGGACTGCAAACATGGAATTCAACCTGGGGCAAGAGCCCTCTGAACCTCTGTCTTCCCCTCTGCCAAATGGAGGACCTGGGGAGATGGCCAAGCGCCCGCAGGGGAATGGCTGGTGAACAGACAGCCCTCCGGCCCAGACCCCTGGCCGTGCGCTCCAGTGAGGCCTGCCTCAAGCGGTGCCTCCGAGAACCCACCTGGCACTGAGGCTGGCCTTGTCCAGGTTGCTCTGCAGCTGCAGCCGGGCCAGCTCCTGCTCCTGCAGCTCCTTGCTCCGCAGCTGCTCCTCCAGCAGGACCTGCTTCTCCAGGGCCGCCTCGGCCCGGCTCTCGGCCAGCCGCAGGCCCGAGCTCAGCCCCAGGCCCGCCTCCTGGACGGCTCGTGAGGTGCGGGCCAGCTCCCCTCCCAGCTGCAGCAGGTCCCTAGTGGAGAGGACACAGAACAGGGGTTGGATTGGGGGGGTAGGCTTCCAGGTGTAAATTATAACGACAATGGGGGCTTCCCTGGTGGCTCAGTGGTAAAGAATACACCTGCCAATGCAGAAGACACGGGTTCGATCCCTGATCCAGGAAGATCCCACATGCCATGGAAGAACTAAGCCCGGGAGCCACAACTACTGAGCCCACGAGCTGCACCTGCTGAAGCCCGAGCGCCCGTGCTCTGCAGCCAGAACAGCCACCACGCGAGAAGCCCATGTGCCAAACGAGGGAGCGTGCCCCGCCTGCTGCAGGCAGAGAGAAGCCCACACAGCCAAAAGTAAATAAATAAATATTGTTTTTTAAAAGAGCAGTGGAAGAGGCCAGGGGAGGGGAACATGTACAGTCTGCTGTATTTGCTTCTATCAAACGTGCCTGAGTGTCTGGGTCAAAGGTGGGAGGGACTCTTCACGGTACACCTTGTAAAATTTGAATCTTGTGCTTAGGTGAATTATTCAAAAGCAAGATGCTAAAATGTTAAATGCTAATTTAAAATAATACATATTTTAAATACATCAAATAGGTTAAATTCTTCCCTTTCCTGAATGAACTGTACCACTGGGTATCAGATGTTAAGAGGAGGAAGTGTCTTATTGTAGAATTCCAGCTAATACATGACGCAGTGACAGAGTGAGACTGTCACGATTTTGCAATCTCTGATGAATGTCTGGATCTTGGCATGGAGTGTCAAGGGCTGCCAACACACAGAAAGAGAGGCTCCTGACGGCAGGGTACACAGCACCATGAAGAAGCTGTGTCAAAACACAACCACCTGAACCTCAATCTGATGAAGCCTTATATCCAACATCCAATTTACAAGAAGTACAGGGGACAAAGGTGTTAAGGGACACCACAGAATCCAGACTGTGGGAATCTCTGAGGACAACTGTCCCATTTTCTGTAACAAATAAAATATTTGACTTAAAAGACAAATCAGTGAATCACACCTTGTGAACATCTGTGGATCCTCATTCAAACAATTTTAAATGCAAAAACCAAAGCAAAACCATCTGTGATACTGATGAATCAACTGGAAATCTGGATTCTGAGTGAATATGAGATATCTCACGAAAAGGTCGTTACTTAATGCTTAAGGCACAAAAGGAGACAGACTGGTCTGCCTGCCTCTGGGCTCTCCCCACAGCCTTACTTGCTCAAGAGCAAGTAGGAAGGGACTTCCCCAGCGGTCCAGTTCTTAGGGCTCCATGCTTCCAGTGCAGGGGCACAGGTTTGATCCCTGGTCGGGGAACTAAGATCCCACAAGCTGTGTGTGGCGGAGGTGGGCGGGGGCAGACACCAAGTCCCCTATGGCAAGGGACCTGTGAGGCTCTTTTCCAACCTGACCTCCCACTCACTTGCCTTTTGCTTCAGCCCCACTGGGTACCACTTTCTCCCACCTCCAAGCCTTTGCTCCTGCTGTTCCCTCTCCCTGGAGGGCCCTCATCTCTGCCAGTTAAAACCCTACCTATCCTTTGGGGTCAGCGCAAATTCCATCTCCCCTATGAAGCATTTTTCCGGCCTCCCAACCCCTTCCCTTGGGGGCTTCCCTCATAGCTCAGTTGGTAAAGAATCCACCTGCAATGCAGGAGACCCCAGTTCGATTCCTGGGGTAAGGAAGATCCCCTGGAGAAAGGATAGGCTACACACTCCAGTATTCTTGGGCTTCCCTGGTGGCTCAGCTGGTAAAGAATCCACCTGCAATGCGGGAGACCTGGGTTCAATCCCTGGGTTGGGAAGATCCCCTGGAGAAGGGAAAGGCTTCCCACTCCAGTATTCTGGCCTGGAGAATTCCATGGACTGTAGAGTCCATGGGGTGGCAAAGAGTCGGACACGACTGAGCGACTTTCACTTTCACAACCCCTTCCATCCTTCTGAGCATCTGGGGCATCCTTTCTGTTCCACTTTCATGCCACTGACCACTCACTTCCTCAGTCTAGAGACTGCAAGGTCCTTTGTTCTTATTTCAAAATTTTGTGGGATCTTAGTTCCCTGACCAGGGATTGAACCTGGACCCTCAGCAGTGAAAACACAGCTCTAACCACTGGACTGCCAGGGAATTCCCTAGAGGTTGCAAGGTCCTTGGCAGTAGACCCTGAACAGTCTAGTGGATTAAAAACAGAGGTGATAAATGCTGCCTCAGCCTATTTCCTACTGCTCTGTGATCTTTGGAAAGTCACTGCCTCTCTGCGCCTCAATGTCCTCCCCTGAAAAGCGAGGACTATTACAGTCCTACCTCAGAGCAACACTGGGGATATGAAATGCAACGAAAGGACAAGGAGCCTGGCTAGAAGCAAATATCTAGTAGATGTTTACTAGTTGCTAGTAACGACTATGCTGTGCTTAGCCGCTCCGTCGTATCTGACTCTTGCGACCCCACGGACTGCAGCCCGCCAGGCTCCTCTGTCCTTGGGGATTCTCCAGGCAAGAATACTGGAGTGGGTTGCCATGGCCTCCTCCAGGGTACTAGAAGTTACTAGGAAACAGTAAATTTAGTAAACACTAAAATTGTTTTTAGTTTAGTAAAATATGTTTCTAAACTAAAAAAAAAACTTTACTAAAAATTGTTAAAACTACAAAAAAGTAGTTTTTACTAAAAAAATAAGTTTTTAGTTTAGTAAAATATGACTATTTAGTCACAGTTTAGTAAATACATTAAGCAAATACGAAATGACTGCCCTGATCTGCTAAGAGTTAATTATTACTAGGTGCCTCTGCGTCTCCCAAGGCGGGAGACGCACACAGCAGGCGGGTCTGGCGGGACTGAAGCCCAGCTGGGCGGTGTCCCGCGGCCACGCCTCCGCGAGCGACCCCTCCGCCGCCAGCCTCACCTCTCGGTGGCCGTCTTCACCTCGCTGACCAGCCGTCGGGCCCCCACGACCTGCCTCCAGACGAGGAGCAGGCGACTATGCTCGTGGCTGAAGTAGGCGTTGAAAGACTGGGGGGACGGAGGGGCTGAGTGAGGGGCCGGGGCGGCAGGCCCACGTCCCACCCGCGCCGAACGTCCGGAGGGCCGCCCCGGGGGTGCGTGTCCCGTCACCAGCGCCGGCTTGCAAGGCTGCGTCGGAGCTGCCTCGCTCACGAGCCCCCACCTCCCCCTGGCCCAGGGAGCTGGGTGTCAAAGCCTCCGTGGGGAAGGGCAGAAGATGCCTGAGACCTCGGTCTGCATCCCAGCTGCCTGCCGCACGACCGGGCAGCAGCTCAGCCTCTCTTCAGGAGGACAGGAACACCGTCCATGTAAGTTAAGAGGATCAGAGGAGAAAACGCCCGCCTCTCACACAATACGCACTAATCAAGGCTATTATTATGACAGCCATTTTCCTCCCTAATGGGGCTTCCCTGGTGGCTCAGATGGTAAAGAATCTGCCTGCAGTGCAGGAGACCCGGGTTCCATCCTTGGGTCGGGAAGATGCCCTGGGGAAGGGCGTGACAACCCACGCCCGTGTTCTTGCTGGAGAATCAAAGGGCCCAGGTGGCGCCAGGCCCCTCCCCCGCCAGCCCAGTGAGGCCGTGCCCTGGGTCAGGCCGGATCCCCAGGCCCCGTGGCCCCCCCGCTCCTCGCCCACCTCGCCCTCGCGCCTCCAGGCGGCCTCTCGCTGCTCCAGCTCCTGCCGGCTGCGCGCCCAGTCACTGGTCACCTTGCGGATATCATCCCGCAGGGCCTGGTTGGCCGAGCTCGCCTGGTCCAGCTGCTCCCTGAGCAGCGCGTTCACCTGGGCCAGGCTGGCACTCCTGGGCAGGGCAGAAGAGAGCAGGTGGGTGCCTGGGCGGAGGGCGGCCGGCCCTCGCGCGCCCCCCGTGGGCCCACCTCTGCTGCTCCTCCTCCAGGCGGACGAGGGCGCTCTCCAGGTCCTGGCTGTGCCCTGCGTCCTGACGGGTAGGGAAGCGGGGGCGTCAGACTGGGCAGGGCAGGAGGGGTCAGCCCTGCCCCCTCCCCGGCGCCCACCCGCAGCCGCAGCTGCTCCAGCTCTGTGCATCTCTCCAGCAGCTGCTGCTCCGTCTCCGAGCTCTTCTTCTTGCACTGGAGAATCTGGGGGTGGGCGGAGAGCGGGTCAGCCGCGGTGGTTGGGGTTGGGGGACGAAAGGTGCGCGGGGGGGCGGGGCGGTGGCCCGACCTTGGCCTGCAGCCGCTGCACCAGCTGTGCCTGCCGCTGCTGGCCCTCCTGGTAGGCCTGCAGCTTGCGCCGGTAGGAGGCCTGCTCCTCCTGCAGCTGCCGCCGCAGCTCCACGCTGTGCAGGGCCAGCCCCCTGGGCTCGGGGGCTTCCGGCTCCCCGGACTCCTGCCGCACAGCCTGCTCCAGCTGCGGGGAAGGGTCCCGGGTGAGAGTCCTGAGCCTCCCCAGAAGGCAGGCTCAGGCCTCTGTAGGGGGCGCCAGGCTGGACGCCGACCCACGATGCCTTGCAGGCCCAGGTGGGCAAGCCCAGGACGCAGTGCACGTGTGCATGGCCAAGCATAAACACAGAGGAGGCCAGCAGAGACACACACACAGGGTGTGCAGGGACGCATGCAGGCGGGCCCACACACGTGTGCACACAAAACACAAAGATGCCCCTGGGGCAAACCTTGAAGGCCCTGGGCATGCTCCAAATCACCCAGCGCCCTGCGTGGGCAACTGTTAGATCCATGCCATGCCACCCGAACTCTCAGGAAACCTGGATTTTGCTCCCCACTGTACCTTAGAGCAGTGAGCATGCTATTTCAGAATAGCATGCTGATGACTTAACAGCACGAGCACAGGCAATACACTGAGGCGTCAATACACATGCACACACGCAAGCTCAGAGACATGCACACACACAACACACTCAGGTCGTCTCAAACACCCCAGACTGACACCAGTGGACTCACCCGGCTCCCACTCCCCACACACAGTGCTCAGGTTTCTAAGAGGCGAGCACAAGTGTCCTGACACGTGGCGTGGCTTATGAACGGCCTCCCAGCCCAGCCTGGCCCCCAGCTCTCTGCTCCCCCTCCCTGGGGGACCTCCACCCCACCTGTGCCCCATGCCCAGGCAGCCTGAAGCCCCTTCATCACCCGACCCTGGGGTCAGCGGCAGGACGCCTGCCAGCTCTGACGGCCTCCACTAGCCCAAACCCCCTCACTCCTCCAGGCACCTGCTGGTCCCAGGGGGCCCCCAGCCTCCTCCAGCCGTCTAGAAAGGAGGGAGGAGGCAGGTGAGGATGGCAAGGCTCAGAGGAGGATGGTCCCCAGAGTGGACTGACAGCAGGGCCGAGCCCAGAGCCTGGCCTTCAAGAGGCGGGGCAGGGCATCCGTTCACACACCCACCCACGTCTGGTCCCGGGGAGGCCAACGGCAGGGACGACGACCATCACCCATGCGGACCAGGGGCCCAGGCCAGGCCGGCCCTCCAGGCCGGGGTTAAGCAGTGCACCAGGAGAAGCTCAGGGAGCCAGCCAGCTGAGAACAGCCTCATCTCCACCCCCAGCCCGGGGATTATGCCCACGGAGGCTGTGTGGCAGCTGCAGCTCATGTTGGGGGAATGTGGTCTGAGGGTGCAGGAGCAGGCGATATGCAGGGGGTCTCTCTCCCTGGAGGGCGGGCAGCAAACCCGTGGCCAGTATCTGCATGGAGTCCACCCAAGCCAGGTGAAGGGCAGAGCGTCTGTGCTGGCCGTGGCACCGGGATGCTGTGTGTGTGTCAAGCATCAAGCAGGTGCTTCCTGGGCGTAGGGGGGTGTGTTTTGTCGTTTGTCTCCATGTGTGACCCTGTGTGTCTGTGTCTGGGCCTTCATGGGGACCTGGGTGAGCTGCCATCTGTGGTCCAAGGTGTACATTGTGGTGAAGCAGATGGGTACATCTGCGTGTGTGCCTACGTGTCCATGCACTTGTACGCCTGTGTGCACAGTTGTACAAGGGGGGGGGGTCTGCGTGCATCTGTGCACACCTGTGTCTGGCTGTATGTATCCAGCCAGCACTGGGCTGTCTGCCATGTGGGCACACCAGATACACCATGGTGTGTGGCTGTGCGTGCAGGCTGGATGGTGTGGTGTCTGGTGCAGCTTCTGTGAATCTGAGTGTATCCTCTTGGTGGGCTGTTGGTGTATATATATAGAAGGGCTTCCCAGGTGGCGCTAATGGTAAAGAATCCACCTATCAATGCAGGAGACATAAGAGACGTGGGTTCGATCCCTGGGTTGGAAAGATTCCCTGGAGGAGGGCATGGTAACCCCCTCCAGTATTCTTGCCTGGAGAATCCATGGACAGAGGAGCCTGGTGGCCTATGGTCCACGGGGTCACCAAGCGTCAGACACGACTGAAGCAACTTGCACGCATGCACACGTACATGTAGAAAAGGTCTGACGGTGGCCGCGGTGTTAGTTTCACACAGCTGTGTGAACCAAGCGCTGTCCGTCTCTGGGGTTTAGAGGGGTCCCTGCCGCTGTGTGAACCAGGAGCTGTACATCTCTCAGGTTTAGAGGGGTCCCTGCCGCTGTGTGAACCAGGCGCTGTCCTTCTCTCGGGTTTAGAGGGGTCCCTGCTGTTGCTGGTGCTCCGCTGCTTCCCAGGGCTCACAGCCAGACCCCTGCCCCTCCGGCCACACCCCACCTCTTTCCACAAAGTCTGCCTTTCAATTTCACTCATAAGTCAAAAGGGAAGCAGGCTGCTCCCAAGCCAAGGATGAAAGAAGTTTACTGTCTCCCCTAGCAACCCCCACACCACTGCCTGCTGCTCCGATCGCTGGGTCCAGGTTACCATGGACACTGCGGGAGCGGGGCTGGCCCAACACCTGCTCCTCAGGGACAGGAGAGCGGGGGCCTCACAGGGACCCGAGGTCCGCCCTCTGACCTGGGGGGGTCACCACCTCAGCCTCCCCACACGCAGCCTCTGGACACACATCACGACCTCAGCTCCACCCCGCTAGGAGTTTAAGGGGTCCAAACAACCTCAAGCCAGGCCACATGCGCTGCTGTGGCTGCAAGCCCCACCGCCTGCAGCCCAGCACCACGTGGGCAGCTGAGAAGGACGATGCCCCAGGGCTGCAGCGCCCAGGCCAGGGGCTCAGCCCAGCTCTACCAGCGGGCTTGGCCCCGCGATGCCCTCCCTGGGCCTGTCTCCCCACCGCTGATGAGGCGATCTCCAGGCTCTGACGTTCCCTGGAGACCCACCCCCAGGACAGGCCTCAAGGTCATCCTCATCTAACCAGGGGGCGCCCACACACACCATCGCACACAGGGGACAGTCTCATGCCAGGCTCCCTCTGCACACTATCCCAGCCTCCCCAGCCGCAGGAGGGAACTTCCTAGACTAACGCAGCCCCCCAAGCCGCATGCTCGCAGGAAAGGGAGCGGCCCCCTCCACCTCTTCCTCCCTTCCCCTCCCAGCCGGGGGGCTGTGCTGCCCCCACTGTCGGTTAGAAGCTGGCATTTAAGAGGCAGCCTCCCGCCGGGGCCTGACACTGTGCCAGGGGCCCCAGGATGACTGGCCTCAGCGGGAGGGGCTGGCTCAGGCACCACCAACAATGCACATTAGCCCAGCCTGCCCCCCATACTCCCTGCAAACCCTGGGAAAACAAGCCCTGCGCTGTGCCCAGTGCCGGGGGCCGCTTTAGGCCCCCCGCCCTGCTTCTCTGCAAGTCCCAACAAGCCGGGGGCTCATCCCGGCAGGCGGATGCCAGGACACGGGCATAACCCACACCCACAGGGAGACACAGATCGCTCCTCCCCCTCCCACCGCGGGGTCACAAGCCCTCGTGTAGACAGGCCCAGCTCAGTGAGTCCTGGGCAACCCTGGTTCTACCAGTCCCGCTCAGGGGACCCTGGGCCAGCTTCAGCTTTCCGCTTGCAGTATTAGGGGGTCGTATCTGAGGTCCTTCCCATTCTCCCAGGACCAGCTGCCCGCTGGGACGCCCAGCCCAGTGGCCTCTTTCCAGCCCCAGGAAACAAAGCTACAGTGCAGAGCCCCGGGTTGTGTGACTCGGAGCACGGCGTGCTCCCACTCTGAGCCTCGGTGAGCTCCTGTATTACACGGGTGTCGGAAGGGCCCCAACCTCTGTATCTTAAACAGCAAACTCCCAGCGCACACTCGGCACACAGCAGGGGCTCAATAACCCACAGACACTATTATGTGTTACTCCATTACCACCCACGCACCCCTCCCACGGGCACACACGCTCCCTCCCGCGTGCAGCTCTCTCACCAGCTTGCAGCCACCATCACCTCCCCAGGGCCGCCTGCCCCGAGCCTGGTGGCCTGAAGGAGACAACGCACTGAGAACGACCTGCACGCAGCACGCCGGCCTCCTGCCCCGGCCCCGCTGCACAGGCCCCCGGACACAAACCCTGTCTGGACTTGGACGCAGGCCCGGCTACCCCTTTCTTCCTTGGCGGGGCCTCACCTGGGAGAGCGGGCCAGGTCTGTGCCCACCCCAGCCTGCTGGGTGGACCCCAAGGCCCAGGTACATGTGGGTACAAGGCGGTGCCCAAAGACTCAAGGGGTGGCAGGGCACTCTTGGGGGTCTTGTTCTCCGTGCCCCACCCAACCCAGGACAGCCGGGGATGAAACACCCAGGCTCCTGGCACTTCATCCCCTCGTCCCATCGGTTCCTTGCAGCTCCGTGTCGTTACTGTCCCCACTATGGACAGCAGGCATGCAGAGTGGAGAGACGTGTTCAAGGCCACTCGAGTGGGCAGAGTCGCAACTTGAACACAGGCCGCCTGGCTCTGGGGCCCACCTTTCCCCCACGGCACGCTGCCCAGGCTGCTTCCCACCCCCAAGGCTGGGGAGCCCTGCACCCTGCAGCACCCACCCTCTCGCTGACCGCGCTGTACTTGATGGCCAGCTCGTCGCGCTCCGCCCGGCTCTGGGCCAGCAGGTCCTCCACGCGGGACAGCTCCTGCTGCAGCAGCTGGTTCTCCTCCTGCAGCGACAGCACGGAGGCCATCTCGGGGGCTGGGCCTGCAGGACAGCGGGCACACGACTGGCCTCCACCTATGTCCAGAGGGACCGCCTCCCCAAACAGGTGCCCCACCCATCCCTGGAGGCAGGAAAACAGACAGGGTCCCTGCAGGGAGCTGCAGCTGAGGGGGCCTTTCCCAGACTCTCAAAGCACATAGGAGGTTGTGGGGTGCGCCCTCCAGGGGCCTGGGGGCCCATGAGCCTTCCTGCCCAGGTGGAGAATGGGCACTGCCAACCCCAGGCCGTCTACAGAGCCCTGAGCTAAGCTGAGTTGCCTTCTCCCCATTGTCTTGGATTCACCCAGGTCAGCCCTTCCCTGGCAGAGAACTCTGTGTTTGGGGTTTAGTCTTCGCAGCAGGCAGCCTGCAAGCAAGGAGGGGATGCTCAGCCCCGCCTTCTAACAGCAGCACGTGGAGACAAGTCTAAGCAAAGGACACCTCAGAGCCTCCATTTCCTCATCTGTAAAATGGGACCCCTCCATCATGGGTCCATGCCTGCCTCACAGTGAGGATTCAAGAAATGGAAGCTGCAGTCGTTACCGTCGTCATGACTGTGGAGAGGACTGGGAAACGGGAGACGCAGGAGTGTCTGGGGCGGGGCGGGCGCAGGGAACGGTACCTGCGCTCTCAGGCTGGGAGAGGCTGCGGGTGACGATCTCCCTGATGCGGGCAGACAGGCCGGCGGGCCGCGAGTCCTGCGCCAGGCCGGACCCCAGGACGCTCCTCTGCAGAGTCTGCGGGGAAAGCGGGAGGATCTGCGGGGGGGCTGAGACCCGGGGCTCCCTGGCGTGGGTGGCAAAGAAACAGTGCTGCCTCCCGAGACGTGGGTGCCCAGGAGGCGCTCAAGAAACCCCACCTGGAAGGACTCTTGGGAGTCAGACTCGCACGAAGCCCAACCGGGCTCCGTGCGCCCCTGCCCTGGGAAGGAGGCCCGCGGCGGCCCGAGAAGCGAACCAAAGGCACGGCCCACTCACAGACCCAGCCCCGGGCAGGCGGCGTGCCGGGGGCTCCCGCCCAGGACGGGCGAGGACCCCACAGTGCTAGCAGGGGTCACCCCAACCCTCAAACCTGGAGGTGGGGACTCCCTTTCACTCGAGGGGCACTGGACAGAGCCCGGAACTGAACCCCAGAACCCTCCACCCCAACCCTGAGCGAGAGCTGCAAGCGGGGGACCCCCGGCGCACCCACGCCCGCACCCTGAGACGCGCCGCCCCTCACCCTCTCCTGCGAGGCTCCACGCCCCTGCCCTGCACGGGGCACAGCCCCGGGCCCACCTGGATAACCACCTCCAACGAATGCTCCAGCCCCAAGCTCATGGAGGGCGCCCGTGGGCACCCTCTGCAGGCCTCTGCCAGGGCCCCGGAGACCCACCCAGACTCCCCCTCAGCCAGACCGCCGGCTGAGCGCCGGGCAGATTAGGCTTAAATCCGGCGGGCCCCACGTGATCACGGGGTGGGCGGGGCCGGGGAGGGGAAAGGAGGGTGGGGGAGGGGAGCCTGGTGGTGGAGGACTGAGGAGGAGGAGGCGTGAAGGGGCGAGGGGAGGAGCGGGGGGAGGGGAGGAGAAGGGGAGTAGTGGGAGACGGAGGGAAGGGTGGGGAGGGGGAGGGCGTGGAGGTGAAGCCCCTCCCCAACACACACACACACACATCCAGGCGGCGGGAAAGGCCAGTCTTCAAGATCATCTTTACTGACCCAGAAAAGGGGTCACACGCTTTGCTGAAAAAGTGTTTAGGCGCTCGGAGGTCTTCACACATCAGGAGCGGGCTGCGGAACTGCCCAGTGCAGGCACGGAACCGAATCCCCCTTCCCCACCCAACTCCCGCCACGCCTCCCTCCGGGCCGCGTCCCAGGGGAAGCAGCTTTGCCTCTGTGAGCCTCAGTGTCCCTGCACAGGGAGCAAACATTGGCACCCGTCTCAGGGCGGCATCTGGGGGCAAAGGGCGTGTGACTGAGCGCCGGGCTTAGAGTGAACGTGTGAGCCATACTGGTTTCGTTCATCCGAAAATCCAACCCGCACGGTCGCTGTACCCGGGCCCTAGGGCGCCGAGCTCCACCCCCAGCCTCCCACTGCTCCTCCCCTGGGGCAAGGAGGCTGTGCGGCGCAGCGGGTAGGCCGTCAGCTCCGGAATCAGGGCCACAGCGGAGTCCCGCTCTGCCACTTAGTTGGCAGTGTGACCCACGAGTCACCGAGGCTCAGCGTTCTCGTGAAACTGACAGTCACCGTGAGGATTAAATGGGTTGAACCGAGTAAGGGGTCTGACCACGGCTGGCACGTCCGTCACCAGCAGTCAGAGCAAGGCGGCTGCTGTTCCCGCTGTCGCTGGCGTCGCCCGTCTGGGCTCCTGCTACCTTTTGACCCCCGGCCTCCGGGTGCTCTCTGCTCTAACACTGTGTCACATTTGTGCGATCACTTTGAATCCTCACCTCAACCCATGTCCTGATGAGAAAACCAGGCGCAGAGAGCTGGGGGCTCTCACCTATTCCAAACTGCGGCTGCTGCGGAAAGAGGAAGCAGCCGTAAACTCTTTCCACTTAAGCCAGGCAGCCTCCCAGAGGGCCTGAGGGCAAGGCAGGGGCATTTGCACTCCAAGGCTCTACCAACCTTGTCTAGGTCAGACCGAGGAATGCAGCAGGTGCCGTATAAATGCACAACAGTCCAAGCTGAGCCTGAAACCCCTTGTCCCCAACTAGGGAATCTACCCTGGAAATGGAAAACCAGGAATGGAAAACCAGGAGCCAACACACGGGGCCAAAAAAATAAGTGCCTCGATGTTGCCATGACAACCAAGGCCGGATTCAGGCAAAACTAGACTCAGAGGCAGGGAGCTCTCACCACAAAAACCTGGGGCTCCATCTTCCCACCTCCAGACACAGCCTCCAGAAACCCCCCCATACAGGCTGCACACCCACAGCCAGAGCAGAGGGGGGCCACAAACACCCCCAGCCAAGTTCTGCAGCCCTGCTTGCCCAGATGGGCAGAGAGGGGGCCCAAAGGCGCTTGGTGAACTGAACTAAATTATTCCCCACCAGGGCCCTAGGGGATGGGGGAAGGGAGTCAGATGCCAGAACCCTTGGCTCTGCCCACAGAGTTCTCCCCATCAGTCCTTCTGGGTTCTATCACAGAGCCCAAGAAACCATACTAAAAAAACCCTGTGTGTATGTGCACTTTCTAATGTTCATAGCTTCCATCCAGCTCTCAAAATAACCACTGAATTCCTCATGGAAAGCTCTGGATATTACAGATTTAGCATCTGACTGCCTGGATTTGGCTGTGCTTCCCATCAGCTGTGTGACCCTGGGCCAATGACTTTGCCTCAGTTTCTTTATCTGTAAAATGGGATGATAACAGTGCCTGCTTTTACCATGAGTTTTAAATAAGATGATTCATGCTTAGCTATGTACCAGGATATGGTGTGATAGGAACTGCTGTGTGTTCAGCAAAAAACATTTCCAGTTCTTCTATGGGAAATGGCTAGAAGTAATTTCCCAGACTCCCTTGCAGTCAGATATGGCCATGTGATCTAGTTCTCACTAGCAGAATTATTGATGCTTTTGAACTGTGGTGTTGGAGAAGACTCTTGAGAGTCTTGGACTCTCCTTGGACTGCAAGGAGATCAAACCAGTCAATCCTAAAGAAAATCAGTCTTGAATATTCATTGGAAAGACTGATGCTGAAGCTGAAACTAATACTTTGGCCACCTGATGCGAAGAACTGACTCATTGGAAAAGACCCTGATGGTGGGAAAGATTGAAGGCAGGAGGAGAAGGGGACGACAGAGGATGAGATGGTTGGATGGCATCACCGACTCGGACATGAGTCTGAGCAAGCTCCGGGAGATAGTGAAGGCAGGGAAGCCTGGCATGCTGCAGCCTATGGGGTCTCAAAGAGTCAGACACGACTGAGCGACTGAACAGCAACAGCAGAATTAAGACAAAACTAAAGTCTGCCACTTCAGACCTAGCCCATGAAAACCTCCCATGAGGACTTCTCTCCTTCCCTGTCCCCCAGCTGGAAGGAAATAATGCGGCGTTCCTAGAGAATGCTAGAGCCACAAGCTGGAAGGGATCTGGGTCTGTAGGTCACCATGTAGAAAGCCACCTCACAGGACTTCTCATGAATGAGAAATAAACTTCTTTTGTTGTAAGTCACTGAGATTTCAGGATTTCACTATCACATCAGCTGTGCTGTGCTTAGTTGTTTAGTCGTGTCCGACTCTGAGACCCCATGGACTATAGCCCACCAGGCTCCTCTGTCCATGGGATTCTCCAGGCAAGAACACTGGAGCGGGTTACCATGCCCTCCTCCAGGGATTCCTTCCCAGGGATCGAACCGGGGTCTCCCACGTTGCAGGTGGATTCTTTACTGTCTCATCCACCAGGGAAGCCCAGGAATACTGGAGTGGGTAGCCTATTTCTTCTCCATCCCGACACAGGAATTGAATCAGGGTCTCCTGCATTGTAGGTGGATTCTCTACCAGCTAAGCTACCAGGGAAGCCCATGGCATCAGCCAGAATTACCTTAATGACTCCCCACTGTTATGTAATTAATAGCACTGGTCTTTGTTTGTTTGTTTTGTGGTTGCCAGCATGAGGTATCTCAGTTCACCGCCAGGGATGGAAGGCCAGCCCCTGCAGTGGACGCGCAGAGTCCCAGCCCCTGGGCGCCAGGGATGGAAGGCCAGCGCCTGCGGTGGACGCGCAGAGTCCCAGCCCCTGGGCGCCAGGGATGGAAGGCCAGCCCCTGCAGTGGACGCGCAGAGTCCCAGCCCCTGGGCGCCAGGGATGGAAGGCCAGCCCCTGCAGTGGACGCGCAGAGTCCCAGCCCCTGGGCGCCAGGGATGGAAGGCCAGCCCCTGCAGTGGACGCGCAGAGTCCCAGCCCCTGGGCGCCAGGGATGGAAGGCCAGCGCCTGCAGTGGACGCGCAGAGTCCCAGCCCCTGGGCGCCAGGGATGGAAGGCCAGCGCCTGCAGTGGACGCGCAGAGTCCCAGCCCCTGGGCGCCAGGGGAGCCCTTCGGGCTGGCTGTTATTAGCGCTGTCAGCAGCAGCAGCCAACCTAGAGCCCCGCCTGGCGCACTGCAGCCCCTCAGCCACTGCTGGGTGAATACATCCAGAGAAGACACCCTTTGCACTCACTCCCTCCCCACTCTTGCGTAGCCCTCTGCCCGCCCTGCAAAGCTGCCGTTTGCCAGGTCCAGCTGCAGGCCCTAGCCAAAAAGTCCCTCAAAGGCTACTCATGCATCTCAAATGTACCAGCTGCTCTTACCCATTATCCCTTCTTTATTCTCCAGTTGCTGACTAGAAATTATGATAAAAATACTGAACCTACCATGAGCCAGACCCTGTGCCTAAAATTTTGCACCTCTACCTTATCTGTTTAAACCTTCTTGACAGCCCTGGATGCTGCTACTGTTCTACCCACTTTACAGATGACAACAATAAGCCTGGGTGCAGTTAAATGATTTGCTCAGAAACACTATTTTAGGAACAATCCCAGGTGTTCTCCTTACTTATTGCAAGTAATAACACTTTCCTTTCCTCTCCCCACACCAAAAATTATTTGCTCAAAGTCATCCAGTCATGGATGAGTTACAAGCTGGAATCAAGATTCTTGACAGAAATATCAACAACCTCAGATATGCAGATGATACCACTCTAAAGCAGAAAGCGAAGAGGAACTAAAGAGCCTCTAGATGAGGGTGAAAGAGGAGAGTGAAAAAACGAGCTTAAAACTCACTATTAAAAAAACTAAGATCATGGCATCCAGTCCTATCACTTCATGGCAAATAGATGGGGAAAAGGTGGAAGCAGTGACAGACTTCCTTTTCTTGGCTCTAAAGTCACTGCAGATGGTAACTGTAGCCCTGAAGTCAGAAGACGACTGCTTCTCGGAAGGAAAGCTATGACCAACCTAGATAGCATTTTAAGAAGCAGAGACATTACTTTGCTGACCAAGGTCCGTCTAGTCAGGTCTTTCCAGCAGTCATGCACAGATGTGAGAGCTGAACCATAAAGAAGGCTGAGCACCGAAGAATTGATGCTTTCTAACTGTGGTGCTGGAGAAGATTTGAGAGTCCTTTGGATGGCAAGGAGATCAAACCAGTCCATCCTAAAGAAAATCAACGCTGAAGCTCCAATACTTTGGCCACCTGATGAGAACAGTCAACTCATTGGAAAAAGACCCTGATGCTAGGAAAGACTGAGGGCAGAAGAAGGTGACAGAGGATGAGATGGTTGGATGACATCACCAATTCAATGGACATGAGTTTGAGCAAACTCCAGGAGATGGTGAGGGACAGGGAGGCCTGGCGTGCTGCAGTCCATGGGGTTGCAAAGAGCTGGACACAACTGAGTGACTGAACAAGAGCAACACCTCCAGCCATGAAGAGCTGAAGCCACAGGTGAGACCCACGTGTGCCTGGTTCCAAAGTTTTAAACAATCACAGGATGGCTACCATTATGTAGTACTTACTGTATGCCAGTCACCACCCTAGGTTTCTGATGTGTATTAAATAAGCCACTGCCACCTCTTGCCCAGCCTGCTAAGATGGCTCCTCATGGGTGTCCCTACTGCCTCTCTCGTCCCCCACCCATCTGGTCTCACACATCCCTCTTCTGTTCAACCCCTACTCCGGCTACCATCACGCTCAGAATAAAATTCAAAGTCCTACCACGCCCACACGGCCTGCTTGATCCAGCCTGGTCCACCTCTCCACCTCATCTCTCCTCTCCCGCAGCGCACTCCTCCCCAGCCACGCTGGCCTTCCTGGTTCTCATCTCCCGCAGCGCACTCCTCCCCAGCCACGCTGGCCTTCCTGATTCTCATCTCCCCCAGCGCACTCCTCCCCAGCCACGCTGGCCTTCCTGATTCTCAAACACACCAAGCACACTACAGCTCGGGGCCTTTGCACCTGTCTCACCTTCTCCACCTGGAATGCTCTTCCCCTTTCCTTTCACGGCCAACTTCTGCTTCTCAACCAGACCTCGGCCAAAAATGTCACCTTCTGAGAGTGTGAACCCTGATCTTCCAGCCAAAAAAAATTTTTTTTCCTACAGGTATGCTGTTGGTCTGCTCCAAGGGCAGGAACCAAGTTGGCCTTGCTTACTGGTGTCTCTGAAGAGCTTAAGGCTCCAAATACCATTAACAGTTGCAGAGTGAGTGAAGGAATGCTAGGAGACAAAGAGTAATATAGGAAACTAAATGAAAAAGAAAAAAATAGAAAGGAAAAGAAAATTTCCCTGGGTTTGTCGGGGTCACACAGGGCAAGTCTTGGGCTGTGTATTCTCCACAGAATGGGATCCCACAAGGACCCCAGGAACACATATTCAACACCAGCCACATCTCAGGAGCCCAAGGTTAAAAACTGGGCCGTGTCCCCCACAGCGGACTCCCAGATGGGAGGGGTACCTAGTCTCCAAGGGCTGACCCAGGGCTTGAGAGAAACACGGGAGAAGAGGAACTAAGTCAAAGAAATCTCCAAGATCCGTTTCTGACTCCTGAGGTCTTTCCTGACTGAGGAGCCTGCCCTGGCCTTAGCCTCTGCTCTGATCGGGTCACAGGATTTGGTTGGTAAGCACCTGCTGTGAGCTTAGCTACGGAAAACAGGGAATCTCAGATGAGAACAGATGGTACCCGAGTGTCACTTCCCTCCAACCGTCTCCCAATCCCCAAGACAAGTAGAGGTCCCAGAGGGATCTGGGGAGACTGGTCCCCAAGAAGGCAGGCACCGGCTCAGAGCGCTGTCCTCTTGCGCTTGCATAAAAATCACAAGGGAGCCGGCTCACAAGGGCAACCCCAGAGATGGGGGTCTCAGGCCCCACGGTGAGAGGCCCCAGGAGGGCCCAAATCCCTGCAGGGTTTGCCATGTTGGGGAACTCAGTGGACCGCGCTGGGCCTCAGTCTCCTCATGGGCAAAAGGTCCGGGACTTCTTGCGACTTCGCAGGCTGCACGGAAACAAAATCCCAAGCATGGGGGGCAGGGCCGGCGCCCGGCCCACCGGAAGCGCAGGAAGGGATGCCTGCTGGTGGCGGAGTTGGGAAAGGCCTGTCCCGGGCGAGCCCCCGCCTCCTCCCGCCCACCCTAGGCCGCGGCAATCGGGCGGGATTTGGAGCCGGACGGCGGGCAGGACGTCCGCAGAGGCCGCGGGCGCTCTCCGCCAGCGGCGGGCCGGGGAGCGCGAGGGGCGGCGCGCGCCCTGAGGCCCCCATGCCCCAGGCCCGGGGCTCCGGCCCGCCTCCGCGTGCGCCCGCCTCCCCGCCTCCGCGCGCGCCCGCGACCCGCCCCACCCGCGGCCGCCGCCCGCCGCGCGCGCCCGAGCCCCGGGCCCACGGCAGGGCGCGCCGCCGGCTTCCTACCTTTGCGCGCCAACGCCGCTGCCGCGCAGGCCGAGCCGGAGGGCGGGGTCAGAGGTGGGCGGGGCAATGGCGGACCGGGGGCGGGGCCAGAGGCGGGGTCGAGAGGGGCTGGCGCCCGAACCGCCCGCGTCCTCGCGTTGTCCCGCGTCGGGGGCGCGCCCTGGGCCCGGGGCGGGGCCGGTCGCAGGGAGAGTGAGGCGGGCTCTGGCCCGGAAGCCACACTGGACGGAGAGCTTTTCCCACAGGCTTGCATTTATTGCTCCGGACGGTAATAACCCCCAAACAGGGATTATTAGCTCCTTATGCCAAAACGGGAAATTGAAGACTAAGCCAGTTGCTCAGGGCCTGGAAGCTGCAAGGTGGTAGGGTCGACCTGAACTGAGACCCAGCAGCAGTCTGGGGTTGTGTGTCCCCAGCTGTTTGGCAACTAATTCGTGTCTGACCCTTTGCGATCCCATGACTGTAGCCCACCAGCCTCCTCTGTCCTTGGGATTCTCCAGGCAAGAATACAGGAGTAAGTTGCCATGCCCTTGTCCAGGGGCTCTTCCCGACCCTGGGGTTGAAATCCCCTCTCCTGCATTGGCGGCAGGATTCTTTACCTCTTTGCCACCTGGGAAGCCCTTGTGCCCCCTGGCCCTGCCTTCAAGGTCTTAAACTCCTGAAGTCTGGCCTTGACCCATCGCCCAACCAGACTGAGGAGGCATCAGTCACTTGACCTGTGGGGAGAATGTCTTTGTTTTCCTGATTGTCCTGCAGTTTCCGATGAGGCACTCTGGCCTCCGCTTGTTTGTGGATAAAATGGCAGAAGCCCACGTACTGCCCTTCCCGTCTCAGAAGCTCGGGTGCCTTCTCCACATGGAATGGGGAGGAAACCATAGAGGAAAGCATGCTTTTGGAACGAAACAGCGATGTGTCCTGCCTGTTCTAGCAGTAGCTCAGATGTCCATCCTCAGTGGGCCTCAACTTCCCTGCATCCCTGAAGGCACTGGGTCCATTTCAAAAGGGGGAGGCAGGCAGGTCTGAATCTCTAGGGTGGAGGAAGGAATGTTTTGTCTGAAAAAGCATGTTTGATTTTGTGATTTTACATTTGGAAAAAAGTAAATTCCCACAAAGAAAAGCAGCAGGCCTACAGCTGATGGTTCCGTTTCCCCACCGGTAGGAGGGGATGGATGGTGGCGGTGCTCAGTCGTGTCCAGCTCTTTGCGACCCTGCGGACTGTAGTCCCCAGGCTCCTCTGTCTGTGGGATTGCCCAGGCAAGAACACTGGAGTGGGTAGCCATTTCCTCCTCTAGGGGATTTTCCTGACCCAGGGATCAAACCCTCATCTCCTGCTCGGCAGGTGGATTCTTTACCACTGTGCTACCTGGGAAGCTCCCCAAATGGTAGTTTTATCTTTGTCAAAGCCTGGGTTTTACACCTGAGAAACTACATTAGGGGTTGCCAGTGTGTCCTTAGGGCTCTGATACCTGGGGATGATGGAGGCAAGGCTGCGACCTGGGCCAGGCCTGAGAGCTGTGGTCCAAGGTTGGGGTCAATCCCTGGGGTCTGGGATGAGGAGGGCTGTGAGGTTTGCAGGAGAAGGGCACAGATTCCCTAAGGAGGGCTGACCGACCTCTGCCAGCAAGCAGATGGGCCCCCAGCTTCCCCAGCGTGGCTCAGGTCTGTGTCAACCTGTCCCGAATCTCCAGATTTGGTGAATCCCTACCCAGGCCCAGCTCCTTCATGGATCACAGCCTTGTCATGACAAACCTAGACAGCATATTAAAAAGCAGAGATATACTTTGCTGACAAAGGTCCATATAGTCTACAGACTATGGTTTTTCCAGTAGTCATGTACAGATGTGAGAGCTGGACCATAAAGAAGACTGGGTATTGAAGGGTTGATGCTTTTGAACTGTGGTGTTGGAGAAGACTCTTGAGAGTCCCTTGGACTGCAAGGAGAACAAACCAGTCAATCCCAAAGGAAATCAACCCTAAATATTCATTGGAAGGTCTGATGCTGAAGCTGAAGCTCCAGTGCTTTGGCCACCTGGTGTGAATAGCCGACTCACTGGAAAAGACTCTGATGCTGGGAACGATTGAAGGCAAAAGGAGAAGGGTGTGGCAGAGATTGAGATGGTTGGATGGCATCACTGACTCAATGGGCAGGAATTTGAGCAAGCTCTGGGAGACAGGGGAGCCTGACGTGCTGCAGTCCATGGGGTCGCAAAGAGCTGGACATGACTGAGCGACTGAACCCAGGTGCTGACAGGCTCATGGCCTTCCCAGCCCACTTCTGGTCCTGCCTGTCCCCACAGAGCCCTCACTTCCAGAATGTTGCTCACAGCGTTGAGGTCTGCGCTCAGACCCTGCTCTGAGCTCCAGGGTCTGCGCTCCCCCCTTCTTGCCCGTCTCCCTAGTGGACCTGTCCAGGCCCACCTGTACCAGGTCTCCCTTGGGGGTCCCAGTGCGCACACCTCGCAGGCAGCCCACGCTGGTGGCCTTCCACACTGCCGGCTGTTAACCTCCCATTTTCTCGTTCCATCCTCCGTCCCCTTTGAACTGTTCTGTGAAGGGGAATTGTAGGCTACAGGTTCTAGGGTTATTTCAGCTTTACAGGTAAGGAGACCGAGACGTCGCAAAGGTGCAGTGGCTTGGCCGAGGGCACACAGCGTGAAGTCCAGTGGGTCTCACCCCATGTTCTTTCCTCTCCACCATGGCACTGCCTCCCAATATTTTGGGAGGGACAGCAAACAGCTCCTCTGCTGGACCTTCTTAGCCCGGGGCTCCCAGGAGCCCACCGCAGGGAAGCACACACTGGCATCAGCCCTCCCCCGGAGGCTTTGAGCCCGCTGCCGTGCTGACCCGGGGCTCGGTTCAGCCCAGCCTGGCCTGTGGGCATTTGAACCCGCAGGGCTGCTGACACTGGTCGCTGCCCCATAAGCAGGTGGCACCCAGCCCTGCGGCCCGGGTCCGGCCACCAGAAGGGAGCTATGCCGGCCCCACTGTGGTGGGGTCTAAGTCTGTGGCTCCAGCAACGGAAACACGCGACTGGGACTTGGCGCCCACACGCTGCTAGGGCCAAGTGCTTGCCAAACCCAGGTGCGAGGCTGGGTTGGACTCTGCACCCCATCGGCAGACCACATTAAGCAGGGGGCTTAGAGGACATGTGTTCCAGTTAACTGGACTTGCTGGATACCTTAAGGTTAACTGACAGGGTCTTTAACTAACGCCTGACTTTTTTAAGATCTTTTTTAAACCTTATTCATGGCTGTGCTGGCTGTGCTTCTGTGCCCGCGCTCTCTGGTTGCTAAGGGTGGTAGCCAGTCTTTGTTCCGATCCGCAGGCCTCTCACCGCAGTGGCTTCTCTTGCTGTGGAGCCGGGCCTTGTTGCCCCGCAGCATGTGGACCCCTCCCGGACCAGGGATCCAACCCGTGCCCCCTGCAGTGGGGACATGGAGTCTTAACCACTGGACTGCCGGGGAAGTTCCTGAGACAAATTTTACATTAAGGGCACAGACCAGTGCCTTGCGGACATAAGCAACGGCTGTTGTCACAGAAAGGGAAAGTGAGGCCCCAAGGAGCCGGATAAGTGACCTCCCAAGGCCATACTGCCATTAAGTGTGTCCAGCCCCTTCTTTTCCTCTGACTCCCATTCGATGCCTTGTCACCTTTTGTATTAGTTCTTTATTGCTGCCTAATGATATCACTGCAAACTTGGCAGCTTCAGACACATTTACTAACTCAGTTTCAGGGTTCTGGGGTCTGGGCACAGCTTGGCTGGGTCCTCTGCAGGGCTGCCAAGTGCTGGCAGACGGGGCTTATCTGAGGATCAACTGGGGAAGGGTCTGCTCCTCAGCTCAGGTGGCTCTGGCAGCGTCCGGGTCCTTGCAGACCGCTGACCTGAGTGCTTCAGCTTCTTGTTGGCTATCGGCGAGGCTGATCTTCCCACCTCAACACTATGGCCCTGGGACCAGGGCAACTCACGCAATGTGGCAGTCGGCTTTTTAAAGCCGGTGAGACATGTTGCAATGTTATGTAATCATGAACATATCCTGTAGTCTCAAAGCCCTCAAACCCAATACCTACCTCCTATCCCCACCCCAGTTTGGAAGCTCCAGTCAAGGAAGTGAGGAGATGCATGGTTCGGTACTGGAGGCTGACCTGGGGACCCCGGTCCCATAGCTGGGATTCTAGCTGGTGACGCACCAGACTGTCCCCTGCCCTACAGATCCCTCAAGGTGCTTTCCAGGTTAGATTTTTTTGACTGCGGTTTCTTCAGCAGCACCATTATGAATAACAGTTCTGGATGCATTACCTGATTCTACATCAAGGTGATTAAGGTCAAACTACAGGATGGGCACCTGCTAGTGCTTCAGATGCCTCGTCCGAGTGACATTTGGCTTAAGGAGACCGCGGGCACACATTTTTACCGGAAGACGGTCTAGATCAAAGCCCAGGTCTGTCTCCAAGAACCAAGGGCTCACCTTCAACGGCACGTGGCTCCTGTCAAGGGCCTGCTCTAACGCCAAGCCTGCTCTTTCCTAGCGTCTGAGGCTTAGGGAAGATGGGGAGGGACCTCCTCTAACGCCAAGCCTGCTCTTGCCCAGCATCTGAGGCTTAGAGAAGACAGGCAGTGACAGCAAACAGGCCGAGCGGTTCACGCCTCCTGAGAGCCCTTGAGGTAATTTCCTTTTCTTACCCTGGAATTGGGTCCTCAATTCCAGTTCCCTTCGTCCTTTGCTGCTGTTCCGGTGCTCAGCTGTGTCAGCCTCTCTGTGACCCAGCAGATGGCAGCCCGCCTGGCTTCCGTCCGCCACTGCCTCCTGGAGTTCGCTGACTCACATTCACCATCCACCTCCTGCTCCTGTCACCCCTTACGCTGCTTACCAGTCAGAGGGGCCGTTTCTATAACGACAGTGAAAGCACACCTTTGTTACAGAAGCCACAGGCGTGGTAAACGCCGCGGCCTTTACCTTGTTTTTCGACACCCTTACTGTTTAGGGAGCTGCTTCCACGGGGAGGTCTTGGCAGGAGGCAGGCTCGCCCCCCACATTAGAGGGCAAGAAGCCCAGAATGTCCCAGAAGGGCAGAAAGGCTGTTCTCTGTAACCAGAGAAATTACTGGTTGCCTTAGGGCAACAGGGCCAAATCCCCCCATTCTGGCCAACCTGTCGCTGTGGCCCCAGTCTTAAGTCTGGACGTGGGTTCAGTGGTAAAAGGCGGTGTGTGTCCTGCGGAGGCATCCTGGAGGAGTTAGCAGCCATGGCGACAAAAACATTTCCATCTCTGACACACACTGACAGAGAAGGATTTCCCTCTCTGACACTGACAGAGGAGAAGGATTTATTTTTTATCTTAGAAATCTGGTCCCACCAAAAGGCCAACTTTTTTTTCAGTTCATCATCTAGACCTTTCAAAAAGGAACGCTTTCAGTTAAAGAGGTATTGGATGTCAATGGAAGCGATTTTAGAGGTGTGCTCAGATAAAAGTATTTCCTATAAACCAGGAACACAGGCAAGCCTAGACTTCCAGTTGCTTCAGAACTCCTTCTGTGTGTCACGCACAGTCCCCGAAGGAGAGGAGAAAGGAAGGAGCTGTCTGCAGACAAGGCACTTCAGGAAACAGCCGGGAGAGAGCCCAAGTCCGCCAGGAACCACGCAGTGAGCCTGGGAGCCCAGACGGCGGCCCGCGACACCAGGGCCAAACCCCTCACCTCCATGAGAACAGCAGCCACTCTCTGGCCCAGACGCAGGCCTACCTGCCGCCAGCGCCTGCCTCAGCCCTGCCCTGCCCACCAGGCCTTGCACACACGGAAACCAGGCCATGAGGTTGAGATGAACACTGCTCCTGAAGCTCAGAGCAGCTCCTGCGGCTGACGGTGAGGAATGCTTTCAGAGGCTCCTGCAGGGGCAGGCTGCCAGAGCATGCTTTTACAAAGACCATGCGTTAGTGCAGATCAGCACATTAGCAAAGCAAACATTAAAAGACTTTTAAAAAGCTGGTTAATACTCTTGGTTTCCCTCCTGATCATCTGTTCAGGCTGCAGCCTAAAGACCTGCTGGAAATCAGGAAGGACTCCCTCCTCCTGACTGGAGTGGCTCAGCCGACGCGCGTGCACAAAGGCCCCCTCCAGACAGCGATGGTGTGAGACCTATGGCCTCCCCCGGACGGGCTGGTCTGAACCAGGCAGCACACTCCAGCCCTTCTTTTGCTTTGGGGGCTTGTGTTTAATAAGAGTCATCATGATGGAAGAGTCTCAGAGTCTCGCTCATGTCAAGAGGACAGACGGGGATAGGGATCCAGGAACTCTTCTTCCATGTTCTGGTTGCAAATTCGAATCCCAGGCAACAGTGTGACATGGGCCAATGTACCGCCCAACACGCCCAGTCTGTTGAGAGAGCCAGGCGAGGAGGAGAGGAGAGACTCATGTTCCCAACAGAGGCTGGCCAGGGAGCACCGCAGGCTCCTTCCTTCAGCCCCGACGAGGCGGCTCCTCTCCAGAAGTCGTATGAGGAAGAGTCACGTCCAGGTCAGAACTGGACCCAGCCTGTGCCTGGCTGAGTCTGGCTGGAGGTCGACCTGGAAAGATAGGGAGGGGGACCGATTTCAAATGTTTGGAAATACAGAGCACAAGAGATGTAACTTCTCTCTAGGCAGAAAGAACTCTAAGAAGCCAGTTTCTGAATGTTCTAGAGCCAGGGTCAGCAAACTACAACCCAGAACTAGACCAAATCTAGTTTTCTGCCTGTCTATGTAAATCAAGTTTCACTGCTACACAGGCACACTCCCTCACTCACATACTGTGGCTGTTCTGGGCTACAGGAGTGCTGATGAGGAGCTGGGATAGAGACCAACTAGCCTGCACAGTTTAAACTTTGGCTTCCTGGTCCTTGAGAGAAAGTGTGTGCTGACTTCCAGCCTACAGCCTGTCCACATAACGATGCTGTGTATTTAGCATCTTTTCACCCTGACCCCTAGGAAAGGCTTGAAATTTTAAGGAAGCAGAAAAGGCAGAGGTCCCATGAGGATGGGCCAACGCCAGAACCCTGGTGAACGCTTGGCCCAGTGTCCTGGGATAGCTAGTGGGGAGGAGATCAGAGGTACTGTGACAAGCCAGAGTACCTGGTGAGGTGGTTTAAAGACCAGAAGGAGCTGCAGAGGGCGGCTCCAGGCCATTCAGCAGCGGAAGGCAGCAAAAAGCCTTCCCAGAGAGAAACGTGCCACCCGGAGTGGGCACTCAGTGGCCTGAAAGTGTCTGCATCGGTGCTCTTGCTCCCAACATCAGAAGGAAGGCACTGGGGCGATCCCAGGTTTGTAGAATAACAGCCCTGGCCCCAGTCCCAGCACAGAGAACCTGACCTCCTCACCCTGTGGATTTGGTGAAGTCTCCCCAGATGTCGGCAGTGGCAGTGGTGGCAGGCTTGGGCTGTGGCCAGGACACGGTGGCACCTCCTACAGACGTCCCCAAGTCCAATGGGAAGAAGAGGAGAGAAGGAGATAGAGGCGTCAGAGACCTCCCCTTCTGGTTGCCTCAGTAACCAGGAAATCAGAGTCGTGATTCCAAGGTGCTGAGAAACATGTGCAGAGACGTGCCTTTTGGCAACAAACACCTCCAGCCATTCACATTTCTGCTGCTTCTGACGAGCCCGAGGGGCCCCTGGAGATGCGCAGAGGCCACATGACCGGTGAGGGGAGGGGACCAGCGGGGGTGGGTACCATGCCATCACTCTACCTGGAGCACACCTCGCCCCAGCCATTTATGCTGGAAATCTGTCTAAAGTGTACTACCTCCTGACCTCTTAGATGAAGAACGCTCACCAAAACTGCAACACTGTCTTTATATAAAGTCCTTGGGCCAGTGTCTGGCTCAACTAGCTGAGAAAGTTATGTGCCAGACATGTGCCAAGTCCTAGGAGCCAAACTGTTATGGGGCTGGGGAGTCTTCCAGAAGTCCCAAGTGGGCATCTGTGTGGGCTCTGTCACCGGGTGGAGGGCACGACGGGGCGGCAGGCCTGCTTTTCCGGCCCCTCCCCCAGTGGTGCCAGCACCCCTTCCTAAGGCCCTGTGCCAGCCACCTGCCGTCCCACCAGCTACGTCTAATGTCTAATGGGCCGGAAAACCACATAAAAGTAGGGCCCTCCACAGTTCAGTAATTCACCCAGTTAAACACTCAGTGAACTATAAAATGTGGGCTGCCCCGGTGGCTCAGATGGTAAAGAATCTGAGGTCAAGAATCTGCAGGTAAAATCCGCCTGCAATGTGGGAGACCTGGGTTCTACCCTGGCTGGGGAAGATCCCCTGAAGGAGGGCATGGCAACCCAGTCTAGTATTCTTGCCTGGAGAATCCCATGGACAGAGGAGCCTGGCAGGCTACAGTCCATGGGGTCGCAGAGTTGGACACGACTGAGCGAATAAGCATGTAAGTATTTAATAGACATTATCTCGTTTGAACCTCACCACAGCCCCTGGGGGAAGACAGGCCAGCCTGTTTGACTTCATGCAGGTTACCTCAGCCTCCGTCTCCGTGTCTCTAAAATGGAGACAGTCGTGATGCACACTTTTCATAAGACTGACCAGTCTGAGGATCAAATGTGTTACTACAAGTTGAAGGGCGTCCAACAGGCCCATCAACAGTGATGGTGTGGTACCGATGCAGTGGCACGCAAACGAGAGCTAAGGTTCAGGGCGTGCTCACGCTGCCCCAGGTGCCGCTCTGCGCGCTGTGTGGTTGGCGCATTGGATCCTCACAGGAAACCTGTGCTGCAGGCATCATTGCCACTCCTTTCCTACAGATAAAAAACCGAGGCACAAAGTAGCAGGCAATCTTCTGAATATCACACAACGGTTAGCTAGACTGTGAACTCACTCAGTCTGGCCTGGGAGCATATAGCAAATGGTCATGAATGCTGGCTAGTCACGACCCGCAGCTGCCTGTCTGGCGCGTCACGTCGCACAGCCTTGTGAGCGGAGGCCTGGGGCCACACCTGCAGTGCCCGCAAACGCTATCTGGCGTGACACGGGGCTCCACGTTGGCACTGGACGTGCATCGGCCACAGAAAGAACGCCCGAGACTATGGCCCTCAGACCTCAGTGAGCCCCCAACAGTGTGAAGTGTGCAGGTTCCCGCCCCGTCCCCAGGATGCCAAGCCCAGGGGTCCTGTGACCTCACTGAGAGTGACTCCAGGGGCTGGGCAGGCGCACTCCCCAAATGCTGCTCCTGCCGTTCTCTTGGGGTGAGGGATTCCCCACAGGGCTGAGGTTTGAAGCCTGACCTCCAGGTAAGCCCAACCCTTAAAAGGAAAAGAAAGCAGGCTTCTTGTCGGGATCCCCCTCCAGCCCAAGATGCTGGTCAGAGCAAGGGGTCTGGCGACAGTCAGCCAGCCCAAGGAAGGTGAAGACCATCACACTGGCCTGGCAGGCAGGGTGGGGACACTGAGGGGCCGGGCTGGGCTCCCAGCACCTCTGCGGCTGGCACGAGGCACTCACGTCCAGAACCCCGGGTCTCCAGGGGCGCTGCTCACGGCCTGGAGTGACCGCCAGCACAGCCGCTGGGGGAGCTGCCTCACGGCGTCCAGTGCCCAACAGCCTTGCTGAGGAGCCCGCTACAAACTCAATCTCCAGGTATACTTCCCACCACCCGCCGTGGAACACTCGTGCAGCCTCCATCTCCCTAACACACCAATGCTTAAAAGTCTAAGTCCTGTTCATGCTCTTCTTCTGTCTGCAACGCCAGCACCCCTGCCCAGATCTTTGTCCTTCAAGGCCTGACTCAATGCCACCTCTTCCATGACGACAGCTCCCCAGATCGCGTGGCTGTAGTGAGTCTGGTCCCTGTGCATTTGGCCTCTGTGCTCAGGACCCTTCTCTTCTGTTACGAACCGACTGAGCATCCTGTGACCAGAGACCATGTCACCATCACTCACTCATTTAATGAGCAGCCTCTGAGAACCAGGAACCCATGCGCTGAAGATTTCACGGCAACAAGTGAGTTGTAGTCCCTGCCCATTAGGGCGGGACAGACACCCTGAAGGAGAAGTGGTGGGAAGAGAGGAAGCCCTTACCCAGTGTGGGCAGGACCAGCTTTGTGGCACCCAACCTCCAGTTCCTCACAACGGGCACTAAGTGTGACCAACATGGGTGAAGGAGGGAAAGCTGCGGGGCCCGCTGCCAGGGGAAAGAGGAGCCCAAGCTGCGGGGCCATCACCCTCACACACTGACCTGAGCTGGGAGAAACTGCTGGCTGGATGACAGAGCCCCCCACAGACAAATACTCCCCGGAGAGAGGGGCCAGGGCAGCGGTCTTTGCCCCTGGGGGTGGGGGAAGCAGGCTCAGTCCTCCCGTGCTGGTGGGCCGGGCGCGGGGCGTCCCGGCTGCGCCGTCCTTCTTCTTCATGCTCTAAAAAGAGGGGAGGAATGAGCATCGGTCAGCTCTGTTGGACCCTACTGCCATCAGAAAACTTCACAAGGTGACCCCGGAGCCCCAAACGTCTGCGTCACCAGGACGCTCAGCAGCCATCCACGCAGCGCTTTCACCTTGAAAAGCTGTTTGTAAGAATCTTTAAAGCTGAACATATGACCTGATGCCCCTGCCATTCCACTCCTACATGGACCCAACAGAAATACACACACGTGGGCACCAAAGACGCCACCCGCACACCGACAGCAGCGCTCCTGTCACAGCCGCACTGGAGGCGCCCGATGCCCGCCCGACGCCCGCCGTCAGGCGACTGGGCGCCGCCTCATGATGCGGCCTGCCACCACACGAAGATAAACCGACTACACTCAGCAACATGGATGCTCTCACACATGCCAGGCTGAGTAAACGAAAGGAGCCATACACAAAGGAGTATGAGGTGTGTGAGTCAATCAATAAAACGTTAAAAACAACATCAGGATAGTGCTCACTCTGTCCTGCGGAAGAGAGCAGGGGAGGGGCTTCCAGAGTGCTGAGAGCCATCCACGTCTTCATCTGGGGGCTAGCTTGTGTGAGCAAACTTGTGTTTTCAACATTTATTTCCTCATCTTCAGCTGCACTGGGTCCTCACGGCTGTGCATGGGCTTTCTCTCAGTGCAGTGGCGTCTCCTCTTGCGGAGCACGGGCTCTGCAGCACAGGCTCAGCAGTTGGGTGCACAGGCTCAGCTGCTCCACAGAATCTGGGATCTTCCCGGACCAGTGATAGAACCCATATCCCCTGCACTGGCAGGCAGATTCTGAACCACCAGACCACCAGGGAAGCCTGCATATTTGTTTTTAAAAAATTCACTGAGTTCTGCATTTACAATGTGTGTACTTTTCTGTATGTATATTATACCTCAACGAAACATTTAATAAAGAAAAACAGAAACGTCAACACCGAGGTGAACCAAAAGCCAGAGCATCTCAAAGATGAAGATGGCATGGTTCCCACCTTGCCAGGAGAGCAGCAGCTTAATCCAATGCTGAGATCACAGACCAGAGTCAAGTGAACTGAAGTGAAAGTCACTCAGCCGTGTCTGACTCTTTTCGACCCCATGGACTATACAGTCCATGGAATTCTCCAGGCCAGAATACTGGAGTGGGTAGCCTTCTCCCTCTCCAGGGAATCTTCCCAACCCAGGGATTGAATCCACGTCTCCCATATTGCAGGTGGATTCTTTACCAGCTGAGCCACCAGGGACGCCGGAGAATACTGGAGTGGGTAGCCTAAGCCCTCCAGGCCCTGGGTATGCGTACAGCTGTGCTGATTATTCTAGCTCGACGACCCTGCCCAAGATCCTCCAGCTCTCTACGCCTCCACTTCCTCTCCTGTAAATGGGGAGAATGTTTAATCCACGTGAGAAGTGCCCTAAAAACACTACCTGGCACACGGCTGATGCTCTTTAAATGTTAGTTTCTTTCCCAATAAGACAGAGACTCACATCCCAATCAGTCCACGGGACATGACCTGGATTTTCTCTTAAGAGATAGTTGGCCAACTTCAAGGGTCCCAAATCATCACCAGCAGGAAGCAGAAGAGAGGAGAAAAGAGATAGTAAGTGAAGCGGAAGACTGTTATTTTCGGGTTACAAACTGTCTTCAGAAACAAATCCACTAGTTCCTCAGTTCCCCCAATCATTCAGCTCCACCCCCACACCCAGGCAGAGGCCACGTCCTGCACTCCAGCCCAGCTCAACTGCTCCTGAGATGCAGGGCCCGTCAGGACCACGACAAGGGAGCCAGGACACCACCGCCAGCAGAGCTGCCCGCGACCCCCAGTGCCCACCCGACGCTTCCCCGCCAGCAGAGCACTGCCCATCTTTTTTTTTTTTTTAATTTGGCTGTGCCAGGTCTTAGCTGTGGTGCGAGGAATCTCTTAGTTGCAGCATGTGGGATCCAGTTCCCTAACCGGGGACTGGACTGGACCCGTGTCCCCTGCATCGGGAACGTGGAGTCTTAACCAAAGGGCCACCAGGGACGTCCCCAAAACACAACCCGAGATGAGTACATGGGCCCCCCTGCCAAGAGCCAACACGGAAACATCAGCTATGTCAGCAAGCAACTGACGTTCCTCAAGAGGCTTTGCACACGCCGTGCCCTCTGAACTGCCCTCTGACCTCTCTTCCCTTGCTCGTAGGTCACTTCTTTCAGGAAGGCGTCTCTGGTTCCCCCTAACTCTAGGCTGCAGGACTCCCCACCCCAGGAGTTCACGGCACTGAAGACATCCTGAGGTCACAGAACCTTCCCGCCACGTAATCACATCTTGATTCCCTCATCTCAGCTCCACTCTGAGCTCTGTGATAGCAAAGCCCTCTTGCTCGCCCCCAGCGCAATACCTGGCGTTGGGCTGCTGCTCAATAAACACGTGCTGAACTGTGAGAAGAGTGGCGGCTCTGGGCTGGGCTTGGTGTGGTGGCCAAGGCCGCCGAGCAGGGGCAGCACTCACCGCAATGTTGAGCTTGATGGTCTGGCCCTCCTTGAAGCTTAGGTCCAATTTGGGACCTTGATCTGGGTTCTGGGCTTGTTTTGCAAATTCACACTGCTGTTTCACCCACCTGGGGAGAGAAGAGGAAGGACGAGGTGAGGAAGGAGAGGGCTGCCCTGTGTTCACGCCCTCGCTTCAGTCCTACCTGCCATCAGTCCAGGACAAGGCTGTGACTGCAGCCTTGCGGGAGGACCTGAGAGCAGCTTGAGAACTAGGCCTGCGTTCAGGTCCTGGCTTTGACACGTAGGCAGCTGCGTATTTGCCAGTTTCCTCACCAGCAACACGGGATGCCGAATGCCTACGCCTCAAAGACTATGAAACGCCACAAGGCCATTTATGTAGAGGGTCCTAACACTGGTCTTCAGGAAATCTGAGAACCTGGGCCTCTCCTCCTCAGCATGTGGCGTGAAGACTAAAACACCATCCGGGGGCTTAAAAAGTAGATGGTGAGACGGGACAGACGCCCAGCAAGTGGAAAGCACCAAAAAGGTCCCTCACCCTCCAAAGAGCAGCGCTCCAGCAGCCACGCAGAGCCGAGCGGAGCTGGAAGCACTCACGTGAGCAGCCGCACACTCCCCACAGCCAGAGATGGAGGCCTCAGATGGCAGGGGAGAGGCTTTCCTGCCGTTCTAGCTTCAGAAAGGACCAGCAGGGCAAGTGCTGAGTGGCCTGGGAATCCCAGCACTGCTTATCACAGCATGGAGGAATGGGTCTGGAAAGGCCAAGGGAGCCGGGAAAGGACCCCGGCCACTCAAGGGACTGACGGGGGCAGAGACGGGACACCTCCAAGGCTGGGGCAGCTGACTGGGGGTCAGAGATGGGCCTCAGGAAAAGGAGACCTCAAGGCAGAGATGAGGACTCGCAGAGCGCAGAGGGGACCTGTCTTAAAGGAGAAGTGAGTTCCCCTGAGACTGCCAGCAGACAGATCACACACAACCACCTGGGTATCCTAACCTGGGAGATCATTCTGTCCCACGAAAGAGGGAGGAGGCATGAGTGTGTCTCCTGGAAACCACTCACTTGAAATGGTCCTGCAAGGCAACATTGAAGTCAAAGGCGTCACCTCGGTCCCCGAAGCCAATTCCAATAAACGCCCGTCGCCCTAGGGGACAACACACAATCAATCCTACTTTCCAAAGGCAGAGAAAACCCTTCTCGGAAGAGGAAGCCCCGAGTCCCGAGCTTACCGTTTCCATCTTCGATGCGGATAACGAAGTACCTGCTGGAATCCGTCACGCTCTCCACAGCTGTGCCGGGAAACTGATCCACTGGGGCCTGAGCAAAGAGCTCCCCTGAAAGCGGAAGTGAGGATGAGCCTTGAGGCCCTCACAGCCTATTTCTATCCCATGACTAGGGCTCTTGCCCTGCGAGGCAGAGCGGCAAACCTGACTCTGGAATTCAAGTCAAACGCATTCTGGCTAAAGGAACACAACAGGAATATAACCGATGAGAGGTCTAAGTCAGAGCTGGCCTACAGGCCAGACTCAGTTCCTAGTTTAGCACTTTCAACTTAACTGCCAACACTTCAAAATCAAATTACATGTAAAATAATCCAGATTTCTGGCTTCTCTTAAAATCAAAAGCTCTAGCAACGTTGGGCTTCCACTTCCACGTGAGAATGACGGGCTGGAGCTGGTCACCGTTCCATGTCTCGCCCATTCACATCCACTGCCTGTACCCTGAGGGCCCTGGTTCAGGGAGATCACACGTTCTGCATCATTCCAGTACCAAAGGCAAGACTCGAGGGACAGGTGAACCCAGTGAAGAGGGTGGGTTTCTGCACTCTCAGAAGGACCTGAAGCAGGCTGATTTAATCTAATCACAGGCCAAAAGAGTGACTGATTTTAAAAACAGCTCTTCCTTGGAGGAGGAAATGGCAACCCACTCCAGTATTCTTGCCTGGAAAATTCCATGGACAGAAGAGCCTAGCGGGCTACAGTCCATGCGCTGGCATGACGGAGGGGGTTAGAGGGAAATGAATTGGTAGCAATAAACAGGTACAACTAAAAAAACAACAAAAACAGCTCTTGTAAAATGCATCCCCTTATCAACTGCGGCTCTCCACGGTGTAGTGCAACACACATCTTCTGCAAGCATTTACAACTGGTATTGTTTTCGAGCGTGCTGATCTCTGTTGATGAGTCAGGTATTGACCAGTTTCTACTGAATCCTATGGTTCAGAGGTGACTGTGCGATCAAGGCTGAACTGAATCCAAATCGGTGGACCAAGTCTGTAGCTTCTTGTTAACTCCTCTGCCCTCTCTAGTTTGGTACCTGGGGATCTGGGATTCACCTGGATGCTTTCAGCCTAGAGCAGTGGTTCTCCGTCACGGGTGACGTGGACCTCCCTTCTGCCAAGGGGCACCTGGCAATGCCCGGTGACACTTGTGACCGTCAGCACGTGGGTGCTACTGGCCTCTACTGGGGGCAAGTCAGAGCTGTGCTGAGTACCTTAAGTATGACTCAGACCACGTAACTCAGCTGGCCCCAAATGTCACTACTGCCGAAGCTGAGACACCCTGGCCTAGAGTGATTGGAAAGTGAGGGACAAACACGACCCAGTGGGCGGGACCCCAAGCTAAGGGTGTCCTGGGTGGCTCCTGCACGTGAGGCTCAGCTCTGAGCAGTGGCTGGTACACCAGGTGTGTACCTTAAACGTAGTTCCCAGGGTCCCCAGAGAACAGGTGCTGCCATTCCCTTGTGATGCCACCTGGGACGTCCAGCACATCTCGCAGCCAGAGTTCTCTGGGCAGACCAGGCAGCCGTCCCTTCAAACTCCTCTGCCATCAATGTTCAGTCATGCTTGAAACAAACTGGCGCTTTGGGTCACCTTGCAGTTCACAAAGCATTCGGATATCTATGTGCTCATGTCGTATGTCAACAATCCCGGGAAGCAGGAAATAATGTGATCCCCATTTCACCAAAAAGGAGTCCAAGGTGTCAAAGGTCATGTGGCCTGTCTAAGGCCCCATAGCTCAGACACAGTGATGCAGATCTGAGAAGAGGCAGCCAGTTTTCCTCACGAATCTTTGCATTTTATTTGCCCCACAAAGGAAAACCTCTATGGTAGAAAAAGAAGACATTACAGAATGCTGGGGCATCTGACTGAGAAGCCCTGCATCTGACTCCAGCTCCAGGGGGTAGGCTGGGACTGCTCCAGGCCATGTTGCCCTCCACAGCTCACCCAGAGGCGCTGCTGGCACAGGACTGCCGGAGATGTTGCCAAGGGTGACAACGGTCAGCTGAGTCCAACACAGCCCAGCGTGGCTTGTCCTCTCGCCACGAAAGAGCTGAGAAGGACAATTTCCAGTTCTTTCAGTTAGGGGTGTGGTCAGTCTGGGAAGTTACCATTTAGTTGATAAGCAGAATTCCTGATTAAGAAACCAAGCTAACAGCAGAAGTCAACGTGTGGCTTATCTTCCAGGCAAGCTCCAGGGCTTCCTACTTGGGACCAACCTGTAGGCCTTTTCTCTCTGGGCTCCCAAATTAGTATTTCCTTGCTATGCTATGCTAAGACACTTTAGTCGTGTCCGACTCTGTGCGACCCCATAGGCGGCAGCCCACCAGGCTCCCCCATCCCTGGGATTCTCCAGGCAAGAACACTGGAGTGGGTTGCCGTTTCCTTCTCCAATGCATGAAAGTGAAAAGTGAAAGGGGAGTCACTCAGTCGTGTCCGACTCTTAGTGACCCCATGGATTGCAGCCTAACAGGCTCCTCCGTCCATGGGATTTTCCAAGTAAGAGTACTGGAGTGGGGTGCCATTGCCTTAAGGATGCCCAAAAGAACAGGTGCTTGACGGAAAATACTCTTTTAAACTAAAGGTTGGGGAATGGAGTCAGTGTACAGGTATACCTGGGCTCTGATCTCCAGGACAGATCCCCTGATTCCCTGAGTGGCTTGGCCAGGCCCCACCCGCCCCTCCCTTTACAAAGTGGGAGGCGTGGTACCTCAGCCCCACGCAGGCCTCCCTGGCCTTTACCTGAGGTCCTGTCCTCCAGCTTGATGTAGGCCACCTGGCCTTTTGCAGTGATCCGCAGCCGGCCACTCCATGATGGCTGGTCCAGCTGCCACTCCGCAGCCCTAAAGGGACAAAAACCGTTGTGCCACTGCGAGAGGCTCCCGCTCCCCTTCTCCAATGTTGGGGGTGGGGATAGGGATGGGAAGGGCATGTGGGCTGCGTGCTCTAGACCGGGGTTGGCAGACGTCTCGGGAAAAGGACCACACAATCTCCGTCCGGACTCCTCACTCTGCAGCCGCAGAGGGAAAGCAGTCATACTGCGACACATGTTGGCGCTTCAGGTGTTCTAACTACATATTTTCTACTGAACAGGGCTGTATTTCAGTGAAACTTTATGGACAACCTGATTTTCATATAATTTTCACATTCTGAAAAATTCGTCTTTAAAATGTTCCCCAACCATTTAAAAACGTACAAACCATTCTTAGCTTATGAGCCAAACAAAAACACATGGGTCATAGCTGGCCAACCCCAGTTCCAGATTATAGAGACCGTCTCTGAAGTAGAATTCTAGGTTTTTTTCTGTAGAGAAAGCAACTACTAGGGCCCATAGTTTGCTGAAGACACTGCTAGGCTGTGGCCGTCAGAGCAATCATTTGGGACCACTAAGACCATCTTGGAGGAAAAGGAGAAGGGGAGCAAGCGTTAGCAGACAAGCAAAGGAGAGCCAACAGGACATGTGGGGGTGAATGAGTATTCAGGAAATCTATTCTCAAAGGCAGCCTGAGGAGAAATAAACCCAGAAAACAACAGACCTATCACAACGACCTCTTTTGGCTCTTTTAAAACATTAACTTTACATTTTAGTTCCATCTCAGTAAACCCCCCAAAAGCAAAAACCTTGGGTGTTTCCAAGAGGCTTTTCTTAGAAGTCCCTAAGCATATGCCAGGTCTTGGAGAGACGTCATAACTGTGGATGCAGGTTGTTTTGAAGGCCACATTAATGCAGACTTTCGATTCACACGTCAGCTGACTCAGCTTCAGTTCCTCTTATTGAGACAAGAGGCCTTTAACTCAAGTTAAGCAGAGATCTGAGGCTGAAGTGCAGAGGCTGGCAGTTCCCTTTGTGCCAACCTAGCCATCCTTAACACTTGGTAACCCCGATCTCTGGGGGACCAGACTCATCCTTCTGAAGGGAGGGAGGCAGATGACCATCCCTGGTTTGGTGGCCCATCCCGTTTGACCACAGAAAGCAAATGAGTTTTTGTGTCACTATTGTTGCTTTCATATTATTTTTAAACTATGTCATGGAGGTACTAGGTGCTCAATCAAGTATTTGTTCACTAGAAAATCAGCTACGAGGCCATGTTAACACAATTGAAAAGTAACAAGAGGCCAGAGACGTTGACACTCCGCCATTCCTGTGGTGCAGGACAACCCTGTATCTCCAAATAACCTGGACAAACATTGCCTTCAAGACCGCCCACCCCCACCCCCAACCCCGTGTGGCACAAAGTAGCCATAGGCTAGGTTATCCATGAGACATTATCTTATTTTCTTTTAATATTTTTCGTCGTTGACAACGAAGACAAAATGCAAACTGTAGAAAGACAGACGGTGCAAGGAAGTATGCTCCCAACCCCCCCTTTCCTCTGGCAGGGCAGTTTCCTGTGTTCACTTCCACATCATCTACTTTCACAAACATGCCTATTTGTTCGACTCAGGAGAACATTTCACCAGACAAGCGCGGATGGATGCCTCGCAACAGCCAGAGGCTGTGATCAGAGCCGAGGCTCGCGCCAGGAAAGCTGGGCAAGAAGGGCCCCTGGGCTTTCAACATCAGCTTAAAACTTCCCAGGACGGGTCCTTTGGACCGGTTCTGGGCTCCTTCCTTCCCGGGGGTTTCTGCCCGAGACAGGGCTCCTGCCCTCAAGTCTTCCCAAGGATCCCCTCGAGGCCGTCAGCCAGCGCTGAAAGGAAGGTCTGTGACGCCACCCGTCCCGACCGTGCTCAGGGTCTAAACGCTGTACGCCGCTCGCACCCTGCCCCGCCGCCGGGGCCCCACTCGTCGGACTGAGACAGGAGCAAGTCGGGGTACCGCTCGCTGCTCCGGTCTCGCCCTGAGAGAAGCGGCAGCACGACCCGCGCCCGCCCCTCGCCCGTCAACCGGCACAGTGGGCGCGGGGCGATGGCCGGGGCGGGGTAGGCGGTGACTAGCCTAGCCCGGCGGCAGGTGGTCACCTGTAACCACGGTTGGTGGCCCGCGGCGGGATGCGGTAGACGTGAACATCCGGCTTCACACAGAGAACCGACTCGTACTCCGCTTCCTCCATCTCGACGCCCCGAGCCCGCCGGACTTCCGGCTCCTTCCCGGCCCGACGGAAGTCGCGACTCGACGGCTCCCGGCAGGCTAGAGCGGCAGGTCGCGGGCGTCCGCCGCGCGCTCCTTACTGGAGGTCTCGCCTCACGACCTGTGGCGGAAGGAACCAGGAGCCACCCGACACACGGTGGGAAATTCTTAAAGAGATGGGAATCCCAGACCACCTGACCTGCCTCCTGAGAACTCTGTATGCAGGTCAAGAAGTAACAGAACTGGACATGGAACAATGGACTGACTGCAAATCGGGAGAGGAAGAGGCAAAGCTGTATGTATATTGTCACCCTGCTTATTTAACTTATATGCAGAGTACCTCATGCGAAATTCCGGGCTGGATGAAGCACAAGCTGGAATCAGGATTGCCAGGAGAAATATCAATAACCTCAGATATGCGTATGACGCCACCCTTATGGCAGAAAGCGAAGAACTAAAGAGCCTCTTGATGAAAGTGAAAGAGGAGAGTGAAAAAGTTGGCTTAAAACTCAACGTTCAGAAAACAAAGATCATGGCATCCGGTCCCATCACTTCATTGCAAATAGGTGGGGAAACAACGGAAACAGTGAGCTTTATTTTCTTGGGCTCTAAAATCACTGCAGGTAGTGACCTCAGCCATGAAATTAAAAGGTGCTTGCTTCTTGGAAGAAAAGCTATGACAAACCTAGAAAGCATATTAAAAAACAAAGACATTACTTTGCCAACAAAGGTCTGTCTAGTCAAAGCTATATTTTTTCCAGTAGTCATGTATTGATGTGAGAGCTGGACTATAAAAAAAGCTGAGCACAGAAGAATTGATGCTTTTGAACTGTGGTGTTGGAGAAGATGTTTGAGGGTCCCTTGGACTGGACGGAGATCAAATCAATCAATCCTAAAGGAACTCAATCCTGAATATTCATAGAAAGGACTGATGCTGAAGCTGAAGCTTCAGTACTTTGGCCACTGGATTCGAAGGACTGACTCATTAGAAAAGACCCTGATACTGGGAAGGATTGAAGGTGGGAGGAGAAGAGGACAGCAGAGGATGAGATAGATAGTTGGATGGCATTACCAACTCAATGGACACACGTTTGAGCAAGCTCTGGGAGTTGTAATGGACAAGGAAGCCTGATGTGCTGCAGTCCATGTGGTCTCAAAGAGTTGGACACGACTCAGCAACTGAACTGACTGACTGACTGAGGGTTGTCTGAAGGGCTTCTCAGGTGTCACTAGTGGTAAAGAACCTGCCTGCCAATTCAGGAGACATAAGAGACATGGGTTCTATCCCTATATGGGGAAGATCCCCTGGAGGAGGAAATGGCAACCCATTCTTGTCAGGAGAATCCCGTGGATAGAGGAGCCTGGCGGAGTACAGTCCATTGGGTCAGAAAGAGTTGGACATGACTAGAGTGGCTTAGCATACACTCAGGTTACTTGATGTCTAAAGCTCCAGTACTTTGGCCACCTGATGTAAAGAGCCCACTCATTGGAAAAAGACCCTGATGCTGGGAAAGATTGAAGGCGAAGGGAGAAGAGGGCGGCAGAGGATGAGATGGTTAGTTAGCATCATTGATTCAATGGACCTGAATCTGAGCAAACTTCAGGAGATAGTGAAGGACAGGGAAGACTGGCGTGCTGCAATCCATGGGGTCACAAAGAGTCAGACATGACTTAGCGACAACAACAAGGGTTGTCTGAGCACTTCCCCTTCCACAACATCTCAGGAGCCGCAGAGAAAACTTTAATACACATCACACTGCAATCCGTTGTCTGGTTGTGGGTCATCTCTGTTGCCTCGACACTTACACCTGATGTCCAGTTGGCTGAGAGTCAAAGCTGTAGCTACCTAGACAGCTCTCTCTGATGCCTCTCTCTCTTCCAGCCTTTGCTTCCTTCTGCTGTTCCTGAAGGTCCTGCCATCAGCCGACTCTAAGATGCAACCGAGCCTTTTCCTTCTAGAGAAAGCTTTACCTTTCCCACCAGCTAAATGTGATTTCCCTACTGTGCCACCCTTATCCTAACCCACCGTGTGCCCTGGGCCCCTGTAGTCTAGATTCAACAAAAGGATGTATTAAAAGGAACCAAGTTTACTAATATAAGTACTTTTTAAAGTATCCCAGTCTTAACTTGGATTTCTCAATGTTATGGGAGTTACAGTGTTTGGGTGCACGCTCAGTTGTGTCCAACTCTTTGTGACCCCATGGACTGTAGCCAGGTTCCTCTGTCCATGGGATTTTCCAGGCAAGAATACTGGAGTGGGTTGCCGTTTCCTCCTCCAGGGGATCTTCCTGACCTAGGGATCAAACCGAGTCTCCCAAATCTCCTGCACTGCAGGCAGATTCTTTACCACCGTGTCACCCTGAGTCAAATTGTCAAAATCCCTTCCCCTTCTCTACCATTCTATTTCTTTTTAAAAAATATTAATTTGTTTTTGACTGTTCTAAGTCTCCGTCGCTGCATGGGCTTTTATCTTGTCACAGTGAGCAGGGGCTACTCTCTAGTTCCGATGTGTGCCTCCTCATTGCGGTGGCTTCTCTTGTTATGGAGCACAAGGAGCAGGTTCCAGAACTCGGGCTCTACATCTCAGGCTCAACAGTGGTGGCCCGGGGGCTTAGAAGCCCCGAGGCATGAGGGATCTTCCTGGAACCCACGTCTCCTGCATTGGCAAGTGAATTCTTTACCACTGAGCCTCCAGGGATGCCCTACCATTCTCTTATTCATTACAGAAACATTTCAGTGCTTATGATGAGCTAGGTCCTCTGTGTGCCGCAGCTGATCCCAAACCTCCGATTCGCTGAACGCTCCTAAACTTTCTCCCCGTCCTTCTTCCCTCTTGTCTCTCTCTCTTTTTACTCACTCTGTATAAACTCCTTATTACAGGATTGATCTGCCCTCTTAAAATATATACAAGGTGGTAAAATATACATAACATAAACTTTACCATTCTAACCATTTTAAGTGTACAGTTCAGTGAAATTAAGTACATTTACCACTGTCTATTTCCAGACTTTTTCATCATCCAAAATCCTATACTCATTAAGCAATAACACCCCATTCCCTGCTACCCCCAGCCCCTGGTAACCTTTGTTCTACTGTCTGTATATGAATTTGTCTCTTCCAGGTATCTCATATAAATGTAATCATACAGTATTTGTTTTTGTTTATTTTACTTATTTAGTATTTTCAAGGTTCATTCATGTCATAGCCTATATCAGAATTTCATTTATTTTAATGATTGAATGATATTTCACTGTATGATATAAAAAATTAATAAACAGAAAGTTTGGTTAAATAAGAGTCAGGAGCCCAGGATGGCTCCCAGGCCCTGCAATGCTAGCCCAAAAGGAGGAAGCAAGACTCTCTTCTTTCCTGGCAAGGACTCAGCCAATGAAAAGTCACAGACTCTGTGTACTGTATCCCTCCTTTTCCCCTCAATAAAAGAGTTCTGCTCCCCTTGCCCTGAGGAGCTCTGCATTCATTTTGGGCTCCAAAATCACTGCAGATAGTGACTGCAGCCATGAAATTAAAAGACGCTTACTCCTTGGAAGGAAAGTTATGACCAACCTAGATAGCATATTCAAAAGCAGAGACATTACTTTGCCAACAAAGGTCCGTCTAGTCAAGGCTATGGTTTTTCCTGTGGTCATGTATGGATGTGAGAGTTGGACTGTGAAGAAGGCTGAGCGCCAAAGAATTGATGCTTTTGAACTGTGGTGTTGGAGAAGACTCTTGAGAGTCCCTTGGACTGCAAGGAGATCCAACCAGTCCATTCTGAAGGAGATCAGCCCTGGGATTTCTTTGGAGGGAATGATGCTAAAGCTGAAACTCCAGTACTTTGGCCACCTCATGCGAAGAGTTGACTCATTGGAAAAGACCCTGATGCTGGGAGGGATTGGGGGCAGGAGGAGAAGGGGATGACAGAGGATGAGATGGCTGGATGGCATCACTGACTTGATGGACGTGAGTCTGAGTGAACTCCGGGAGTTGATGATGGACAGGGAGGCCTGGTGTGCTGCGATTCATGGGGTCGCAAAGAGTCGGACATGACTGAGCAACTGAACTGAACTGAACTGCCCTGAGGAGACTTGCACAACATGGTTGGCCTTGGTTGCAGACCCTGAGTTGCAATTCTCTGCTGATCTCATGCAAACCCATTTTTGCTGGAGCAGTTCTGGTAACTTCATTACTTCAGGTGAACATTGGATAGAACACATTTTGTTTATCCATTCGTCTATTAATGGACATTTGGGTTGTTTCCACCTTTTGGTTATTGTGAATAATGCCACCTGAATTATTGGTGAATAATATCTGTTCAATTCCTTGTTTTCAGTTATTTTGGGCATATATCTAGAAGCGGGACTTGCTAGCCCATACAGTAATTCTACGTGTAGCTTTTTGAGCTCTAAACTTTTCCACAGAAGCTGCATTTTACATTTCTGCCAGCAAAAGTTCCAAATTTCCACATCCTTGCCAATACTTATTTTCCATTACCTTTGATATTCGCCATCCTGGTGGGTATGAAGTTAACCTCTCTTTATGTGAATTGATATAACATTTAATTTCAACTTTACCCTGTTTCTGCACAACAAAGAAGAGATTGAGAAATGAGATTTCTTTCCCCTAGTTCTGTTTCATTTCCCTAAAGTCCTGGAGTGACAAAGACAGAAGTTCCCTTAGAAGCTAGAGGGGAGAGGCTGAGAGATGAGGGAGGGCACCTCTCACGCTGACAGTCTTACCCCTCACATTCTTGTTGTTCTGTTTCCATGTCCACTCTCCCACTAGACTACAAGCTTCTTGAACGCAGGACCCTGTCCCTGCCTTTCTGGACTCCCGTATTCAGCAGCACAGGGCCTGCTACAGACTAAGTGCTCAGTGAATGAAAGTACATGACTCTGTGTGTGTGTATGGGTATTCAGTTGGCTACATCCCAAAGCCAAGGAGTGATGTGGGGATGAGCCACTGTGTTTCCTTTTTCACACTCTGACTCTTTGCATCAGTATGTGCTGAACAACACCTGGGGAAAATAGGGTGTCCCAGGAATAAGGTACCTGAAGAATCTTCCACCTGGGAGAGCATCTGGGACTAGCTCTTAAGAGCTAAACTTTGGGATAGCGTCCACCATCAGCACCAAGTTCCATCACTTCATCTCTGGAAGCCAAGTGTGAAGGCGGCCCACAGTGGCCCCATGTGGCTGCCCCAAGTAGGACACCTTCCTCTCTGAATCTCACAGGGAATGCTCGCTCCGTGTAGCTAGGTCTTACAACATGTTCAGAGCACTTGCCCTTCAGTTCAGCCTAACAGAGATGGGCACTGAGCTACTATAGGCCAGGTGCTGGGTGCTGGGGCCACAGAGATGAGGCCCAGCCAGCTCCTACCTTCATGGAGCTTACGGAGAGGAGGAGACAGAGAAAAAGTAAATCATTTGCATTGCGGAGTGAAAAGTGTTATGATGGAAGAAACTCACAGAGGAGTGTGGGAGCTAAGAAGAGAGACCTCACCCAGCCTGGGGGCAGTCAGGGAAGGCTCCCTGGAAGAGGTTACCTTGACACAATAATCCTTGTGAGGTAGGCAGGGCGAGGATTGTTATCCTCATTGTGTAGTGGAGCCACTGAAGCAGTGACCAGCCCAGGGAAGCTACACTGTCCTCTGGCTGTGGGAGGTCAGACTGTCCTTTGCCTCATTCTCAAACCCCAGTCACATGGCCAGACACGCCTGAAAGGCATTTCTAAACGTCTATTGCCAAGAATAAGAGGGCCTACTGGCTACTCCCAGGTTAACTCCGCTATTTAACAAATTCAATTCAACCCAACAGGCAGCGTGCAGGCTCACACAGAGCCCATCTCGTATGGGAGGAGGTGGCAGCGGTGCGCAACCTCGCGGTGACTCATCCAGCGGCTTTCTGGTAGGTCCAGGGCCAAGGTGGGGCTTGAGGGGAGCAGGGTTCCTGTGTGGCTTCTAGAACTGATAGGTCGCTTATCTTTACCTGCTGTGTTTTTCTGCCATCATAAACATTTCCAAGAGAAATTTCCCTGTTTCTCAGATGGGGAGTGTTAGTCGCTCAGTCGTGACCGACTCTTTGTGACCCCATGAACAGACCCTGCCAAACTCCTCTGTCTGTGGGATTCTCCAGGCAAGAATACTAGAGTGGGTTGCCATTTCCTTCTCAAGGGGATCTTCATGACCCAGAGATCAAAGCCGGGTCTCCCGCATTGCAGGCAGATTGTTTACCATCTGAGCCATGAGGAAACTACTTTAAAAAGGCACTTGGTAACAAAACAATCTTATAAAAGAATAAAGTTGGTGATCTCACACTTCCCAGTTTCAATACTTAATATGACGGGACAGTAATCAAGACAGTATAGTACTGGTATAAGGATAGACCACAGAACAATGAAATAGAATGGAAAATTCAGAAATAAACCCTCACATTTATAGCCACTTGATTTTTCCCAAAGGGTGCCAAGACAATTTGATAAAGAATAATCTTTTCAACAAACGGTGCAGGAATGAGTTATCTACATTGCACACGCAAAAGAATGAAGTTGGACCCATATCTCACACCATATTCAAAAATTAATTCAAAATGGCTCACAGACCTAAATGTGTGAGCTAAACCACACGCCTCTTAGAGGAAAACATAGACAAATCTTTATGGTCTTGGATTTGTGTTGTAATAAAGAGAATCTGACAGATTCTTAGATATGACACTGAGAGCGCAGGCGGCAAAAGAGAGCCGCAGGTAAAGGCAACGTACAATTAAGAACGCTTGTTCTTCAAAGGACAGCAAAAGCGAAAGCTCAGTTCACATAATTCGAGGAAGATTTTGCAAATTTTGTGTCTGACAAAGGACTTGCACCTAGATTATATAGAGAGTTCTTACCATTCAATAACAAAAAGACAAATAACCCAATTTATAAATGGACAATGAACCTGAATAGACATTTTCCCAAAAAATATACACAAATAACCATAAGCACATTAAAAGGTGACCAACATCATTAGCCATCAGGGGAATGCAAATCAAACCCACAATAAGATACTGATTTTTACCCGCACCCACTAGAGTGGCCAGAATAAAGCACACACACAGCAAGTGTTGATGAGGGTGTGGGAGACTGGAGCCCTCAGACATCTTACACTTTGGGGAATGTAAGCTGATGCTACCACTTTGGAAAACAGCATGGCGGTTACTCCAGGGGCTAAACATAGAGTTACCACATTACCCAGCAATTCCTTTCCTAGGTACACACCCAAGAGAAATGAAAACATATTTTCACACAAAAAAATTTGTACAGAAATGTTCATGGCAGCATTATTCATAATAGCTAAAAAGGGGAAAGAACTCAAATGTCTGTCAACTGATAAATGGAGACATAAAAGGGGAAATTCCTTGGTGGCCTAGTGGTTAGGATTACCAGCTTTCACTGCTGTGGCCCAGGTCCAGTCCCTGGTTGGGGAACTAAGACCCTGCAAGCTGCATGACATGGCCAAAAAAAATGTAGTATATTGGCCAAAAAAAGGAATGAAGGGCTGATACAACCCACAAATCAGTTGAACCCTGGAAACATCTGCTAAGCCAAAGAAGCCAGTCACTCAGGACCACATATTATATATATGTTAGTCGCTCAGTTATGTCCAACTCCTTGCAAATGGAAGTCTCCAGGTAAGAATACTGGAGTGGGTTGCCATTCCCTTCTCCATGGGATCCTCACCCAGGGATCGAACCCAGATCTCCTGCATTGCAGGCAGATTCTTTACCTTCTGAGCCACCATGGAAGTATGATTCCGTTTAAATGAAATGTCCAGAATAGCCAAGACTATAGAGACAGAAAGTAGATTGGTGATTGTCTAGGGCTGGGGCCGGGTTGAGGGGATTGAGGTGATGACTAAGGGCTGTGGGCTTTCTTTTGGGGGTGATGAACAATGTTCTAAAATTGGAGTGAGGATTGTCCAATTCTGTGAATATACTAAAAGGCATTGAATTGTACACTCTAAGTGGCTGAGTGGTGTGATGTGTGAATTAAATCTCAATAAAAACGAGCAAGAAAGTGCCCTGAAAGTGGGACAGCGTGTACTGGGCACCCCCTGATTCTATCCTCAGATCCATGCTCTCCAGCTGGGGGCGGGGGCTTCCCCTTCTCGTCCAGATTCTCGGGGAAGTTGTAAGCCCCAGACGGGGACAGAGAGGGGGCTGGATTCCCTCTGGAGCTGCTGCCCCCTCGAAACCCAGCCTGTGGAATACTGGGGCCTGAGGATTCTGAGGCTGAGCCTGTGCTTTCTGAGTGGAGACAGTGGACAATGTGGGGTGTGTGTGAGGGGTGTGGAGGGGGCCAGGTTTCTCCCAGATGGGTCATCTACGTCTGGGGCAGGAGGGCTCAGAGGAAAGGGGATGGCCTAGGAAGCCTAAGGGGAGAGAAGGGAGGGATCCCAGGGGAAGAGAGAGGGGCTTGCCACGGTGCTAACTCCTCTGTGCCCAGTGAGAGTCTCGGTCCTCGGGGAGACTGGAGCTGCTCCCGCGGTGGGGTCCCCTTGTGCAGGGGTCTTGTTTGCATTGTGGGATTGATGAGACTGGAGGGGAGACGGTGGGGAGGGAAGGAGAAGAGAGGGGCATTCGTGTCAACTGCTGTGAGGGGCACGTCCCCAGAGCCCCTGGTGAGAGCCACCGGGACCCCCAGCGTGCTCCCAAGGCCTGATGTTGTGCCAGGCATGGGTACGTCTGGCACACAATTGATGGCAGTGCGGGTGAGTGAGGGAATGAATTGAGCTTCTTTGGAGGCAAGATGATACAGTAGATAAGGTCTTAGGAGTCACACAGGCCTGGGTTTGAAACCAGTTCCTCTGCAGATTTGCTGTGTAGCACTGGACAAAGCACTGGGCCACCCTGAACCTCAGCTTGGATTCACCCGGAACCTCAATTTTAACCTCAGGTTGGATGGGAAAGGCGGAAGGGGAGAGACTAAGGAAAGCTGTAGAAAAGGATATGCCCAGGGCAAGGAAGGGGAGATTTGGCATACCCTCTCGTGCCACTGGAGACTTTAGGGCCCCGCACAGATGTTCCCCGCTTCTTGTCCCTGAGCCCCGGGAGGGACAGATCCCTCCTCCACAGCAGTAGCAGCAGCAACTGTGACGCTCTCGGGCGCTCGTTCACGTGCACATCCAGCACATTAAAGGCTGTGAGAGACCCTTCAAAAAGAGCCTATTTCATTAAAAAATATATTTACGTATTTGGCTGCCTGGGGTCTTAGTGGGATCCTCACTGTGGCCCGTGGACTCTGAGCGGCAAAAGCAGGATCAGTAGTCGTGGTTCGCAGACTTAGCTGCTCTGCAGCACGTGGGATCTTAGTTCACCAGTCAGGGGTCAAACCTGCGTCCCTTGCACTGCAAGGTGGATTCTTAACCACTGGACCAGCAGGGAAGTCCCAGTCTCTTTCATTTTAACTCAGAACTTTCCAGACACGTTTGGCCTCAGAACCTTTTTGTGCTGCCCCTCATGGAGCCAGCATTCTGGAGAACACCTGTTAAGAAATGCTGCTCTACGATACTGGATGCTTGGGGCTGGTGCACTGGGACGACCCAGAGGGATGGTATGGGGAGGGAGGAGGGAGGAGGGTTCAGGATGGGGAACACGTGTATGCTTGTGGCGGATTCATTTCGATACATGGCAGAACCAATACAATATTGTAAAGTTTAAAAATAAAATAAAATTTAAAAAAAAAAAAGAAATGCTGCTCTAGAGAAAAGCGTGTGGGTTTGGGGACCCAGCAGGCCACGGTTTGATTCCTGCTCTGTGACCCATCTGATGTTAGACTTCAGGCAAGTCACTTTGTTTCCCGGAGCCTCCTTTTCTCCTATAGTCATTGTGAGAACTGGGGAAACTATGTGGGTAAAATATGCGGGGAGGTCCCTGGTCGGGCCATGTGCCCATCCTGTGCCAGGCCTGGCCCTACTTCTTCCCCTAAGCCAGGCTCTCTCCACTATAGACTCTGCCTCTGCTGAAGAGGCAGTTAGGTACTGGGCTTGGTGGAACTTTGACTGGATTTCTTTTCTGGGAACACAGGGTTTGATGCTCCTCACTTGGTACCCTCATTGGCCCTGGCACGATGGACAGCGGGAACACCCAGATGTACGTGGAGGATAGGATCGAGGCGCCAGGGGCCCGGCCAAGCCCTGGCCTGAGGACTGCCAGCGACAGGGCTGGCAATGAGCCCACCACATCAGAAGTCTGCCAGGTAGGGCCTGCCTCTCCACCCACAGCAGGCGCCTTTCCCTTCCCATGCCCAGGCTTTCTCTCTGACTTCTTTAATCAAGCCTCTACAACAGCTGGCACAAAACTCAGTTCAGATTGGACTAGGCAGGAACAAGATCACATCAGCTGTGTAACTGACAGACCTGCCTGTAGACTTCAGGTATGGCTGGATAAAGGTGCTACATGAGTCTCTCGGCTCCGCCTGCCTCTGTGGCATTCCCAGGCACGCTCTCCCTGCAAAACGGCAAAAATTGCCCTGGCAGCTCCAGGCTTACATCTTCCCATCGTACTTCCTCTGGTTTAACATCCCAAACAAGAGGAGAGCCCCTTTGTAATAGCTGAAGAAAGTCTCCAGTATCCGTGTCACTGGCCCGGGTTGTAGTCACATATTTGTCCCCGAATTAGTCACCATGGCAGGGCAGAGTGGCCTGGATCTCTTTGCATAATGAAGTCAGCAGGGGTACTCTTGAAAGGAGGCAGGAAGGTTCCCATAAAAGAATGTTGGCTTCTGTTCCAAAAGAGATTCTGGCTGGATGAGGAAAACAAGAATTGTTTACTTGCTCTACTAAGTAGAAAGCCTTCCATGGCCCTTACCCTCCCCCTCCCCCATAAACTTTATTCCCCTGACAGCTACTCAGAATTTCCATCCGTGATCTCTGTGCCTTCTTTACTGTGTCCCCGAGCTAAGAATGTCACCATAAAAAAGGCAACATTTCTTTGGATTAAGTATACCCCTCTAACTGTAGCCTCTGTTATAAATTACAGCTTCTTGTGGGCCCAGGAAGAGGGCCTGAAATGAGGGGTCTTGGAAGGAGCCTGGGGGCAAACATTCAGGGCTTCTGATACCTGCCCATTTGTTTTTCCAACGAGCACAGTCACGAGCTCTCAGTGCCGCCACTTAACCAGCTGTATGATCTTGGGCTTGGCACTGCGGCCCTTGAGCTTCCTGGACTCATGTGTGTCATGCTGGGGATTAAATGGGTTAAATCCCTGGGGGCACCTGGCCCTGCCCCTTGGTAGATGCCCTTAGTGTTGACTCCTAGAGGAATCTTGTATTATAACAACTATCAGTTGACTGAGCCAAGTTGCCTGGAGTTTGCTGACTCAGGTAAGGCTTGGAGCTCCCTCGGACTCGCGGGCTCAAGGCCACCCAACCAGGGAGTGATAGACATCAAAACCCAGCGGACACTGAGGAAGCCTCCCTGGGACCTTGCCAGGGTCTCTCTCTTTCTTTTTTTATCTTGGCTGCCCCTTCTTTTTTTTTTTTTTTGGCTGCCCCTTGTGGCTTTTGGGATCTTAGTTCCCTAAGCAGGGACTGAACCCGTGCCCTTGACGTGGAAGCTCAGAGTCTTACTCACTGGACCGCCGGGGAAGGCCCCGTCATGCGCTCCGTCGAGCTCTCCTTGTCAGGATCGCCGTGGCCAAGGTGCCGCTTGGGCTCCAGGTTCCTATGGCGCCCTTGGTGCTGACTGGGCCCCTCCCCGCCTCATGTCTCTTCCCCGCGTCTTTTCAGCGCCCCTCCCGTGAGGCACCAGGTCTCCCCTCCCGTGAGGCGCCGGGTCTCCCCTCCAGAACGACCCATTCCTTGAGCCCGGGCTGTGGGCATCTTTGTTCTAGGCTGTGTTTCCAGATGCTGAAGCGATGGACAGTGGCCCGCAGCCCTCACCAGCCCTGGGAGCCCCGGAGACCGGGCCCGGACACAGAGACGCGTCCAAGGAGGGCTTTCCGCAACTCAGTCCCCAGGAGCAGAAGCCTCCGGCAGGACCAGGGTGAGCTGGGGGCTTCCCAGAGAGCAGGTCCAGGAGAGAAGCCCAATGTGGCCCACCGGTGGGGAGAGAGAGGGCAGGGAACCCCGGACTAAGGTGGGCCTGCCCACTCACCCCTCCTGTACTTTTTTCCGGAGCGCGACTCACACTGAATAATCATGTGTGCCGGTCTTTTGTCCGAGCTCCCCAACTAGGCCACAAGTTTCTGTGACGTGTGGTGTTCAAGGGGCATTTTTGTGTCTTGTTTAACTTCAAAAATCCCTCAGGGAATATGTATTGCCCCTCTACTACATGCCTCGGACTCTGTTTAAAAAACTGCTTTTTAGTTCAGTTCAGTGGGTCAGTCGTGTTTGACTCTTTGTGACCCCATGAATTGCAGCACGCCAGGCCTCCCACTCCAGTGCTCTTGCCTGGAAAATCCCATGGACTGCGGAGCCTGGTACGCTGCAGTCCATGGGGTTGCTAAGAGTCAGACACAACTGAGCGACTTCACTTTCACTTTTCACTTTGATGCATTGGAGAAGGAAATGGCAACCCACTCCAGTGTTCTTGCCTGGAGAATCCCAGGGACAGGGGAGCCTGGTGGCCTGCTGTCTGTGGGGTTGCACAGAGTCCGACACGACTGAAGTGACTTAGCAGCAGCAGCAGGCCTCCCTATCCCTCACCAACTCCCGGAGTTTGCTCAAACTTATGTCCATTGAGTCAGTGATGCCATCCAGCCATCTCATTCTCTGTCGTCCCCTTCTCCTCCTGCCCCCAATCCCTTCCAGCATCAGAGTCTTTTTCAATGAGTCAGCTCTTCGCATCAGGGGGCCAAAGTATTGGAGTTTCAGCTTTAGCATTAGTCCTTCCAAAGAACACCCAGGACTGATCTCCTTTAGGATGGACTGGTTGGATCTCGTTGCAGTCCAAGGGACTCTCAAGAGTCTTCTCTAACACCACAGTTCAAAAGCATCAATTCTTTGGCATTCAGCTTTCTTCACAGTCTAACTTTCACATCCATACATGACCACATCCAACCATAGCCTTGACTAGATGGACCTTTGTTGGCAAAGTAATGTCTCTGCTTTTGAATATGCTATATAGGTTGGTTATAACTTTCCTTCCAAGGAGTAAGTGTCTTTTAATTTCATGGCTGCAGTCGCCATCTGCAGTGGTTTTGGAGCCCCCCAAAATAAAGTCTGACACTGTTTCCACTGTTTCCCCATCTATTTCCCTTTTAACCTCATGTGTTTCTAGAAATATACCCTAAGGAAAGAAATGAAGATTCAGGCAAAGTTTTATGTGCAAAGATTTCTCCTGGCACCTTATTTTAAAGGCTAAAAAATTTAAAATGTCCGTGTTTGCTGTTGTTTAGTCACTCATTCCTGTCTGACCCTTTGTGACCCCATAGACTGTAGTTTGCCAGGCTCCTTTGTTCATGGAATTCTCCAGGCAAGAATACTGGAGTGGTTTGCCATTGCCTTCTCCAGGGAATCTTACCAGCCCAGGGATAGAACCTGCACTGGCAGGCGGATTCTACCGCTGAGCCACCAGGGAAGCCCCCAGTGTGTGCTCAATGCCCACAATAGGGGGATAGTTAAGCAAATTATGATTATCTATAAAATAGAGAATTTTATGCTTTCATTAAAAAACATGTTCATGAAAGATTTGGGGCATGGGAAAAGTTTAGATTATACTGTTAATTGAAAAAATATCGCAAAATTATATACACAATATAACTGAAAGTATACAATTATTTGAAGATGATTTTAAACTAATCCCCATTGAAAGTATGTATGTCCTTAAGGAAGAAGCCTGGAGGAAATACTCCATAATATTAAAGTGAGATCAGATCGACGCAGATTCAAATCCAGACATGTCAACTTTAGCTTAATGATCCAAGGCTCAAGTCTCCCCACCACTATGCATTCCAGTTCTCCTTGATTTTTCTTTTTTTCTAAAAAGCACTAAGTAATAATGAAAATATTAAATCCTAACTCTCTTAAACATTGACATCAAAGTGTTTGTGGTTGGAGGAATTCCTGTTAGTCCTTCATCCTTTCTCCCAGGCATTAAGCATGCGCCTATGGTGTGCCTAGTCCCGTGTGGGCACCGTGAAGACGCATAAGAATATGAAACCCTGCCCCCAGTTTGGGAGCTGAAGTGTCCCTTTGTCTGTTCTCTCCAGGACAAAGCTGTCATCTTGGGTCCCCCAGGAAGGGCCCAGGGAGCTGCAAGCAGACCGGGATCCGGCCACGCCAGGAAGTGAGCTGGGGGTGTCCCCCAGCGGGGTCCCTGTGACGCAGGAAGGGCTGCAGCAGCAGGGCTCAGGGAAGGAGACTGAGGACCAACAGGGGAGCCAGAGGAGCCCAGAGCCAGTGGAGGGCCAGGGCCCTGAGAGCCGCCAGGTAGTGTCCACAGACTCCCAGGCAAGAGGGGATGGGATGGCCGGCTCGCAGGGGAGGTGAGGGAGCAGGGAACTGTTAGAGGCAGGGACGAGGTGGGGCTTCTGGGTAAAACTGAAAACTGGACATGCTGGCTTTAACAAGGCCCAATTTTTTTTTTCTTATGCTAGAATGTTCTAGCAGCTGTTTCTTAGCTGCTGAGCTCTGTGGGACCCTTCAAGAGGTGGTTAGAGTATGGTACCTTTTCCAAACTTATTTGACTATAAAATATCTTTTAATTTATTTTTTATTTTAAGGTTTAGGTTGTTTTTTTTTTTTTTTAAAAAAAGAACAACAGCTTCATAAGGTACAATTGATACACAGTTGTACATACTTCAAGTGTATACTTTATTGTTTTGGATACATGTGCACACCCACAAAACCATCACTGCAATCAAGAAAATGAACACATCTGTCATTCCCCCCCAAAAAAGTTTTCTGTGCCCCTTTGTCATCAGTTCTCCCATTCATTCCAAGCCCCAGGCAACAACTGATCTGTGTTCTGCGGCTGTGAATTTGTATTTCCCAGAATTTTCCATAAATGGAAGCATAAGTATCCATTCTTTTTGTCTTGCTTCTTTCACTTAGCATGAATATTTTGAGACTCAGCTACGTTATTGTGTAGACCAATACTTTATTCTTTTTGCTGCTGAGTATTATTCCAGTCTATGGATAGGTCACGATTTCTTGTCCTACTTTATAGCACAGGGAACTATGTTCAACAACTTGAGATAAACCACAATGGAAAAGAATATGAAAAAGAGTGTGTATATATATATCATTGAATCACTTTGCTGTTCTGTGGAAATTAACAAACAAAACTCGATTTCTTCATTCTTTCACCTATTGATGGACACTTGGTTTGTTTCAACTTTTCGACTATTACAAATAAGACATAGAAACATTCATGTCTGTGTGTACAGATACTTTCATTTCTTTGGGGAAAATAAATGCCTAGGAGAAGAATGGATCATATGGTATTTGTATGTTTAATTTATTAAGAAACTGCCAAACTTTTCTCTAAAGTGGTTGTACCATTTTACATCCCATCAGCAATGTATGAGAATTCCACTTCTTCCATATCTTCCCCCAAACTTGGTATGGTCTGTTTTTAATTTTAAGCATTCTAATAAGTGTGTCGTGGAATCTCACTGTGGTCTTTATTTTCTTTTCCAAATGACTAAACATGTCAAGCATATTTTCATGTGTTTATAGGCACATATTATGTATCTTTGGAGAAATGTCTATTCAAATACTTTGCACATCATTTTAATTGAATAGTCAACTGTCTTTTCCATTCTCTCAATGGTGACTTTCAAAGAACAGAAGTCTTAATTTTGATGAAGTCTAGTTGATCATTTTTTTCTTTATGGCTGTGCTTTTGGTGTTACTTCTTAGAAATCTTAACTTAACCTGAAGTCACATACGATTTTATCCTATGTTTTCTCCAAGAAGTTTTATTATTTTAGGTTTAACACTTAGGTTTATGATCCAGCTTGAGTTAATTTTTGTATGTGGTCTGAGTGTTGGATTGAGGCTCATTTCTTGCATATGGCTGCCCAGTCATCCCAGCACCATTTGTTGGAGACTCTCCTTTCTCTGGAGCTTGCCTCGTGGCTCAGATGGTGAAGAATCTGCCTGCAATGTAGGAGACCTGAGTTCGATCCCTGGGTTGGGAAGATCCCCTGGAGAAGGGAAAGGCTGCCCACTCCAGTATTCTGGCCTGGAGAATTCCATGGATTGTATAGTCCATGGGTACGCAAAGAGTCGGACACGACTGAGCAACTTTCACTTTGACTTTCCCCAACCAGGGATTGAGCCCACCATGCCCCTTGCAGTGGAAGCATGGAGTCTTAACCCTTGGACCACCAGGGAAGGCCCCCACATTGTCTTGACTATAGCAACTTATTAAAGTCTTGAAATCAGTTAATGTAAAAATCTCTTTTGTATGGAGTACCATGCAGGATTCTTGTTCTTTGAAATACCCCTTGAGAAATCCCATTTAAAGAGGATTGTGTCAGAGACTTCCCTGGTGGTCCAGTGGTTAAGACTCCTTGCTTTTTTGCAGGGGGTATGGGTTAGATTCCTGGTCTGGGAACTAAGATCTCACATGCCATGCAGCGTGGCAAATAAATACATAAAATGGAAAGAAGATCGCCTCACTTTCCCCAGGCTCCCATTCTACCTGCACAGAGAAGCGTGGATTACGACTTTGGGTAAGCCATGCCTCCTCTGGACCTCAGTTTCCTCATTTCTCAAAATGGAGTAATTGACCCCTGCTTAGGGAACCTTCTAGGCGTGCCAGGAGAGCCAGTAAGGTAAGGCTTGCAGTGCTTGGACCAGAGTAACTGTTTGTCAGCTGGTCTCTGGGTGAGTTTTGAGGGTCACCTCAGAGCCAGGATGGGGCTTCCTGTCTTGACGTCTTTGTTCTTGGCAGGACCCAGAGAGTCAGCCCATCCCAGGTTGCCTGGCAGCCAGTGAGTCAGACACAGTGCAGCCAACAGAGCCTTATTGCACCTTGGACAGCTGTGAACAGCAATTGGAGGACAAGCCCCCCAAGGAGGTGGACACCCCACCCATTGGGCCACAGAGGGCTCTGCCAGAGCCTGGCCCAGGGGGATGTGAGGACAGTTCCCAGGAAGAAGTGTCCCTAATGCCTACGGCAGCTCTGGAGGAAAAGAGAGTTCACACTGCCCCACCACCCAGGCCACGATCCGACACACCCAAAGCAAGGTAAGGCAGCCCACGCCTCCCTGACCCCAGCAAGACTGCTCTTCTGCTAGTTGTGGAGGAGGTGACTTCTGGTCCTGACAGCTCTTGAAGCCATGTGAGACCTTGGTCAAGCCATGCCCCCTGAACCCCTGTTTCCCCATCTGTATAGTAGCTCTAGTACAGAATTCTTTGCCCCATGGGCCCATTCTTCACCGGCCAAGTCCCCACAAGGGACGTGGAAGAATGAGGAGCCCCTCTGAGAGCAGAAGCCCAGGGGTGAAACTGCAGCGGTGGATCTGAGTGTCCTGGGGCTGAGAGAAGGCCTTGCAAGGGTGAGCCTTGAGCTGCAGCCCCCCTCACCTGGGGGTTCTCCCTTGTTTAGAGACGAGGCTGTGGAGATCCAGCCAACACTGGGGCCTGCTCATCCACCTGTAAGTAGAACCACAGTGGGGAAGGGAACGGGGTGGGGGGAGATCAGGACAAGGAGGAAAGAGGCAGAATGGGGCAGTATTCACAAACTGGGGAAGGTGTGAGTCCGTGCCTGCGTGTTTCCATGGGTGTGCACATGTGTGTGTGTTTGCACATGTGCATGTGTGTGCCCACATGTGTGTATCTTGGTTGCGAGTCAAGGCTGCTCTTACACTCTGGAGCCCCCAAATTCACCCCAGGCCACAGTGTTTTTTTCCACATTGGCACGGATCTCTGTCGGCCAGCTGCTCAGTCACAGCACACAACCCAAAGCTTCCCTGAATGCCTGGGAGACTCCCATCCCCTCCCAGTCATCCCCACATCCAACAGCTCTCTCACTTTCTAGTTCTTTGATTTGATTGGGCAGCCTGTGAACAGTTATCATCTGCCTGGTGGAAAGGCAGGTTGGAGAAAGAGGAATCAAAAGAGCTTTTAGGAAATATAATTTACAAAAATATTGAACCACTATGTTGTACACTTGAAACTAATATCGTAAATTGACTTTGAAAGTGCAAGTGTTAGTCAGTTGTGTACGACTCTGCAACGCCCTGGACTGTAGGCTGCCAGGCTCTTCTGTCCATGGAATTCCCCAGGGTAGAATCCTGGAGTTGGTTGCCATTCCCTTCTTCAGGGGATATTCCTGACCCAGGGATTGGACCTGGGTCTCCTGCATTGCAGGCAGATTCTAAGCCCAGATTCGATCTAAGCCCAGAGAATTTTTTTTTTTTAAAGAGGCTTTCAGTCTGGGTTCCGAGTGACTCTAGTGAAGGAGCAGAAGAAAGAACCCCAGGGTCTGCTTTGGTCACGTTCTGGGCAAACGGGAAGAAATGCCAGGAGGATGTCTGGAGTTAGGAAGGAGAGAGAGGTCAGGATGGGAGATGTAAATGTGAGGAAAACAGGGGTAACATCTAGGAGACTGCATGGAGCAGGAAGGCATCTGAGGACAGACCACTGGTCTCCACCACATTCAGAAATGGAGGGACTTTTCTCGTGGTCCAGTGGTTAAGATTCTGTGCTTCCGATGCAGGGCACATGGGTTAGGGTTAGGGTTAGTCTCTGGTCAGGGAAGTGTTCCGCAGAGACGGGCGCAGCCAATCCTTCGAGGCATTCTGCTCGAAAGGCAGGCTGGAGAATCAGGCGGCACTGAAAGGCTGTGTAGTGCGGGTGTTGTTCCTTTCGGGCTGCGCTGGGTCTTTGTCTCTTCGCTGCAGCACGTGGACTTTGTCTAGGTGCAGAGCACAGGCCCGACAGACACAGAACCCCCTGGGCTGTGCAGTTGTGTCCACGGGCTCAGTTGCCTCACAGCTTGTGGGGATCTCAGTTCCCCAGCCAGGAACTGAACCCATGTCCCCTGTATTGGAACGCAGATTCTTTTTTTAGTTTTTAATGGAAAGCGGATTCCTAACCACTGGACCACCAAGGAAGCCCTGAGAGTTTTTCTTTTAAAGAAGGAAGATAAGAGGCTCTCTGGTCCTGTGGTTAAGATGCCACGCTCCTAATGTGGGGGACACAGGTTCAATCCCTGGTCAGGAGCTCAGATCCTGCTTGCCACACGGCACAGCTTAAAAACCTTAAAGTAATAATAATTAAAAAATTTTAAATTAAAGAAGGAAAATAATATAGTGTGTTTACATGCTGACGGGAGTAATCTGGCAGAGAGGGCAGTGCTGATACTTTAGGTCGAGCAGGTGTGTGGTAACAGCTCCATCTTTGAACAAGAGAAAGAGCCGGGCTGGAGCCTGCCTGGGGGGTCCTGGGTGGAGGCAGGCAGGGGACAGCTCATCCCTCTTTAGGAGAGACAGACCTAGGAGGTGCTGGATTTGCTGAACACGTGGATGGGTATCTACTGAGCGCCTGCCAAGTGGGAGTAGGCTGCTGTGTTGATAGGATCAAAGAGGCAGGTGCGGTCCTGCCCTCAGGGAGCGTGCTTCCAGGGAGGGCAAGCAGCGAGCTGGACAGGCTGCGCTGACTGCAGAGGAGGAAAGAAGCACCACTCAAGAGCACGGCTCGGAGAGCTGGGACGGGGCCCAGGTCAGAGGTCGAGGAGGACGTGCGGAAGGGGTCTAGAATATGCCAGAGAGATGTGGGTTCCGCGGGACCGGAGGAGAAGGAGAGGCTGAGGGTGCCCTGGGGTGGGTGGCCGCGAGCAGCTCGCGGGACCGTCCGGCTGCCGGAGGCCTCCCGCATCGCCTGCCCGTCCCGTCCCCAGGAGGCGGTGGACACGGGAGCGAGGGGGCTGGACCCCACGCAGAAGCAGCCTCAGGAGCCCGCGGCGGCCACGAGTGCCCGGGATCCCGGCAGCGCCCGGCCCGGCTTCATGAGGCGCCTGCTGGAGGTAGAGGAGGAGGAGGCCGCGCTTCGGAGGGCCGCCAAGGCCCGCGCCCTGCCAGGCCCGAGGTGCCCCCGGGCCCTGGGTCCCGTGCCCGCCCCTGCCCCCAGCCTGCCTCCGCCCCTGCCTGCGGCCCAGGCCCCGGCCCCCGCCTCCGCCCGGGCCTGGGCCCGGCCGCCCGGCCCCGCGCCAGTCCCCGCCCCTGCGGGGACGCCTGGCCCCGCTCCAGGGCCCGCTGCTGTCCTGCCGGTGCCCGCGTCGGATCTGGCCTGGAGAAGGACAGAACTTCGGAGCCACAGCCGGGAGAGGAGCCTGAAGGCACGGTAGGAGCCACCCCAGAAAGCGTCGGGATCCGAGCGCGGCCCCACGGCCCTCACATCCCCTCCAGACTCCCGTCCCAGCGTCGCGCCCAACTGCCCCTCCTGTGTGTCCCCTCCACGTCCCCTGCCTCTCCCGGCTCTCTGTCTCTCACACTGAGGCCCCTTCCTCATTGCCAACCCTGCTTCTCTTTCTAACCCGTCTAGACGCCTATCTCCTCTGCCTTGCTCCCTCGGGTCACTCAAAGACTCCTGTGACCTCTCAAAGCCTCCCCAGGGCCCCTCCTATGACCCCCCTGCCCTGGCTGCCCCCTCGCCCCCCCAGCTTTCGGGGTCCGAGGCGGGGGTGGGCGGCCGGATATGCCCTGGGCCCGGCTCTGTCCTCTGCAGGCAGGAGCTGGAGGAGCGCTGCCTCCTGAATGTGTGTCAGACCTGGGAGGAGAGGGCCGAGGAGCACCTCACCATGAAGCAGGAGGAAGGTGAGGGCGGGCCTTCTCGGGGGCTGGGGTGGGGGGGAGGGCTCTCAGTGCCCTCGGTCCTTCGGCTGGGGTTGGGTACTGGCCGGCGATCACTCCGCGGCCCTGTGTCCGTCCCATGCTGCGCTGTGCTGGCGGGGTGGCGAAGGGCAGAAGGCTGACCCGAGCCCTCTTCCCTCTTCTCTTCCCGAGTGGTCTCTGAACGAACGGAGCAAGCAGTCTGAGCCCCAGACAGGGCCAGGGGGGCCCTTGTGCCTTCCCTGAATACACTCTTTGGCTCCCCAGGGCCGGATCTTTGCAGTTCACTCTTTTTTAAAAAATGTTGTTCCTTGGTCTTAGTTGCAGGATCTGTTGGGCTAGGCGGGATCTTTCACTTAGGCGCACGGACTTGAGTTGTGGGGCGAGGACTCCGGAATACGTGGGCTTGAGTACTTCAGTGTGTGCACTTAGCTGTGCCCTGGCATTTGGAATCTTAGTTCCCTGACCAGGGCTCAAACTCCCGGCCCCTGCATTGCCAGGTGGATTCTTAACCACTGGGCCCCCAAGGAAGTCCCTCGCTCCTTTCAGCTTTAAAGCTCTCTACCCTTTCTGGAGGGCTTTTCTAAGTCCAGCACCCATTGCCCCACCGCCTTGAGCCGAGTTCAGGCACAACATGACACATTGGCATAGAGACCCAGCGTCCTCCCAGGACTTTCAGCCCACCTGGTGGGGAAAGAGCCGGCTCCCTGCTCTGATGGCCCAACCACCCTGCATTTGAGATGATCTTAAATGAGGGCTGTTCTGTTTAGCTCACCGCTCACCGCTCACTCCAACCCTAAGCCCAGCCCTACCTCTTCCCCACATTTCAGTTCTGTGTGTCAGAGTTACAAGGCCTATGATGTCCCAAGTGCTGAATTAATACAGCCTCTCTGGGAGAGTGTCTTGTTGTTCTGTCCCTCTTGTTCAGTCGCCAAGTCATGTCCAACTCTGCAACCCTATGTATTGCAGCATGCCAGGCTTCCCTGTACATCACTAACTACTGGAGCTTACTCAAACTCATGTCCATTGAGTCAGTGATGCAATCCAAACATCTCATCCTCTGTCACCCCCTTCTCCTCCCACCTTCAATCTTTCCCAGCATCAGGGTCTTTTCTAATGAGTCAGCTCTTTGTATCAGGTAGCCAAAGTATTGGAGCTTCAGCTTCAGCATCATTCCTTCCAGTGAATATTCAGGGGTGATTTCCTTTAGGATAGACTGGTTTGATCTCCTTGCCGTCCAAGGGACTCTCAAGAGTTTTCTCCAGCACCACAGTTGAAAGCCTCGATTCTTTGGCGCTCAGCCTTCTTTATGGTTCAACTATCACATTCGTACATGACTACTACAAAAACCATAGCTGTGACTATTACGGAGCTTTATTGGCAAAGTGACATTTCTGCTTTTTAATATGCTGTCAGGTTGGTCATAGCTTTTCTTCCAAGGAGCAAGCATCTTTTAATTTCATGGCTGCAGTCACCATCTGCAGTGATTTTGGAGCCCAGAAAAATAAAGTCTGACACTGTTTCCACTGTTTCCCCATCTATTTGCCATGAAATGATGGGACCAGGTGCCACGATCTTAATTTTTTGAATGTTGAGTTTTAAGCTAGCTTTTTCACTCTCCTCTTTCACTCTCATCAAGAGGCTCTTTAGTTCCTCTTCCGTTTCTGCCATAAGGGTGATGTCATCTGCATATCAGAGGTTGTTAATATTTCTCCCAGCAATCTTGATTCCAGCTTGTGATTCATCCAGCCCTGCATTTTGCATGATGTACTCTGCCTGCAAATTTAATAAACAGGGTGACAATACACACCTTCACCTTGCACCAGGAATACCACCAATTCAGGGCACCCCTGCCGTGTGCCAGGCAGTATGCTAAGTCCTTCACAGCCAGGTTCTCATGTAACTTGTACAACAGCCTTGACATACTCCTTTCCCAATTTTGAACCAGTCTATTGTTCCATGTTCAACACTATCTATCTGTCCACCTTATAGATAAGAAAATTGGGGGTCATAGAAGTGCCATGGCTTGCCCACTGCAACCATATTAGTGTGCTTGGGCTGACATAAGGAAGTACCATCAACTGGGTGGCTTAAAATTTACTTTCCTGTAGTTCTGGAGTCTAAAAGTCCCAGACTGGGGTGTTGGTACATTTGGTTTCTTCCTCTTCTCTTGGTTGGTTTCTCTTGGAGCCTCCCTCCTGGCTTGCTGCTGGCTGCCTTCTCCTGGGTCCTGCCTTTCCTCTGTGTGTGTGCATCCCTGTCCAAATTTCCTCTTCTCTTAAGGACACCCCTTAGGCTGGATTAAGGGGCTCATTTTAACATAATCACCCTTTTAAAGGCATTATTTCCAAATACAGTCACATTCTAAGACAAGTGGGGATGGGCAGTGCAGGTGTCAAGGCTTCAATATATGAATGTAGGCAGCGAGCATGATGCAGCGTGTGTAACAGCGACCCTGATTCTCAGCAGATGGCGGAGCCAGTCTCGTCAGCAGGCCTGTTGATTCTAACCTGGACTGTGCTGTGAGCTGTGAAACCGGCGCTGCCCTTGTTGGGACCAGGACGTAACTCTTCTATCGGTTGATGCAGCTCTGGCACTCGAGAGAGTCCTGCGACTGAGAAACATCCTTCTGGGCCCTCCGCTCTGGTCCAGACAGTTATCTTAGAGGCTGCGCTTAGTTGCTCAGTCCTGTCTGACTCTTTGTGACTCCATGGACTGTAGCCCGCCTGGCTTCTCTATCCATGGGGATCCTCCAAGCAAGGATACTGGAATGGGTTGCCATGCCCTCCTCCAGGGGATCTTCCCAACCCAGGGATCATACCCAGATTTCCCACATTGCCAGTGGATTCTTTACCATCTGAGCCACCAGGGAAGCCCATCTTAGAAGCTATGTCCATCCAGATAAGTAACGGTTATTGCCCAGTCGCTAAGCCGTGTCCAACTCTTTGTGACCTTGTGGAGTGCAGCCTGCCAGTCTTCCCTGTCCTTCAGTATCTCCCAAGGTTTGCTCAGATTCATGTCCATTGAGTTGGTGATGCCATCTAACCATCTCATCAGCCGCCACCCTCTTCTTTTGCCTTCAATGTTTCCCGCATCAGGGTCATTTCCAATGAGTCGGCTCTTTGCATCAGGTGGCCCAAGTATTGGAGCTTCAGCTTAAATATGTAACTGCAGAGCCCCAAAGCCAAGGCACAGACTCAGAGTCAAAAAGATCTTGTGCTCTAACCTCTGAGCCTCAGTTTTCCCATCTGTACAAGGAAATAAGCATTCTACTCTTAAGAGTCTGTTGTAAGAATTACATGAGAACCTGGCTGTGAAGAACTTGGCATAGTTCCTGGCACACTGCAGCGGTGCCCTGAGTGGGCATGCTCCTGGTGCCGGTGAAGGCGGCCCACTGCACCCTTGGCCTGACCTTGTACTAGAGGTGCGTCTACGGAGCCTGCTCCTCCGAGTTTCATGCTCCTCCGTGTTTCACTCGTCTCTCCACCCAGCCATGAGATAGAGGAGGCTCGCCCAGGGGTGCGTGGAGCGGATGGGATGCATGTTAGAGACAGGAAGTGACCATGCCCCTCCCCACCCCGCCGCCCACCCCAGCCTTCCGCAGCTACTTTGAGATCTTCAACGGTCATGGTGAGGTGGATGCGCAGAGCCTGGAGAACATCCTGCTGCTTGTGGGCATCTCCCTGACAACGGCCCAGGTGGAGGGTGCCCTGAGGAGCGCTGACATTGACGGTGAGTGCGGGGCTGGGGGGGGGGGGTGGGGTTGCTTCATCCCGAGCCCTGGCGGGATCAAGCTCACCCGCAGCATGAGACCTGTGCAGTCACACGGGGCTCGGTGACAGGATCCTGACTTTGGTTCACCGCTTTGCTGTTGCGGTCTAGAAATTCTTGATAATTTTTGAATGAGGGGCCCTGTTCTGCATTTCTTTCTTTTTTTTTTTTGGTTGCACTGGACCCTCATTGCATCACTCAGACTTTCTCTAGTCGCGGTGGTTCTGGGCTTCTCTTGTTGTGGAGCGGTGGGCTTAGTCGCCCTGCCACGTGGGATCCTAGGTCTCTGACCAGGGATGGAACCTGAGGCTCCTGCATTAGAAGGCGGGTTCTTAACCACTGGACCACGAGGGAAGTGCTGCATTTTCATTTTGCTCTGGGCAAATGCAAATAATACAGCTGGTTCTGGTTAGTGATTCCTGAGGACCTATGCAGTGCCAGGCTCTGGGGATCCAGAGATGACCAAGACCTAGTTCCCGACCCTAAGATGTAGGTCATCTCTGAGATCACTCCTCCAGTACATTATGTGTGCTCCGTCGGACATTCCTTGTGACCTGGCCACTCGTTTTACTGGCTGTATGGCCTGGGGCAGGTCACTGAAATTCATCGCATCTCAGTTTCCCTGCCTGTAAAACGGGGCTCACAGCAGTTACCTGTCTCACTGAGCTGCTGAGAAGATTGAATGAGGTAACCCAGGCAAAGCCGGAGCACTGCACGCAGCACACGGGCTGCACGCAGGAGACACTGACCGCTGGTCTCGTCCATCCTCTAAGTGTTCTTTAGCCGCCTGCGTGTGCCCATTCCTGTGCTGGGCACTGGCATAGAGGGATGTGTGAGACCTCTGAGATCTGCCCTCGAGATGCTCGCACAGCCAGTGACGCAGAAGGAAGAGTTGCCAAAGGCAGCAGTGCTCACCGTGGCTTGGATAAGGGATGAGGGACGAAGGCTTCCTGGAGGAGGTGATGCCTGAGCCAAATGCTGAAAGAGCAAGCAGGAGTTAGGCAGGACGAGAAGAAGGGCATTCCTGCTGGCAGAAATACCTTGCACACAGGGCATAGGGCACAGAATGAAGAGCATTGTCCCATCGTGGTTTGGTTGACTAGATGCAGGGAACACAGCAGAGCACTGGGGGCCTGGGCTCCTGACCCCTGAGTGGCAGCCCTGTTTCCTCCAGCACTGTCTGAGGGTGAGTCCTCACTCAAGCTAGGCTAGGCATTGGCCTCAGCTTGGCCCTTGGGTGATCCCACGCAACAGCCTGTTTTTGTCTGTGTCTCAGGCTTCATCTATGAGGGGGATTAGAGTATTAGCACCTGCCGTTCGTCCACACCCCCCACCCCAAGGATGACTTTAAGGATTAGAGACCATTCATTAATTTGTCAAGCAGTTGAGAGAACTGGCATCTGGTCCCATTGCTTCATGGCAAATAGAAGAGGGAAAAGTGGAAAGCAGTGACAGATTTTATTTTCTTGGGCTCCAAAATCACTGTGGACAGTGACTGCAGCCACAAAATTAAAAGACGCTTGCTCCTTTAAAAGAAGGAAAGCTATGACAAACCTAGACAGCATATTAAAAAGCAGAGACATCACTTTGCCAACAAATGTCCGTATAGTCAAAGCTATGGTTTTTCCAGTAGTTATGTATGAATGTGAGAGTTGAACCATAAAGAAAACTGAGTGCCAAAGAACTGATGCTTTCAAATTGTGGTGCTGGAGAAGACTTGAGATTCCCCTGGACTACAGTGAGATCAAACCCGTCCATCCTAAAGGAAATCAACCCTGAATATTCATTGGAAGGACTGATGCTGAAGCTGAAGCTCCAGTACTTTGGCCACCTGATGTGAAGAGCTGGCTCATTGAGAAAGACCCTGATGCTGGGAAAGATTGACGGCACGAGAAAGGGACGACAGAGGATGAGATGGTTGGATGGCATCACTGACTCAATGGACCTAAATTTGAGTAAATTTCAGGATATAGTGAAGGACAAGGGAGACTCGTGTGCTACAGTCCATGGAGGTGCAAAGAGCTGGACACAACTTAATGACTGAACAGTAATAACAAAGTTGAGAGAGCATTTCCCAAGCGCCTCTTTGTTTTAAGTCCTGAGGACACAGTACAGAATGAAGCACCCAGCGCCTGCCCACCAGAGCTCCCGTGAAGCCCCAGGTCTCATGAGCGTGTGGTTGAAGTACAGGTGTTTTATGAGAATGTTCACTTGGGAATCTAACCTATACTGGTCTGACTTCCCTCAGGAAGTGGTGGTCAAAGGAAGCATTAAGAGAAAGAGCTGGAGGGAATTCCCTGGTGGTCCAGTGGTGAGGACTTGGCACTTTTACTTCTGGGGCCGTAGTTCAGTCTGTAGTTGCAGAACTAAGATCCTGCAAGCTGCATCGCATGGCCACAAGAAAGAAAAACAAATAAACACAGAGTTAGCGTGTGCTGGAGAGAATTCTGAGATGAGAACGCAGCGCGTACAAAGGCTCGGAGTGGGGGAGGAGGGGCCCCTGGTGGGAGCAGGTTAGTGCTGGGGGAGCTTGGTACCTGGTGAGGCTGCAGACAGCTGACAGGCAGGCCTAGCAGGACTTTGAAGGCCACAATGGGAACACTGTAGGCAAAGATATGTGCTCATGCAAGACTAACACACTGTAATAAGAATTGCCGACATTTGTTGAGCATGTGTTTGTGTGCATGGCCCTATTCTAAGTGCATTGCCTCTATCTCTCCCTTGAGAAAGGTGTTGTGGTCATCTTCACCCTGTTAGACGAGAAAACTAAGGCTTAGTGGGGCTGAGACTTTGGCAGGGTCACAGAGATAGTGAGTGACATGAGCCCAGACTGCTGTTTCTAGAACCTTCTGGGAGCCTCTAACCCAGGAGATTTTAATTTTTTTCCTTCTACTTCCCTAAGTGTCCCACACTTTCTACATCAACTGTGTGTTACTTTTATAATCAACTCCAACAAGTAAATGCTAACAGCCGTGCCTGGGTTGCAGTGTCCGAGCCTGCTCTGGAAGGCCCCTGTCCACTCTGTATTCTTCTGGCCCCCACAGGAGATGGTCACGTGAACTTCAAAGACTTCTTGACTGTGATGACAGACACCAGGCGCTTCTTCTGCTCTGTGGGTGAGCAGGGCTGAGCCCAGGGCACTCAGAGCTGGGGTGGGGGGGCAGGTGGCTAGTGGGGGGCTTGGGCATGCCAGGGTGTCAAATGGTAATGGCAGCTACCATCCCATGTCCCCAGAACAGAATGCCCTGATGGACATGGCTCCTCCAAACCCCCACACTCTGTTCTTTGAGATCCTGTCCCTGCTGGTGGAGATGCTGGCCTTACCCGAAGGAGCCTTAGAAGAGATCACCAGGTGAGTAGGTCTTTTGGTTGTGGGTGGAGGGTTGTAGGCACAGAAATTGCACCTAGCCTTTTGGCAGTGGAGGATTTTGGATAGTTAGGACTCTTAGTTGAAAGCGAAACATACATAAAACTGGCTTATGCAAAAGGGGAATGTATTGGCTCACATCACTGCTCAGGGCTTCAGGAATGGCTGGATCCAGGAGACCAGCTGATACCATTCAGGCTTTCTCTCTCCTGCTCATCTCTGCATTGGCTTCAAGCTCAGCTAGGCTCTTCCCACAGTGAGAAGGATGGCACCTGGCAGCCCTTGCTCATTACCCTCTTGTTTTGCAACCTCAGCAGCAAGAGGAGTACCTTGTTGCAGTACGCATATAGCAATCCCAGAAAGAAAATGGGACAGAGCCTGTTTGGGCTGGACAACAAGAGATGGAAGCCTCCCCGCATTTCCAGAGTGGGCTGGTGGGTGGTCCTTCTCATCTAAGAAAGAGATGGCTGTGTACAAAAAATGACATGAACACCTGATGGCTAGAAGCAAAGGGTCGCTCTTGCAGTGCACAGAGGCTTGTCTCTGTTGTTGAGAAAATTGGATCATTTTTTCCTACCACAGACCAGGCCTTTTTCGCAGAGGCCAGAAGAGGTGGAATGATTACATGTGTTTCAGCAACACCAACTTAGCAAACCCCAGAGACAAGAGATCTGTCTTTCCCAGCATCTCTAAATCACTAAACATATACAACCTGAAGATGGCAAATGAATAATTTAAAAAGCAATAAAACAAATTTCCCTGTATCCATTTCTTCAGCTTAAAAATAGGTAATTTCCAATCATCTTGAAGCCCCTGAGTACCCTACCCTAACCACAGAGTACTTTCTCTCGTAACAAGAACCAAGGCTTATTCATTTGCTTTTTAAAATCTCACTGCTTATTTTTCCCCATGTCATTCATTGAAAATTTCAAACATATGGCAAAGTTAAAAGAATTGTACAGTAAACAGTTAGATACCCACCACCTAGATTCAACTGTTGGCCATTTTGCCGTTCTTTTACCTATCCATCCCTCTATTCTTCAATCTGTCTTATTTTTTATTTCATTTTATAGTAAATTATAGTCATTTCCCTCTAAATACGTCAGTATTTTGGGCTGGGCAAAAAGTTTGTTTGGGTTTTTCATAACATCTTACAGAAAAACTTGAATATACTTTTTGGCCAACCCAATACATATCATCAGCTAATGATCAATATTTGTATAGAGCTTCCCCACCCGTATCTTTTGAGATTCATATAATGTACATTCGGTGAAATGCACAGATCTTATGTGTATCATTTAGTGAGTCTCAACAAATTCCCACATCCCAGCAACCTGAGCCCCTGTCAAGTTATACAAAATTTTACTATCATTACAGAAAGTGCCCTCATGACCCTTCCCAGCTGGTCCCTGAAACTACACTTCTTTTAATTTCTTTCCATCACAGATTGGTTTTGTCTGTCTTATAACTTCATGTAAATGGAAACATACAGAGTACAGTCTTTAGTGTCCAGCTTCCTTCACTCAGCATAATGCCTTTCCCCCCAAACTTTAACATTTTAAAAAATTTTATGTATTTATTTGGCTGTGTCAGCTCTTAGTTGCCGCATGTGGGAGCTTCTGTCGCAGCGTGCCAGCTCCGTGGTTGCAGCACAGCCTGACTGTGCGTGCGTGTGTGCTCAGTGGCTTCAGTTGTGTCCAACTCCCTGTGACCGTATGGACTGTAGCTGCCTGCTCCTCTGCCCCTGGGATTCTCGAGGCAAGAATACTGGAGTGGGGAGCCATGCCCTTCTCCAGGAGATTTTCCCAACCCCGAGATCAAACCCATGTACTGCAGGTGGATTCTTTATACCCACTGAGCAGCCTGGGAACCATGACGACATCACAATAGAACCTATTTGATCAGCGAGTTGGACGTTAGGTCTACATTCAGTTCCCAGCCATGGTAGAAACAGTGTGACTGTTCTGTATCTGTTTCCTGGGACACCTGAGAGAGAGTTTCTTCAGAGCTGTAGTTTTGAAACTTTTTGATCTAGAAAATCTGTTATTATTTTTTTATATTTGAATTTAAGACTGAGAGATCTAAAAAATAAATATCTATTTATTTAACAAAGATAAGCTAGGGCTATGTGATATTCTACAGGAGACAGGGATCAAGACCATCCCCAAGAAAAAGAAATGCAAAGGCAAAATGGCTGTTTGAGGAGTCCTTACAAATAGCTGTGAAAAGAAGAGAAGCGAAAAGGAAAGGAGAAAAGGAAGGATATACCCATTTGAATGCAGAATTCGAAAGAATAGCAAGGAGAGATAAGAAAGCCTTCCTCAGCAATCAATGCAAAGAAATAGAGGAAAACAATAGAATGGGAAAGACTAGAGATCTCTTCAAGAAAATTAGGAACATTCATGCAAAGATGGGCTCGATAAAGGACAGAAATGGTATGGACCTAACAGAAGCAGAAGATATTAAGAAGAGGTGGCAAAAATACACAGAACTATACAAAAAAAAAATCTTCATGACCCAGATAACCATGATGGTGTGATCACTCACCTAGAGCCAGATATCACGGAATGTGAAGTCAAGTGGGCCTTAGGAAGCATCACTATGAACAAAGCTAGTGGAGGTGATGGAATTCCAGTGGAGCTATTTCAAATCCTAAAAGATGATGCTGTGAAAGTGCTGCACTCAATATGCCAGCAAATTTGGAAACCTCAGCAGTGGCCACAGGACTGGAAAAGGTCACTTTTCATTCCAATCCCAAAGAAAGGCAATGCCAAAAAATGCTCAGACTACCACATAATAGTACTCATCTCACACACTAGTAAAGTAGTGCTCAAAATTCTCCAAGCCAGGCTTCAGCAATACTTGAACTGTGAACTTCCAGATGTTCAAGCTGGTTTTAGAAAAGGCAGAGGAACCAGAGATCAAATTGCCAAGATCTGCTGGATCATCGAAAAAGCATTAGAGTTCCAGAAAAACATCTATTTCTGCTTTATTGACTATGCCAAAGCCTTTGACTATGAAGATCACAATAAACTGTGGAAAATTCTGAAAGAGATGGGAATACCAGACCACCTGACCTGCCTCTTGAGAAACCTGTATGCAGATCAGGAAGCAACAGTTAGAACTGGACATGGAACAACAGACTGGTTCCAAATAGGAAAAGGAGTTCGTCAAGGCTGTATATTGTTACCCTGCTTATTTAACTTCTATGCAGAGTACATCATGAGAAACGCTGGACTGGAAGAAACACAAGCTGGAATCAAGATTGCTGGGAGAAATATCAGTAACCTCAGATATGCAGATGACACCACCCTTATGGCAGAAAGTGAAAAAGAACTAAAAGGCCTCTTGATGAAAGTGAAAGAGGAGAGTGAAAAAGTTGGCTTAAAACTCAACATTCAGAAAACTAAGATCATGGCATCTGGTCCCATCACTTCATGGCAAATAGATGGGGAAACAGTGGAAACAGTGTCAGACTTTGTTTTTTGGGGCTGCAAAATCACTGCAGATGGTGATTGCAGCCCTGAAATTAAGACACTTACTCCTTGGAAGGAAAGTTATGACCAACCTAGACAGCATATTAAAAAGCAGAGACATTACTTTGTCAACAAAGGTCCGTCTAATCAAGGCTATGGTTTTTCCAGTAGTCATGTATGGATGTGAGAGTTGGACTGTGAAGAAAGCTGAGCGCCGAAGAATTGATGCTTTTGAACTGTGGTGTTGGAGAAGTCTCTTGACAGTCTCTTGGACTGCAAGGAGATCCAGCCAGTTCATTCTGAAGGAGATCAGTCCTGGGTGTTCATTGGAAGGACTGATGTTGACACTGAAACCGAAATACTTTGGCCACCTGATGCGAAGAGCTGACTCATTGGAAAAGACCCTGATGCTGGGAAAGATTGAGGGCAGAAGGAGAAGGGGACGACAGAGGATGAGATGGTTGGATGGCATCACCGACACAATGGACGTGAGTTTGAGTGAACTCCAGGAGTTGGTGATGGACAGGGAGGCCTGGCGTGCTGCGGTTCATGGGATCACAACGAGTCGGACACGACTGAGCGACTGAACTGAACCCAATTACATGTTAATCAAAAACATTTTAAATAAAAAAAAAACAATACTTTCCAAAACAAACAAAAAAGTTAATGAGAAGAATGTCATTGCTTTACAGTATCGAGAATCTCTTCAGTGTCTGGAATAAAAGAAGTTGGCTGGATTTTCTTATCTGCTTCTGCATTCAATCTGTTGCAATCTGTTTTTTCAGTTGAAGAATATGAAGAAATCAGTCGTCACACAAATATGTAATTGGAAAAAGTATTTTCATAGTCTTTTCATTTAAGCCACATCATGGGGTTTTTTTTTAAAATTTTTTGGAGCCAGCATTTAACGGGGAACATTTCTTTGAAAACAAAAGAGAAACAGAGGTTAGCGGGAACAAATTGTGAACTCAGGTTTTGAGTCCAGAGGGCAGTTAATTTTGAGGATTCTTAAGTGTCAGGCTCAAAGCATCTTTAGGTGGAGTGAGGGACTTCCCTGGCAGTCCAGTGGCTGAGACTCTGTACTCCACTGCAGGGGGCACAAGTTCAATCCCTGGTTGTGGGAACTGGGATCCTGCGAGCCCTGAGGCTCAGCCAAAAAAAAGGAGGCTGTCTGGGGGCTCTCAGGAATTTTCTGGCTTGCAGTTCAAATGTCTTTGGTGATGGCATTGGGTGTTCCGGTGAACAAACAGCAGCAGGCATTCAGGTTTTTATACATAATCTGTTGTGAGTTTTTCCTTTTGAAGTTTATGTTAAGTTGCTTTATCTTGCAGGGCACTGGGGGAAAGGGCAGTCCTAGTTTTTAGTGATGCCAGCTCAGGAGGGTGGGAGGAAGACGAGCTTACAGGCACGATACACAAAGTGGCAGGAGGCAGTTTATACAGAGGACAAAAGGCTCAAAGTGCGTGAACTGTCCTGCGACCAACAAGGGTGTGACAGCTTTTGTTGAAACATAGAATGTCTCTCTCCACAATCATGCCCATTTTTTCAAAGAAAATCAAAGTAAGACTAATTTGTTTGTGAAACAAGTCTAGTCTCATTAAGCATGGCTAAATTATTTTAAAATTGATTTATTGTTTTGTTATTGAAGTGTAGTTGATTTATAATGTGTTAGTTTCAGCAAAGTGGCTCATATATATATTATATTTTATAAATGTATATTATATATAATTATTGGGACTATATATCATCATATATAATGTGTATATATTAGGTGCTAGGATTGGGCTCTTTTACTGTGGAAGCCCAGGTTCGATCCATGGTCAGCAAAACATCCTGTATGCTGTGCAGCACAGCCAAAAGACAGAAGTATATATATATTTATAAACAGAAATCACAGAAGCAAAGAACACTCAGTTCAGTTTAGTTGCTCCGTCGTGTCCGACTCTTTGCCACCCCAGGACTGCAGCACTCAGGCTTCCCTGTTCATCACCAACTCCCAGAGCTCACTCAAATTCACATCCATCGAGTCCGTAATGCCATCCAAACATCTCATCCTCTGTTGCCCTCTTCTCCGCCTGCCTTCAATCTTTCCAAGCTTCAGGGTCTTTTCTAGTGAGTCAGTTCTTCGCATCAGGAGGCCAAAGTATTGCAGTTTCAGCTTCAGTATCAGTCCTTCCAATGAATATTCAGGGTTCATTTACTTTAGGATTGACTGGTTGGATCTTGCAGTCCAAGGGACTCTCAAGAGTCTTCTCCAACACCACAGTTTAGAAGCATCAATTCTTTGGTGCTCAGCCTTCTTTATAGTCCAACTCTCACATCCATACAAGACTAATGGAAAAACCATACCTTTGACTAGGTGGACCTTTGTTGGCAAAGTGATATCTCTGCTTTTTAATATGCTGTCTAGGTTGGTCATAGCTTTTCTTTGAAGGAGCAAGTGTCTTTTAATTTCATGGCTATAGTCACCACCTGCAGTTATTTTGGAGCCCAAGAAAATAAAGTCTCACTGTTTCACTGTTTCCCCATCTGTTTGCCATGATCTTGAAGTTTTCTGAATGTTGAGTTTTAAGCCAACTTTTTCACTCTCCTCTTTCACTTTCATCAAGAGGCTTTTTAGTTCCTCTTCACTTTCTGCCATAAGGGTGGTGTCATCTGCATATCTGAGGTTATTGATATTTCTCCCGGCAATCTTGATTCCAGCTTGTGTTTCTTCCAGTCCAGCGTTTCTCATGATGTACTCTGCATAGAAGTTCAATAAACAGGGTGACAATATACAGCCTTGACGAACTCCTTTTCCTATTTGGAACCAGTCTGTTGTTCCATGTCCAGTTCTAACTTGCTTCCTGACCTGCATACAAATTTCTCAAGAGGCAGATCAGGTGGTCTGGTATTCCCATCTCTTTCAGAATTTTCCACAGTTTATTGTGATCTTCACAGTCAAAGGCTTTGGCATAGTCAATAAAGCAGAAATAGATGTTTTTCCGGAACTCTCTTGCTTTTTCGATGATCCAGCAGATCTTGGCAATTTGATCTCTGGTTCCTCTGCCTTTTCTAAAACCAGCTTGAACATCTGGAAGTTCACAGTTCAAGTATTGCTGAAGCCTGGCTTGGAGAATTTTGAGCACTACTTTACTAGTGTGTGAGATGAGTGCAATTGTGCGGTAGTTTGAACATTCTTTGGTATTGCCTTTCTTTGGGATTGGAATGAAAAGTGACTTTTCCAGTCCTGTGGCCACTGCTGAGTTTTCCAAATTTGCTGGCATATTGAGTGCAGCACTTTCACAGCATCATCTTTTAGGATTTGAAATAGCTCCACTGGAATTCCATCACCTCCACTAGCTTTGTTCATAGTGATGCTTCCTAAGGCCCACTTGACTTCACATTCCGTGATATCTGGCTCTAGGTGAGTGATCACACCATCGTGGTTATCTGGGTCATGAAGATTTTTTTTTGTATAGTTCTGTGTATTTTTGCCACCTCTTCTTAATATCTTCTGCTTCTGTTAGGTCCATACCATTTCTGTCCTTTATTGTGCCCGTCTTTGCATGATTCCCTTGGTATCTCTAATTTTCTTGAGATCTCTAGTCTTTCCCATTCTATTGTTTTCCTCTATTTCTTTGCATTGATCGCTGAGGAAGGCTTTCTTATGGTTCCTTGGTATTCTTTGGAACTCTGCATTCAAATGGGTATTTCCTCTTCTCATTTGTCTTTAGCTTATCTTCTTTTTTTTTTTTTTTTTTTTTTTTTTTAGCTTATCTTCTTTTTTCAGCTCTTTGTAAGGCCTGGTCAGACAACCATTTTACCTTTTTGCATTTCTTTTTCTTGGGGTTCATCTTGTTCACTGCCTCCTGTACAATGTCACGAACCTCCGAACCTCCGTCCATAGCTCTTCAGGCACTCTATCATTTCTAATCCCTTGAATCTATTTGTCACTTACACTGTATAATTGTAAGGGATTTGATTTAGGTCATACCTGAATGGTCTAGTGGCAAATGTTCTATGGCAAAGAACATAGGAACTTCAACATATCGCTCTCTTCTTTTTTTCTTTAAATTTACTGTCATGGTTGACACACATCAAGCAATGCACTTTAATTGTACATTTTGTTCTTGAGTTGAATTCATACCATTATAATGGTAAACATCTGGTAGAGATAAGATATGCTTTTGACTAGTCTCAGCTTTAGAGAGGTTTTTTTTTTTTCTTTCCTTAAGCCAATTAAATACAGCTCTCTTACAAGTTAATTTTTAGGAATACCGTCTGGAGTAGAAAAACGTTACATGCATATTATATATATGTGTGTATATACATGGGGTCGCAAAGAGTCAGCATGACTGAGCGACTGAACAGCAACAATATATACATATGCATATGTAAACATACAGACAGGTGCCAAGACAGGTCTTAAGGCTTTCTTTTAAAGCCTTTGTTATGAGGTAGGTACAATAATATGAAGTTTACTAGGCTATAAAAAAAAATAGTTGGATCCAAATTATATTTCTGGCAGATGGAACAAGTTAAAGTCAGTTGCCCAGAAGGCTAAAGCTTTTTACTAATATTTGTGGAGAAGTGCTTTAAGACTTTTGGTGCCACATGGCCCTCTTAAGTGCATGATAATTTTGTTCTGTTTCCAATGTCCTGATATTTTACAGTATCTGAAAGTGCCTTGAGACAATAAGGAGGTTTTGGGACTGGTAAGACTGGTTTTGAATTACTCCTAGAGGCACACTGGTGTTTTTTTAAAGAGTTACTTTACAAGACAAGGACAGTTGTTTTTAATTCTCAGAGAATTGGATTGCTGCTTGAATGATACCAAGAAGGGTGACTTACCCATCCAATACATTATCTTGGATTTGCTTCTTTATGTTAAGGAGAAGACTTTTCCTTCCAGTCTCCAGATGGAAATTGCAACACTCCTGTGTTGTAGATTTAGAGCTGTGTGGCTTTGGAATATTTTAATAAATAATTCCACAAAGGCTTCAGAATTTCTTTTTTCTTTTTTTCTCCTCTGACTACAATAGTTTTATTTTAGCTTAGGAAACACAGCCTCTGAATATCAGGCCAACTTCTAAGCATATAATCCCTTAAAAAAAATCACTTCAACATCTTATCATGTTTCAGCTGCTACAAACAGTGAATTTTACTGGCAGTATCGAACTTTTTTGTTTTTTTCTTGTAAAACCAAAGGCATACCTGTTTCAAGTGACTCAAAACCAAAACTAATGAGCTTTTTATGACTTAACCACAAATGCAAGAGGCATCTTCAAAGAGGGTGCAAAACATACAGCCCTCCCAAGATCCAGAGTCACCTCCAAGACAGCTAAAAGAAAGTCTTAAATAACCTCCGCATCTCGTGAACTGTCGATGGTCCCTAGGATACTAGCCATAAAAAGAGTGTGACCCACATTTCTGTGAGGACATCTGTGTATTCTCAGGGCTCCCAGCCTGACAGCTGGCTACCTACAGACACAGACCGGCCCGACAACCTGCATGCCCGGGCAGGCAGACAGCGAAGACCTCAGGACAGAAAATGAGAAAAGAGGGAAAGCGATAGCTGTCCCTGGGAGTGTCAGTCGCTCAGTTGTGACTGACTCTGGTGATCCTATGGACTAAAGCCCGCTAGACTCCTCTGTCCATGGAATTTCCCAGGGAAGAATACTGACGTGGCTTGTCATCTCCTCCTCCAGGGGCTCTTCCCAACCCAGGGATGGAACTTACGTCTCCTGCGCTGCTGGCAGACTCTTCACCGTCTAAGCCGCCAGAGAAGGCCGTGTCTGGGCCAGAAAGGGTCAATGACCAGTGGGTACCCAAAACCAAATTCGCAAGAGTCTCATCCCAAATAACTAATTCTTACAAATGTTTTTTTTTTTCCCGGCCGATCTGAATTTGGAAAGGAAGGGACAAGAAGGAATTATTACCTTCCTCTCTTGACCAGTCTTCCCTGGTGGCTCAGTTGGTAAAGAGTCCCCCAGCAACACAGGAGGCCACCTGCAATTGCTGACCCGGGCTTTGATCCCTGGGTCGGGAAGATGCCCTGGAGAAGGAAATGGCAACACGCGCCAGTATTGCCTGGGAAATCCCATGGATAGAGGAGGTAGGAAACATGTGGTTGGAAATGCTAACTTCGGCTGGTTTAGTCAGGACCCAGGATCTCTCAGGGGCAGCCCTCCTTTCCCCCCCGCCCCAGAGGGGGTGTCCCAGACAATGCTAACTCATCCTTGCTAAAAACATATAGGAGCTGAAGTTTTCCCCTGTCCTGTTAGGGTTTTCAGCTGGGACTGACATAAGACAGGAGAAAAGCATGAAATGTATTTACATGTACAGAAGAAGAAGAACGCTCACAAGAAAAATGAAGACCCAAAGAAGTGACCAGGCCTAAGCGCCTATACACTAGCTGGAACAGAGAGTAGTCGCCGTGGATAAGTACCAAAGTGACGTGGTGGCGATGGTTTAGTCGCTAAGCCATGTCCAACTCTTGAGACCTGATGGACGTGGCCCACTAGGCTCCTGTGTGCCCTGGACCTCATATGGGCAGGCTGAAGGAAAACACTGCTTAACTGGACACAGTTCTCTTGGCCTCTGCGCCTCATCTCTTGTGATAAGAATGCTTCTTCCTCCTACCATAGAGAAGGCACCTCTCACGTGGCATATTTATATCCTGCTTTTAGAAAGAAAAAGGAAGGTCAGTGTACCCCTCTTGCATCTACAGTTTATCAAGTGCCTTTAATTCAAAATAAGCAGTATGGAGTTCCCTGGGGGTCCCGTAGTTAGGACTTGGTGTTTTCACTGTAGTGGCCTGGGTTCGATCCCTTGTTAGGGAACTAAGATCCTTCAAGCCTTGTGACAGAGCCAAAACAAAACAAAAAACACCCACAAAACCAAAAGAACCAACATCCCGAAGTGGCATATTGTGGGGGTGGCAGGTTCTGAACTCCTTCAAAAGAAAAAACAATGGCCAGTGTAGCCACAAGTCGATGGCACACACGCTTTTCCTCAAGACGGTCACAGTTTGCAGCAGCAGGGCGCCTGAAGAGCACTTACAGGGACTTCCCTGGTGGTCCAGCGGCTAAGATGCCTTGTTTCCAATGCGAGGGGCCTGGGTTCCATCCTTGGTCGATCCCACATGCTGCAACTAAGACCTATTGCCGCCGAATAAATAAATATTTTTTAAAAAAGAATATTTATAGAGGGACTTTCTGGCGGTCCAGTGACTGTGACTCTTCTAATGCAGGAGCCCAGGTTCGACCCCTGGTCGGGGGGTCAGATCCCTCAGGCAGAAACTGAGAGTTTGCGTGCTGCACGTGTTGCAGCTGAAAAGATCCCAAATGCTGCAACTAGCCGTCCTGCACGCGTGCGTGCTGCCACTTCGGTCGTGTCCGACTCTGCGCGGCCTGATGCACTGTAGCCCGCCAGGCTCCTCTGTCCATGGGGTTCTCCAGGCAAGAACACGGGAGTGGGTTGCCATGCCCTCCTCCAGGGGGTCTTCCAGACCCAGGGATCGAACCCACGTTTCTTATGTCTCCTGCAGTGGCAGGCGGGGTCTCTACCACTGGTGTGCTGCAGGTAAGACCCCCAGTGCAGCCAAGAGAAAAGAATATTTATGGAGTAATCAAGCGCGAAGTACTCAAGAGTCAAGGTTTAATACAATTAATAACTTTCATTTTCACCAAGGGTTTTTCTTTTTTTACTCAGTGTGTTTTTAATCAGAAATTATTTTTCTTTAAAAAAAATTATTTATTGATTTGGCTGTGCCAGATCTTAGTTGTACCATGCAGAATCTTCTGGTTACAGCATGTGAGCCCTGGCCTGGCACTGAAGAATGCAGTGACTGTGAGAGGACTTTGGTGCCGCTTCCTTGGTTTATGCGAAGGTGGTTTTACACCCCCCTCCCCCCCATTGCTTTGTAGCTTTAGTGCAAATGTCAACACAAAACACCAAATATCAAGAGTGAGAAGACAGGACACAGACTGAGAGAAGGTATTTTCAAAACTTATCCAATAAAAACAGTTATCTAAATTTTACAAAGGAGTTTTTAAATGAAATAACAGGAAATCAAACAACTTGGTTAAGAAATAGGCAAAAGATTTGAATAGACACCAAAGATGATACATGGATGATCAACAAGCATATGAAAAGATGTTCGACATCATGTGTCATTAGGGAATTCCAAATTAAAACAACGAGATGCTACTGTACACCTGCTAGAATGGTGAAGGTCCAAGACGCTGACAGTCTTCACATGCAGGCAAGGGTGTGGAATCAAAGTAAGTCTTGTTTCATTTCTGGTGGGAATGCAAAATGGTACTGTCACTTTGGAAGGCCGTTTGGTGGTTTTTTACAAAACTAAACAAACTCTTACATGATCCAGCAGCTGTGCCCCTTGGATTTCACCCCAATAAACTGAAAATTCAGTCCACACAAAAACGTGCACACAGATGTGTATAGCAGTTGTATTCATAATTGCCAAAACTTGGAGGCAACCAAGATGTCCTTCAGTAGGTGAATGGATAAATTAGCTGTGCTACATCTATACAGTAGAATTGGTTGTTTTTCAGTCGCTAAGTTAAGAGGGGAGTGAAAAAACTGGCTTAAAACTCAGCATTCAAAAAACTAAGATCATGGCAATCCAGTCCCATCACTTCATGGCAAATAGATGGGGAAACAATGGAAACAGTGACAGACTTTATTTTCTTGGGCTCCAAAATCACTGCAGATGGTGATTGCAGCCATGATATTATAAGATGCTTGCTCCTTGGAAGAAAAGCTATGACTAACCTAGACAGCATATTAAAAAGCAGAGACATCACTTTGCCAACAAAGGTCTGTCTAGTCAAAGCTATTGTTTTTCTAGTGGTCACGTATGGATGTGAGAGTTGGTCTATAAAGAAAGCTGAGCACTGAAGAATTAATGCTGTTGAACTGTGGTGTTGGAGAAGACTCTTGAGAGTCTCTTGGACTGCAAGGAGAGCAAACCAGTCAATGCTAAAGGAAATCAGTCCTGAATATTCATTGGAAGGACTGATGCTGAAGCTGAAACTGCAATATTTTGGCCACCTGATGTGAACAACGGACTCATTAGAAAAGACCCTGATCCTGGGAAAGATTGAAAGCAGGAGGAGAAGGGGGTGACAGAGGATGAGATGGTTGGATGGCATCATCGACTCGATGGACATGAATTTGAGCAAGCTCCAGCAGTTGGTGACAGACAGGGAAGCCTGGCATGCTGTAGTCCATGGGGTCGCAAAAAGTCGGACATGACTGAGCAACTGAACTGAAGTGAAAAAAACTGATCTGAAAAGGCTATGTGCTTTATAATTCCAACTATATGACATTCTGGAAAAGACAAAACAATGAAGACAGTAAAAAGATTAGTGCTGACTGGGGTGAGGGGAGATGGGGGGAGGTGGAGCACAGACTTTTTACAGCAATCTATTTCTGTTTTGTAAATAAGTTCTTTTGTATCATTCTTTAGATCCCACATGTAAGTGATTACCATATGGTGTCTTTCTCTGACTATACTTCACTGTGATAATCTCTAGGTTCATCAATGTTGCTGCAAAAGGCATTATTTCATTCTTTTATGATTAATGCTCCACTTTATATTTTATCTTCTGTACCCATTCATCTCTTGATGGACATTTACGTTGCTTCCATGTCTTGGCTATTGCAAATAGTGCTGCTGTGAACCCTGGGTACACGTATCTTTTTCAATTAGCGTTTTCATCTTTTCCAGATATATGCCCAGGAGTGGGATTGCTAGGTCATATGGTAACTCTGTTTTTCATTTTTTTTAAGAACCTCTACAGTTCACTGTGAACTGTGCTAGCTCACAACTCCACCAGTAGCGTGAGCGGACCCCTTTTCTCCACACCCCTCTCCAGACTTTCTCTTTCGAGTATTTTCGGCATTTATGTCTATATGCTACGGATGCACTACAACATATTGGTTATCGACTTTTGTCTGCTGACTTCCTGTTATGCTGAGAATTTAGCTGTCTGATACAACTATCCCTGCAGCTCCTCCCTGTTCCAATATATTATCACTTTTTTACTAAATATTTGCGGTTTCTAATATTATAGCTATGCAATTATTCATAGCTGAGCATTTATAATACTGATTTAATTTTCTTTCTTGTTTTATTTTCTCACAGTCGACAATCACCTTTTTTAGAAATATTAATTTTGGGGGCAGTGCTGGGTCTTCATGGCTGCATGCAGGCTTTCTCCAGTTGTGGCGAGCAGGGTTGAGCAGCGGGGCGGGAGGCTACTCTGCTGCAGTGCGTGAGCCTCATTACAGCGGCCTCTCTGCTTGCATAGCGCGGGCTCTAGGCACGTGGGCTTTGCTAGTTGTGCTGCATGGCCTTAGTTGCCCCGTAGCACGTGGGATCTTCCAGACCAGGGATTGAACTGGTCCTTCACATTGTAAGGTATCATTCCCTGGACAACCAGGGAAGCCCTGCCTTGATAGTTTTTCCTTTGTGTTCATTGATAATTCTTGCACCTTCCTAAAACTTCTGTTTCTTGGCAACAGTCTCTAAACAGCTGCATTCTTCTCAGCTTTGGATTGATTTCCTTTCAGGCCTGTGACAGAGCTGTGATCTTGGGAGTCTGTAGTCATCCTAGAAATTCTTCCTTCCGATAGAATTCTGGCTACTGGATCACATGTCTTACCTTTTTTTGGTTTGCTTACTCTTTCTTGGTTTGATTTGCTTAAAAAAAAAAAAATGATGGAAGCATGTTTCACCAGTAGCTTTTGGGGGTTAGAAAGCTAACAACAGGTATGGGAATGCCAACCCTTGATATTTCTGTATTTTAAGCTACAGTGACCTCATCTAAACTGGCTGTCCGCTATGGGAGTTGCGCTGCCCTCGTGGGATCTGTTCACCATCTTTAACGTCTGTCTGTCTTCTGTGTTAGGTCTCTTATTTCCTGTATGTATATCTTCCTTTTCTTTTTTGGTTTCTGCCCTCATTTTGGAAGAACATGCCCTCTAGGAGCTTCCTGAGAAAGGATGCATGGGAGGCAAAAGTTTTAAGATTTTGTATGCCTACACAATGCTTATTCTGTCATACTTACTGAATAGCTCAGCTGGGCACAGAATTCTGGATTAGTGTATTGGTTAAGGAGTAGACCCGTGTGCTGTAGTTTAAACAACGTAGTTTATTTCTCTCACATGGATGGTCTGGAGGAAGCAGGTGGGAAGGCAGAGTTGTTCAGGCACCCAGCTTCTACCCCACTGATCGTCCCACCATTCCCTGGGTCGATCCTAAGCCAGTTTACCAAAACACATCTACATTCAAGCCTGTAAGAAGCGGAAGGAGAGGAAGGAGAGAGCAAGCAGTTTCCTTTAAAGTTGTGACTGAGAAGCTTGCACACCCTCTGATCAGTTCTGTGGGCTCCTGTTGGGTGAAGTTATTTTCTAGTCCATCTTTTTACTCAGGATGTTGCCTTTTCAGGCCGTAATTTTACACAGGGATCTGGACCCAGTCTCCATGTGAGGGCTCTGGAGTTCATTTCCTGTGTGTGACCCTCATGAAAACCCCCAGCTCCAGGCTGTCGGGACAGGCAGAGGCCCAGCTTAGCCACCAGCTGAAGCCCTAAGAGCTGTCCATTGCTCTGAGCAGCCCGCACACCCTTCACCGCTGCCTGGAGTCCCCAGCGGGCTGGACCTCCCAGCTTGCTGCCCGTCTCCACCCCCTTACCCCTCACACACCACCTCTCGCCCCGTTCCCAGAGCTCACCAACTCTTTCCCACCTCCTGGCCTTTCCCAAGCCGTCCCCTCCGCCTGCCTCTTCCTGACATCCCCTTAGCTTGCTCCCTCCTCCTCCTGCTCAGATGTCACCACCTTGGAGACTCTCCCTGACTCTGAACAACGGAGTTCATCACTATCCCTTACTCAGCTTTTACTTTCTCTCATAGCACCCATCACTACTCCCATGAGGACCATGATTTTTATTTGTTCAGGATCTGACTCTTGACTAGATAAGGGCCTAGGAAGCTGATTCAGAAAGTGATACCAGGGAGCAGAACTGAGGCAAGGGGTGTGAACAGAGTCGTCGTCGTCAATACAAGGAGGTGCTATTGAGTCAACCACCCCAGGATCTTCTGAGGAAGACTATCAGTGGTGGCTCAGAATTCTTAGGGGAAGAGCGAGAAGCCTGTATACCCACAGCTGGCTCCTTCGTCAGGGGTGCCCCTCACAGCCGTTTAATTCCCTGCACTTCTGGGCTGCATACATGTCAGAGAGGTCTGCATCAAAAAGCAGGAGGTACGGTCTGAGGTGAGACCCCGTCAGGCCGTCCCTGTGCAAAGCTGGTCGAGGCCACGGAGAAGCGGTTGCTGTGGCAGAGGCTGGCACGAGGCGGGGCTGGGAGACGACTCAGGGCCTTAGACACACGCCTCCTGTGCTGCCCTCCAGAGAAGCCAATGGCACCCACTCCAGTGCTCTTGCCTGGAAAATCCCATGGACGGAGGAGCCTGGAAGGCTGCAGTCCATGGGGTCGCTGAGGGTCAGACACGACGGAGCGACTTCACGTTCACGTTTCACTTTCATGCCTTGGAGAAGGAAATGGCACCCCACTCCAGTGTTCTTGCCTGGAATCCCAGGGATGGGGGAGCCTGGTGGGCTGCCGTCTGTGGGGTCACACAGGGTCGGACACGACTGAAGCGACTTAGCAGCAGCAGGGCTGCCCTTCCCCAAGCACTTAGATGAGTGGCCAGCACACAGCAAACACTTAATACATATTTGAATGAATGAATGTACGTGTGGGGCTGCAGTCTAGAGGGGAAAAGGCAAGTAGCGATGAGTTAGGAATATTAAGTGGGCTGTGATGGCCTAAGTACAGGCTGTCAGGGGGTCTGTAAGCTGGAGCCCAGCTAGTCTACTGGAAGAGAGGGCTTCCTGGAAGAGATGGCCCTTAAGTTGAAATCTGGAAGATGAGCAGGAATTAACTGCATAGCTGGCTTACAAAGCATTTGCACATCTAAGTAAAAATACCCGTGACAGAACTCATGGTAACATTTACCAAGCTCTTGGGCCAGTCTGTTGAATGCTTAATGGGTCTTGTTAGTCTTTGCTTTTAACCCTATAAAAACGTTGACCGACCCACCTGAGAAGTCAGGTGACTTCCAGTGACTGGGAGAGAGAACCGTTTGCCCCCACGTCACATGGGCGGACTGAGGCTCAGAGCAGGGCAGTAAGTTGCCTACAGTCACAGAAGTGAATGGCAGGGCCAGCACGAACACCCGGAGCTCCTGAGCTGGCCGGACAGAACAGGGGCTCAGGAAGAGGGAGTGAGGAGGGGAAAGGAGACGTGGCAGTGCTGAGCTGGGTGGTGCTGCCTCCCCAGCTATTACCAGCGGAAGCTGAAGGAAGGCGCCTGTAAGGCTCGGGAGACGGAATCGGCCGCAGGGCAGCTGCGGCCCCGGAAGAAGCTTCCCTACAGCCCCCCGCAGGCAGACACCCTCGAAATCCCCGAACGCAGAGTCCTCAGGGTCCTGAGCCGGCTGAAGCAGCAGAACTACGGTGAGGGCCCCGGGCTCCCCCAGCAGCTCCCCCAGCCGGGGCCGAGGCGCAGCTCCCTGCTTTGGGCCTAGCTGTGTGCTGACGACCACTCCCTCTAGCCCAGCCCCCCGCACTCTTTACCCTGAGCCTGAGCCCGGGGAGCACAGCTGGTCCCAAGAGCCTGGATTGGGAGGGCAGAGGGGCTGAGCAATCCCAGCTCATCATTTCTTGAGCACTCTTGGAGTCACTCACTGTGATAAGCCCTTTGCAGATGTGCTAGAATTCAGTCATCATAATCATGTGTTTATTAATACCCCACACATTTACGCTGAGAAAATTAAAAGTTTAAGCAACTTGCGTAAGGCCCCACAGCTCGCATGTGTCAGAAAGGGGAGTTTATACGCAGGCCAGACTCCTGCTGCGTGCCAAGTGGGTGGACGAGGAGCCTTCCAAGTGTCTAGACGTGCTCCTTTCTAAGCTGCTATTAGCCCTTACCCTGCGCTCCCTTAAATCCTCATCAGCTCTGAGGTGGACGCCACAATCATCTCCAGCTTCTGTAGCAGTTCAGGGAGGTCAAGTGAGTGGCCCAAACCCACCCAGCTTGTGGCAGAGCCGGGTTCTCCCAGGGGTCAGCCTGGCTCCCAAGGCTGAGCGTGCTCTGAAACACCCCCCCCCGCCTCTTCTACCACTGCCAGCTGCCAATCTGCAGAGCCCGTACGCCCAGGTGCCTTGCATCCCACTCTGCCCGCGGCTGGACAAGAAGACGGTCCGCCGGAAGCAGGGCGGCCACTATGTGCCGGAGCAGTGCCCCTCCACCAGCCTGGGCCCCGACGTCCACAGCATCCTTCTGCACACTGGCTCTCAGGGAGGCAGGTGGGTACCCCGAGGGCACGGCGGGCCCCGGCGCAGGCCCATCCGCCGCTGTGTCAGAAGGCTGGGGCCTAATCCAAGGGGCATCCAGCCTTCCAGGAGGCGGATGCAGACACTGCTGTTCCAGGGACAAGAGGGGAAAGGACAGAAGAGGGAAGAAACTAGTCTCTGGGAGCCTGTGGGCTGGGCAGATTGTTCCAGAGTCAGAGTACTTCTGCCTTTCGGTGCCCAGGACTCCCTGGCACCACCTGCCCTTCTCATGCACAGGGTTTAACTCTCAAGTTCTTTGAGTCTGATTCTGCTTTCGGAGTAGGAAACCGGCTCGGCAGCCAGGTGGATGTGAGCGTTGCCTGCAGCACCCCTCCCCAGGCCTGCAGGGATGAACCGGGGCAGAGGGTGGCCACTCCCTCTCACCCTTCTCTCCCGCCTCTCCCCCAGGGAACCCGGCCGTCTCAGTTCTGTGCCGGCTCGAACCCACTGAACCTGCGAAGTCCTGACTCTGCCTGCGGACAGACGGGTCATCGGGCAGGGACTGCTGCTGGATTTTCCTTTTGTGGCCTGGTAAGCCAATAAAGAAGAACCTCAGCCCCTGTGCCTCTGTGCCACCTGGCTGTCAGAGCACAGGGCTTCAGGCTCCCTCAGGCTCCAGAGCCCTGAAGCAGACTCGCCCTGAAAGCCTGCCGAGGGCCAGGTGTCCTGCTAGAGGCGGCCTGGGTGCAAGTCTTGATCTTCTGTGCACTCTAAGCACAGAATGGGACTGTCCTCAGATGGCTGTCTCCAGGCCTCAGGCTAGGAGCCCCACAAGCGCAGGAGCTCTCCCCCCTGCTGAAGGGAATGGCGAACATAAGGGACGTGCCTGTAAAGACCCTGGCCTCTCACACAGGCAGACCCTATGGAAAGGCAGCTGGGGGCGGGTGTGGGGAAGCCCCCGGGGGCTGAGACCCAGGGGTCTCCTTCCCTGGGAGTCGATGGGCATGGGTCCTCGGCCACCCCAGTCCTGTCCCCAGAGCGCCCCCAGCGGTGAAACACGCAGCCACAGCGAAAGTTGAGAAGATCAGAGACTGAAACGAGGACAAGGCTTTGACAAGTTTAAAACATGTATTTAAAATACAATTTATAAAATGCCTCATCTGCCGACTCAGGAGCCCGCGGTGCGGGTGGGGTGGGCATGCCCGCTGGACCAGCAGAGCAGGACGGCAGGGGACAGGCTCCCTCCCAGGCCCTCCCCGTTCAGACGCCCGGGGGGCCACATGGCCGAAAACAGGACCCCGGAGGCTTCCAGAGTCTCTGCCTACCGGGGAGGCCGGGGTAGCCCTGCCGGCCCGTCCCTGAGCAGAGCATCCCCAAGCGGGGCGAGCAGGGGATGGCGGGGCTGGGCGGGGCGGGGCGGGGGCCCTGGAAGGGCTGAGGGGAGCAGATCGGGTGTTGCCTCCTGCCTGCAGGTGGGGAGCACCCTGACTGAGTGGGCGGAGAAGGGCGGGTCACCAGGCCCAGACCCCCAGCTCCTTTGGTTATAGGCTGACGTCAGAGTAGTGGCTCATGGGAAGCGGTTAGCTGGGAGGTCTGAGGCCTGGCTCGGGGGTCAGGGAGGAGCTGGGGAAGGGGACAGAACCACGGAGGCAGAAAGGGGCAGCAGCCTCAGGTTTCTGCCCCCTTCACCCTCCCTGGGGTTTTCCAAGCCAAAGCCTGCAGCTTACTTAAAAAAAAAAAAAAAAAAAAAAAGCACTTAAGGAAAGTTACAGACAGCTACAAAAAAAAAAACAAAAAAACAAAACCCCACAAACACACACACAAAATCCAAACCGTTCTTCCATCTCCCCGCCCACCTCCCCCCAACACAAGAGTTTGCTATTTCACTTCTTTTCAAAGTTTTGCCCGTCACCTCTCCGTCTGGGGAGCCAGGGTAGACTGCTGGTGGGTGGGGGCAGGCACGCAGCGGGCAGAGCCCATCTTTGGCCGGAGGGAGGCGGGAGCAGCAGTCCCCACGACCTCCTCGATCCAGACACCCGTCAGCCGGCCTCCTGGGCCCCCGCCAGGAGAGGGGAGCGAGGGCAGCTGGTCCCAACGGCAGGGCCCTCAGCACCTCTGGCCTCCCCACCTGCCGACCCCTGTACCTTCTCCAGCTGAAAAGGACAGTCTCATCTTGGGCCAGACACCACTGTCACGTGAGGGATGGACGCTGTCCGTCTCGGACGCGGAAACCTGGTCAGGGCCGCGGGGCCGTGGAGACAGCAGCTCCCCCCTGCCCACCCCGCAGAACAGCCTGTGGCGGCACTCGGCACCCCGCAGGCTCTCACTGAAGCTGCGTCCAGCTCTGCGCATGCACCGTTTCCGGGCTTCACTCAGAGGTAAGCCTGTGCCGTGGACTAGCTGCTGACTCAGCTGACAGCCGAACTCCGCTCCTAAGGGGCAGACGCAACGGGCCAAGGCTTGCTGGGCCCCGCTGACATCCCCACGGGGTGAGGTGAGGGCAGGTGAACCAAAGGCGGGAGCAAGCCTGGAGACCTGGCCCGCCACCTTGGCCAGCGCAACCTGCCCCAACCACAGATGCCACAGCACCCGCTCCAACACTCATCTGCCGAGCAGGCAGGCCGTCTGGCTGGCTGAGGGACGCAAGGCGCAGGGCAACGAGAGAGATCAGAGGGCCTGAGAGGAGCCAGATGGTACGCACACAGCTGCCCTGGGTGGAGCCCGCTAAGCCTCTTCTACCTCAAAGAGCCAAAGCCAGTCTGCAGCCTTTAAGGACAGAGGGAAAACTGCCTTCATTCCAGGCCCTTGCTCTGGAAAAAAGGGGTGGAGGGCAGCCTAGGCGCAGGGGGAACCAGTCTGTCATTACCAACCTCTGCAACGCACAGCTTGTTTTCCCCAAACGCGCTCAGAATGGTCTGCTCCTAAGGTAGTGATTTCACAAGGGAAATGTCCTGGGTTCAGTTACCACGCTGACGCCATCGACAGCGATGGCACCCCACAGACACGTAAGAGTTCGTTCTAAGTCTTGCGCGGCAGGAAAGCCCACCTATGTTCTGCCCACACTCAGCAGGAGGCTCAGCATCCTGGAGTCAGACTGTCTCCGGGCTTCCCTTGTGCTGACAGCGAAACACTGAGCAAGTTTCGCAGCCCTTCTCCTGACGCCGGGAGCGCGGCCGCCCCGCCGCCTTCCAGCAGCAGCAGCCAGCCTGGCAGGGAGCCACCCTGAGGGGGTTCGGAAGGGGACGTCTGTTCACCGTCTCCATCTCCCAGAATACTAGAGGTGAGGGGCTGGCACCCTCCCCAGGCTCGCTGAGCCTACAGAGCTAGCCCAGTCTGCAGGCAGGGCGCAGAGGCCCTGGGCCGTAGCTGGGGGAGGGAGGTATAGGCATGGGTGCTCATCTGTCCTGGGGGCTGCAGAGCCCGGCCCCGTCTGGGCGGCAGTAGGAACACAGAAGCTAAGCTCACCAAAGTCCTATTGGTTAATGTTTCTAGTGAATTTCCCAGAAACACTTTTAAGTAGACTACCAAACTACCCTTTCTCAATTAAAAATTCATTAAACTGCTAAAACCTCTCCCATGCACTTTTTTTTTTTTTTGCAAATCAAATATTTGTATAAACAAAAATAGGAAGGAAAGAAAAAAAAAAGGAAAGGATCTTTTCCCATGGAACTTGCTTTTAAGTGATGAAGACACGCACTTGAGGGTGGTGGACGGGAGTTCTCATCTGCGTTTTCCCAAATTAACGAGCATGATAAACTGTTATTGCTGGCACTGGCTTCGCCCCAAGTAGCCAAGGGGCACTGCCTGACTCTCTACTCTGAGTCCCTGGGGGGGGCCCCAACCCTCCTCTAACCCCCACCCTTTCCCTTTCCATTGACTGGGGACAGCCCTTGCAGACATGCCAATCGCAGTGGGAAGAGGGGGAAGGGAGGTCACAGTGCATGGGGGTCAAGGTCACAGTGGGCGGAGCAAAGGGGATCACAGTGCAAGTCAGTCGGTCGCTCCCTCTGCTCAAGTCCAGCGGTCTGCCCCCGCAGTGCGGCCTGCAGCGGGCGGCGGCATCCTCGGCAGCCCGCGTTTATCTGCGCTGTTTGAAGCCTTGGGACCCATCAGGACCCAGAGGCTGTCTGATCACATTGTTGGGCTGCCGGCTGTCTTCCGGCTGGGAGATCCGGGTTGGCCTGAAGGAAGAAGACCAGAGGGAGGCCTGAGAAAGGGCAAAGGAGAGCCCCCAGATCTCAAAGTCAACTCCTGCATCTGGGGTGGAGGCCAGTGGCTCCCAGCCGACTCTGGCCCCATGACCCTGCTTCTCTCTCGAGCAGACTCGGTGCACCTCCAAGCTGGGAAGCCCCAGAGAGCAGGTGGGGCGGACGGTCCCTGCTCGCTAGTGCCCGCAGCACTCTAGAGGAGGCGGGGGGAGTGCCCCAGGGTCCCTGTTGTCCAGGGGCAGCGACAGTGACCATGGAGAGCACGTGTCCCGCAGACCTTCGGGGGCCAGGCTCCCCAGAGGCGGGGCTGAGGCTAAGACCTCTGACCAAGGCTCAGCAGTGACCCTGCGCCGCCCCACCGCTCCTCTCCAAATCACGGGGCTCATGGCTAACTCATAGGACTGTGAAGAACTGAAAGAGAATGGACTTCTACTCCTTTGCCAAATGAGGGCTTAGAGGCGAGACAACGGGAGTCCATCAAAATAATGAAGGCACGGAACAGATTATTCCAAGCCTCAGCATACCCCCTCCCTCCCAAAGAGGCTTCTCGTAGTTAGAAAGACGACGTTGTAACGAGCACTGCTTTACCGGGACGTGACAAACTTACACAATGCGACCTCTAGAGCTGCAGAGGCGACAATGCCGTGATTAAGAGAGATCAAGAAAATTTACGAAAACATCAGAGTGGGCCATACGAGACCCAGAAGATAACATCCGCAACTCACTTGCCATTTAATTGTACAATAAATAGATAAGGCAGGCGATCATCATCCCGTTTCTCGGATGAGGCGGTGAGGACACAGAGGGTTAGGCAGGTCTAAGCTAAGCAGAAGGAAGCGGCAGAGGTGCGCTCAGAGCCGGCCAATGCGACTCGAACCCGCGCAGCGCGAAGCCCCGCCCCGCCCCGCCCGCCCGCCGCGCTCCTCCCCCGGGGGCGCGAAGGCCACACTCACCGGTCGAGGATGGGCTTCTCCTGCTCCTCCTCGGGGCTGGCGCTGCCCAGGATCCGCTTCCGGGCCTCCGCGTACTCCGCCTCCCGCTGCGCCAGGGACTTGACCGGGAGGGCCGGCCTGCTGGCGGAGTTGGGGCCGCTGACCACACCGTTGCTGGTGGGCCTCTTGAGGATGCGGATCTGTGGAGGGGGCCCCGCGGGAAGGCTATCGTCCTGAATCACAATGGGCACTTTGGGAGGAGATTTGGATTTCCTGCTGACGAAGAGCAAACACAGCCTCAGAAGTCCTGTCTGCGGTGAGGAGGCCCCAGCCGGGCCCCGCCTCACCATTCCCGCTCCCAAGCCTATCCATTAGTCTCTGGCCTCTGACCAGACGCTGAAATTCTCACTCAAGAAGGGTTTCGCCAAAGAGCAAGCTTGCCTATTAAGCTCACACAGCCCCAGGTCTGCTCCCCAGACCGCACCGCAGGCGAGGGGGGCGGGAACACCAGCTCACTCGAGACTTCTCCCGTGTTCATCACGGTCACAACCACCACAGTTTGGCCCCGGTGGCAAAACATCTCTTGTCCAGAATCCATCGGCCTCGGTTAGAAACCCCAGCTTCCCTACGCAGACCAGAATGTAACAGGCTGGTAGGTGGGAGCCCCTTAGCTTGGGGGTCGGCAAAGCATTCCCTCCCAGTCGAGGTCCCAACATGCGCTCAGACCCGGGTTCCAGGGGGCCGGGCCCGCCGCCCTGACCGGCATCCAGGCGGGACTGGCCACACAGCCCGGCTTTCTGCAGAGGGGCCTGGGCCTCCTGGACGCTGGCGGCCCCTTCGGAAGAGCTCCCGAGCTGAGCCCCTCCCGCCCCTGCAGCAGGGCTCTCCGTCTGCTGGATGCGGCGGGGCTGCGGTCAGGACGATGCAGACGGCGCCTGGCAGCGCTCCAAGGAAAAGCACCGCCCACGGCTGGGGGCGCACGGCGGGCGCAGGGCGGGGCGCAGGGCGGGGCGGACAGCAGGGACAGTGGGGAGCGAGGGTCCAGGCGGGCAGGGCCACGAAGACCCTCCCCGAGTGGTCACCTAGCTCCTCCTCAGAACCGAACAGCCCCAGGGGCCTGCTTTCAGGGCCCTGTTCTCAGGAGGGGTCGGGACGGGGGTGGGGGCTGCCGCCCCGGGGCCTGGAGCAGGTCTGGGGGGCCAGGGCGGGTGGCCAGGGCGCTGTGACCAGGCGCGCAGACAGACGGGGAGCCGGGAAGCCAGCGGGCGGGCAGGGCCCCCCCGGCCCCGGGGGACAACTAGGCAAGCCCGCAGAGGTCCTCCTCCTCCCCGCGGGACGCTGACGGGTCAGCAGGGCCAAGACAGACCGCGCCATTCAACCTGCACCTGCTCTGCAAACCCACTTCCTCTGCTGCCTGATGGGGAAAATCGATCCTTAAAGGTCTTGAAGAACTTCGAGAACCTTTTCTTCCCGATCCCCTCGTGATGCCAGTCGTGCATGGTCCAGGGGACTCTCTTGCCTGACCCCCTTGTGTCACAGAGAAGGAAAGTGGCGTCCAGGAGACAGCGTGCCCACACCTCAGTCAGCCTCCGCGCCCACCCAGCCCTGGCACCACCCCCTCTCTGCAGACCGCCTCACAGGGGCCCGCTAACACAGCACGCAGGTGACACTCCAGCCTCACTCCCACAGCTGCCGTGTCTGACCCTAAAGGAAGCGCTCGCTGCCCACGAGCCTGACCTGCCACACCTAACGGCCAGCTGGAGACGCCACTGACTGCCCAGCGCTCACAGCAGAGAGCGTGAGCCCTCAGACCAGACAGCAGCCTTACCTCTCCTTTTGTGTGATCTTCAGTTTTTTTTCCAACCGTCTGTCTATTTCCTAGAGGAAAAAAATGTATATAAAAAGTGGAAAAAAATCTCTCTCAAATAAAAACTTATGTCTTTATTTTCAGAGCTAGGGGCAGCGTCCTCTGACCAGGGACGGCAGTGTGTCCTTAAAGTCTTGGGTGCAGCCCTCCCTTCACGAGCCTCTGGGGCGTGGGGCCCTGACTCCTTGCAGGTTCGTCCCCCTGCATGCCCGAGGCTGCGGTGAGAGTTCTAGACCTCATCCTTCAACTGGGGTCTCTGCACGGCCTCCAACCAGTCTCCTGGCCGCCAACATGTCCTTCAAAGAGCCACTCACATCAACTCTGCAAACATGAGCCTGCCTGGCTCAAGTCCCCACTGCAGACGCTTCAACTGCTCGCTGGTCCAGTCCAAGCCCTATGCAAGCCTCCCACACGCACGCCTTCAGCTCCTGTTCCTGTCACACCAACCACAGCAAAACCAAGCTGGCCCGTGCCACAGCCCGGTGTGTGGTCCGCCTGCCTCCAGGCTCGGCCCCCTTGGAAACTCCCAGGTATCCTGCAAAACACAGCTTGAGCGGCTGCCTCTCCTCTATGAAGTCTCCTCTGCTCCCATACAGGTCATCACCTGCTCCTCAGACGCACGCTCTCCCTTCATGAGCCGTGGATCACATATTTTACAATCATTTTTTTTTCACTTGTATGGACTAGAACTCTGAGACTAGCAGCTAGCAAGAGGCCCAGAACAGAAGAGAAGCCGACCCTCTGCGCAGCAGGATGGAGTCGGAGTCCTCCGAGCCTCAGCAGCAGGAACCACAGGCTGCCTCCAGAGCCTGGAGTTCGAGTCTGCACGTGCGGGACAGGGAAGCGGCGCCCAGCACAGCCCAGGCTCCGGGCTCCACAGCTGTCCCCTGTGTGTTCTTAAAACAGGTCCCATTCAACCGTGTTCAGGGAGGGCAAGAGCGTCTAGCTACCGGAGAGGGGCGCAATCATATGCAAAATTACATACTGGTTCTCAACCTGGGGTGACTTTGGGACATTTGGCCACCTCTGGAGATGTTCTTCAGGCGTCATTACTGGACGGGAGGTGTGCTGGCACCAGTGGGCTGAAACGGCCACCAGGACCCACTGAAACCCTACAGTGCGCAGAACAGCCTCAAAGCAGAGGTCATCCAGCCCCAAAGGGCAGCAGTGACGAGGCTGAGAAGCCCTGGCTGAGTGAGGTGGGTGGGTTTTCCAAGGACTCTAGTACTTGCAAAATGTTAACAACGATGGCCTTAGCGAACAGTTTTTGAAATATTTTTTTCAAAAACTTCAGAGCCCAGAGCTGGTTTTCACAAATTATGTCCTGAAATACAGTTGATGGCTACAGCCCAAGCTGGTTAGCTGTAGCGTTCAAATCTTCTACAATCTTACTGATTTGTTTGAAATATAGACTAAAATAATCAATAATTATTCCTTTTAGTACATTAAAGCTTACCATTGTTAAGTGACAATCTCTACTTTAAAATCTATTATTTCACATCAATAAAGCGATTCTGGTTTTCTTTTCGTTGGTATCACCTGGAATATGCTTTTCCCCCTCTTTTACTTCCCTCCATTCCTTATTTTTGTTTCCTGTAAGCAATGTGAAGCTCGCCTAATGACATGAAGCTGAATCTAAACGGAATCTGACCCTGATATGACTGGTGCTGAGGTGTGTTTAACATGTTTTATTTTTTTGAAAGACTCAAACTATATTTGCTGCTGCTGCTAAGTCGCTTCAGTCGTGTCCGACTCTGTGCGACCCCAGAGACGGCAGCCCACCAGGCTCCACCGTCCCTGGGATTCTCCAGGCAAGAACACTGGAGTGGGGTGCCACTGCCTTCTCCAAACTGTATTTAGGCAAGCATAACAAACTGTATTCTGAGGGCACCTCCAGCTCTCTGGAGGGGGTAGGAAGCCACAAGAATCCAACCTCTCACTCAAGCTTGGAACACAAGCTGGTGCCTGATGGCTGTCTAATGCTGAACAGAAATGGTGCATGGAGGGTTAAGAGAATGAGCTAGATGTTTTCTGTGAACACACAGACATGCACTCAAAGAAAATCTAGGCCCACAGCACATTTGGTAATGAAATTCGTCTAAACTTCAGGATTAATGACAGTGTTCCTGCCTGAGTAAATAGTATGTTTCATGTTAGACTGCTGCTGCTGCTGCTGCTAAGTCGCTTCAGTCGTGTCCGACTCTGTGCGACCCCAGAGACAGCAGCCCACCAGGCTCCACTGTCCCTGGGATTCTCCAGGCAAGAACACTGGAGTGGGTTGCCATTCCCTTCTCCAGTGCATAAAAGTGAAAGTGAAGTCGCTCAGTCAGGTCCGACTCTTAGCGACCCAATAGACGGCAGCCTACCAGGCTCCTCTGCCCATGGGATTTTCCAGGCAAGAGTACTGGAGTGGGGTGCCATCACCTTCTCCGTCATGTTAGACTAATGCCCACCAACTTTTAAGGGCTTTTTACAACTGACTTGCAGTTTTAAAGTTTGTGTCATTCTGCTACAATCTGAAAATGAGACTTCCTACTCAAGCTCCTCCATCATAAATGCAAGGTTTTACATCTGCGGGATTTAGATGTCTTCAAATGGGTCAGATCAAATGCCTCCAGAGGCGGGCAAGCACCCACACTCCCTCTGAAGGTGAGCACAGTGGCAAGGAGAGGGGCTCCGAGGGGCCAGGGAGCATGCGTCCGGCAGACAGGCAGCCGCGCCCGGGAGGCTGACGCCGCTGCTTCAGTGTGATGAGAAAGCTCTGCATTTTTAAACTTCACTCCAGGGACTCTTGCCTGTACATTGCTCTGAGGACCAAATACGAGGCAAATGAACCTAATAATGGGTTAGCAGGTTTTTAAAAGCACTATGGGAAATCCACATGGCGGTGACTGAATCTGAGGGTGCCCATGCAGGCTTCCTTTCAGGAAGGCGCGGCTCCCTTCTTTCTCCAGGGCCCGTGGGAAGACGGAGACGCTGCCCAGGCCCAGCAAATGAGCCTGGTGGAGGAAGGCCCTTCAAGAGGGCACAGGAGGCAGTGCCTCAGGGCTGTGAATGCACCTTCCCTAACACTCCCTTTCCGGTCACACCTACCCTGTGTGAGCCAGAGCGGCTTTTCTCTTTCTCCGTCAGATGAGGGAACGGTGCTCAGAGAGGTTACAGAGCTGCCCCACGGTCCCAGCGCAGCCCCAGAACTAAGGCCTCTGGAGGCCCGCCCCATGCTGCCGCCCCCCACACCGCTCAACCCCCTAGGAAAGCCAGCGGACACCGAGCCCCGCCTCCTCCCACCCTCTGGCTCCCACTCTGCCCCCGCACCCCAGTAACCGAGGCAGGACAGTTTACCGGGCTGAGGCGGAACTCGGCTGGCAGTGGGGAGGACGGGTTCTGACGCCGACAGCCCTGGTGGAAAGCGGTCCCGGCCGCCTCGGCTGGCCTGCTGCACCCCAGCGCGCCCAGGGCCGTCTGCAGGGGGTGGGTGCCCTGCCAGCAGCTGGAGGAGGCCTCGCATCTCCCACTGGAGTCTGTCCAGGGGTCATGAGTCAGTCCATTCTCTCCCTGGACAGGCCCATGCAATCAATCCACTCTCCGACCCCGGCTCTGAGGAGCTGGACCCAGTGGAAACTTTCCTACAAGGCACACTACAAGGAGAACACCGGTCTCCTCCAGAGAGGCGACAGCCGAAGGGATTCCATCGGCTTCAGAAGGCCTGAGGCAGCGCCTGGTGTGGGCCCCAACAAGGCATCCAGCCAGCTAAGGGCACCTTCCTCTTCCACAGGGATGCACACAGGCCCGGCCCAAGGTCAAGGCTCCTGTGTGAGAGGTCCAACCTCCACGGCTAGTGAAAGAAACCCATAAGCTCAGCACTGGAACTCGACTCCGAGAGAGGAAGGCTCACCGGGGCACAAGGCAAGTTTGAGGGCATAAGCGATCACGGGCAGCTTCTCCCTCTGAAAAGCTCTCTGTTTTTTCTCAAGCAGCACTGAACAGACTCCAGAAGATGATGCTGCGTCTCCTCCCTCTGGGTCAAAGTCCCACGCGAGATCTGCTGTTAGAGAGCACAGGCAGCGCTTCACCTGTGGAGCTGCACCTCCACAAGACGCAGTCCACGCTGCCTGGTCTGCAGGAACAAGCAAACCAGGGAGTGAGCAGCCTAGGGCTGGGGGGCCACGAGGAGCCACCGTGGGCAGCAAGCTGCTCCTGGACAGGCTGGTCCTCAGGAGAGACAGAAGGGGGGTCACCGCCACGGACGGGCGCAGTGAGACTCGGAGTCTGCAAGTCCAACACACCCGAGAAAGGCGCACAGCGCCCCTGGCTGCTGAGACCCTTAATCTTGCAAAGGGTGTGCTCGTGTGAACCTCCAGCAGAAAGCTGGGGGTGGACGCACAGGAGCAGAAGGAGACGCCGTGAGCAGTCTCAACTGTTGACCCAGCCAGAACCTCCCAACGGAACGGAGGCCCAGCACGTGTCTGCGCGGCAGACAGACGGCAGGGAGAGCCCTGCTCCGTAACACACAGAGGCACACGGCGAGGAGGGGAGAAGGGAGGACAAAGGCAGACGAGAGAGGCAGACTCCTCCGGCTTTGGTGCAGAGTGCAGGAAGGACGGCATCATTACAGCCGTATGTGGCAAAAAAACAGACTTCACCACTTCACCTAGGGATGGCCAAGCCAAACCCAGGCCCTCCGCTCACCAGGTGGCCGACACAACTGGCAAGAATCTCGTTACCGAGTGGAGGCCCAAGAGCCCTGGCCCCGCTCAGGAAGCACCGTCTTTTCATCAGCATAGTTACGATCTAAGGGGCTTTTTGAGCACAAAGTGTCTCTGTCAGTTGCCATTTCAGAAGTTGGTATCTTCTGACTCTCCTCTCAAATTCAAGGCGGAATGACCGATCTTGGGCTCCCTGTGAACTGCTATGCCCCACAGGCTCACGTAGTCCAGCTCTCCCAAATTGGGAACCACATACCTGCAAGTAGACCCTGGGGGGATCTGAAGAGACAGCGTTCCTCCGAGAAACAGAGCCTGACTGGTCGTGATGAAAAGTCGGGAGAAGATGCCATCAAGGAATGGATGGTGAGCCCACCTTCCAATGAGCTCTGACCCCTGGACTCGCACTGCAGCCGGCAGGGTCCACACCGGGCCCAGCCTCTCTAGGTGCCGGCGCGCAGACCGCCTCTGCCAGCGCCTCCTGGGGGCAGTCTCCCCAGCAGGCCCCTGTGTCTCCACACCACACACCGGGGGAGTCTGGCTCCTCCCTCGAGGGCCTTGGTTGCATTTAGGAGTAAAACAAAAATAACTCGCGGGTAGTTGCTCAGTCACTAAGTTGTATCCGACATCATGAACTGCAACACACCAGCTTCTCTGTCCTTCACTGTATCCCAGACTTTGCTCAAACTCACGTCCATCCAACCATCTCCTCCTCTGTCGTCCCCTTCTCCTGCCTTCAATCTTTCCCAGCATCAGGGTCTTTCCCAGTGAGTCAGCTCTCTGCATCAGGTGGCCAAAGGATTGGAGCTTCAGCATCAGTCCTTCCAGTGAATATTCAGGGTTGATTTCCTTTAGAATTACGTGGTTTAATGGGTGGAACCAGCAAAATCTGGTCTAAAGCCAGATAAAAAGGCCTCCCTAACTTTTAAAGCACACCCCTGGCTATTTCAAGTCCAGATATGCAATTCACAAAAGCTTTTCCAAACAACCTTCATATCAACTTTAGTAATGGTGCTTCATCCCTGCCTTTTTCCTCCACATCACTGGCATGGCGGTGACAAGGTCTTGCCCCAGGGGGGCTGGCTGTCTCCAATGCCTCTGCTTGCCCCACCCTCCGGTTCACTCCAGGAAGGAGGGCACCCACAGTCACCTCCCCCAGGTCTGATTTTACAGCGATGCTTCAGGATCCCTGTCAGGTTCAATAACAATAACTCCTGAGCAAACACGATTGGGTAAATCAGAAAGAGCAAAAGGCAGAATTCAGAAGCTGAGAGACAAAGAAGAGCTGTGCAGCACAGTGAAGCCATCAGGTGCCTCTTTAACACAGACTCGGGTTGGTCTGTTTGAAGGTTCCATTTCCCACCAGGCATTCCACCTTCCTGTTACTCCCACAGCAAGGAAAGACACTGCACTCTAATTATGTGGGTCACTGTCAGGCACAGGGTAAAGCTCCCTCCCTAAGGAAATCTATGCTTTGTTGATGTATCTCAAGGCCATTTTCCTTTTGCTTCACTGTGATTTAAAAAAAAAAAAAAAGCTGGAGACAAGCATTTATGGAAAACCTAAAACCTGTCAAGCAGGAGATGCGCTAGCAGCTGGAGACTGAGATGAGTAAGGCAGTCCCTGCTGACAGGGAGCCCCGCCAGGCAGAGGCAGATCATCCAAGGGGGCCTCAGGAGGTGGAGAGAGTGATGAAGCCCGGGCAAGCGGCAGAAACTTAAAGGGGAAGAGACGTCGGGGAGAAAGAGTGACAGTAAGAATAGAGGGAAAGAAAAAAGGGCCCCGAAGAAAGACATTTCTTAAATAGAGACGCTCAAATCTCGAAAGGCATCTGATAATGGACCCATCTCTCTAACCTTAGACTAGGTTTAGAAAGTCATCTGAGATTACTTCAGCTGCAGCCAGCAACGGTTCTTATTAGCTGGTATCAATGCTACTCAAGAAGCTACGGCGGAACACTAGCTGTAACTCCTGGGGCCAGCAAGAGATGGACTGGAAGAAGTCAGGGGCAGCAGAAAGCGCAAAGGGCTCTGGGCGGCAGGCAGCCAACACCAAACAATTTCTATTTGCTTGGAAGGGAAAACCACTTCCTGCTTTCTTTCCCCAGTTAACAGAGCTTTCCGGATCCCTGCGCGCCTGCCCAGAAAGGGGGAACCCTCTGGGCACGCTCTCCTCTGTATCAGATCCAGCTGGGCCACTCCGTGCGCAGGGGCACTGCCGTATGTGGCTGGGACGCGCTTGACACGTGGCCGGTCCAAACCGAGAGGTGCTCTAAGTGCCAAAGACACAGCTGACCTCCCAGTCTCAGTTAAAAAAAAAGTGTAACACAGCTCATTAATGCATTTTCAATATTGTTTATATGTTGATTTGATACTACTTTGTATATATTGAATTAAAAATACTAATTTCATGTGTTTCTTTATACTTTCCAAATATGGCTTCTAGAAAATTTTACATTACCTACGTGGCCTGCAGGATACTTCTGCTGGGTAACACTGCTTTAGACCTGACCTTAGAATGACAAGTCTCCCTCCTGTCCCTTTCGTCTGTCAGCAACTGGTGACCCAGGAGGCATGGTGTTCAGGGGTGTGCAACCCACTCGGCTGGGTCCTATCTGTCTCAGCGTGAAGCAGCGAGCACGCACTCAGTGCCCAGGGTCTGGCTCGGGCCCTGCTCTGGGCGACACTCCCCACCTCGCTTCACTTCAGCTCTCTGCGCTCTCCTGTCCCTCCCAAACCGCTCTGCACTGCCGCTGAGCTTACTGGTGAGTCCCAAACCTTGCTCACCTCAGCGCAGCTCAGCGCTCCTTCCCTGCGGCATTTTTGAAGCTGAAGTAAGCTTTCATCAGTAGAATGGATACACTGTTTTCTTTGCTCAGCCTCCCAGACACTGCTCTCCCTGTGGCTCCCTCTCACGCTTCCAATTTGATTTCTTCTGTAACAAGATAGGCTCCTCTTCCTCTCCGGATCCCTTGAGGTTGGGGAATTTGCCCCTTCTGTGTCGAGGCTGGCTTATTAAGTGACCTCATCTTGTTACACAGCTTTAAAATCATTCACATACACAGTCCCACTTGGATTTCAAAAGGTACCTCAGCCTACTGTGTCCAAAACCAACTCTTGATTTCACCCCGTCACGCAAACCTGCTCCTCCCACCGCATTTCAACAAGTCCAGTCTTCCAGGGCTCAGGCCAGACTTTGGACTCGCCTCTGAGGCCTCTTCACACCCACATCAGCAGACCTCGTTGGTTCTATTTTCAAAATGTATGCTGAATTTTCTCAATGCTTCTGCTGCTGAGACCATCCTGGTCTCAATTACCAGCAGTATCCTGATTATTCTCTGTGCTTCCATTCTTGCCCCTACAGTTTGTTCTGCGCAGAGCACCCAGAATGATCTTTTTACTCCTGGATAACTTTATTTAACTCTTATCACTAGGCAAGGTAGATTTTATTAATCTAATTTTACACATGAAGAAAACAACACTGAAAGGTAGTGATGAAACAAAAATTTTAAGGCACGATAAAAATTTAAACAGAAGCTTCCCCTGTCCGTGGGGTCTCCCCGCTCCCCTCCAGCGTGCACCGCCACCTGCATATGCACGAACCAGACCTCAGTGGCAGGCATGCCTGCTCAACCATGGACACCCCTGTTTCCCCCTGGCATCAGGCATGTGACTCCTCAGAAGACAATACTCCTCTCTCGATCCTGGAAGGGGTCAGAGTGACCCACCACTCGCCCCGGTAGGTACAGACATCTCTGGGGAACTTTACGTATTATGCCAATATACTGATTCCCTTAAACCCAGGGGCTGGTGCAGAACAAACAGGTCAGACAACTTGGGGAGATACTGGGCCACACCTGATGGAAGTTCTCAGCTGAAATACTTACTCACGACCTTGTTACCTGTATTGTACCTATTTCATAACATTATCATTTTTTAAGCTACCAAATGCGGTGACCGACCCTTCAGTACAAGTAATGATGATGAGGTCACTTGAAACAACTGGCCACAGATATGGTTCCGCAAGAGTAACGGCTGTAATAGTCTAACCCTGGCTACAGGAAGCAGCAGCCAGAGGAACCATTTCCTGGACCATAACAGTCTAGTAAGTCAGGCAGGCCAGAGGTGTTTAACAGGGCTGAGTCCAGTAGCACATCAAATGGCCTATCAACAAAATCGCCACCTGACCTGGAGATGGGCATTCCCAGAACTCTGGGCCAACTGGTCATAAAATGCCTCCCAAGGCCGAAAGCAAAAGGGGCTGTTCAGTAAAGAATGTGGCCCCCCACCCTGTTCTACAAGCACCTCCGCTAGGCACCGCAGCCGGGTCTCCACGCCCTCGGGAAGAAGGCAGGGCGGAGGTCAGGGCGAGGCCCTGTGCTCTGGGGACGCGGGCAGGACCGGTCCTCAGGCAGCTACCTATTTTCACCGAGCCAGCCTCTCGCATCGCCCCACACTTGAGAAAAGCACTGAAGGCCTAACTAAGACACCCGTCCCTCGAGAGCAGCAGGACCGACGGAGCCGTGTGCCCGGACCACACCCAGCCCTCAGCACACCACATGGCACCTGCCCCCACCTCTCTGAAACTGCTCTCAGAGCTGAGACTGACTACAGTCTTCAGGTTGGCTAGAACAGCATCTTCCATGAGATTATCGATAAATCGTTCACTCACAGTAAGTAGTGACTTGTCCCCAAATCACACCTGGCACTTGAACCCTTAGCCCAGCCTCCTGATTTCCGTCCTGCCATGGATGCAGAAAGTGGGTCACTGACTGCCCAGGGCAACCTATCCTTTCTTGCTCCTTTTTATAATGAAGACAGCAAGGCTTCTCTCCCAAAGGAAATATCAGACCCACAGACTTTGGGGGATGGAGCAAAGTCTCTATCGCTCCCCCACACCAGGTTTTATTCAAACACCCGAAGGCACCCTCACCACAGGTTAGTCAGGATCGCCGACAGGGCACAGCAGGGGGGTGCCAGGGTGGGGCCGTGGGGAGCAAGCAAGCCCAGGGAAAGGCGTGCAGATCCAGCATTCAGAATGCAACGCGCGTCCCCAAGCAGTCCACAGGTTACAGGTTACCCGAGGCTGTCAGCGGGAACTACAGATACAGGGGCCCGAGAGCGGACCTGTTCCATTTCCCCGAGAGGTCTGAGCACGTTATTCACATTCTCTCTCTCCGCTTGGCCAGATGTTAAAAAGTTATTTCCCACTTATAATCAAGATTTCAAGGCACTCTCTGGTGGTCTAGTGGTTAGGACTTGACACTTTCACTGGTAAGGGCCTGGGTTCAATCCCTGGTCGGGGAACCCGGAAGCATTGAAGCACAGCTCAAAAAAGAAAAAAAAAAAAAAAAAAAAGATTTCAACCAGCATCTCACAGTCACTGTTCTTAGCATTACAGCTAACAGCAGCACTGTCTTTCTGGCTCTTGAGCACTGAGTTCAAGTTTCTCGGATACACAAAATGCACCAGCTCATCATCAACCAGAGGCAAGATACACAAAATGCACCAGCTCATCATCCAGGCTACAGAGGCAAGAGGTCAATCCCAGGCGAAGGAAACACACAACTGCGAGGGAACCAGCAACTACACACCTTAGAGCACTGAACTCGTTAACTCTCTGCCAAGAAGCAACGGTAAACAAACCGTCTAGAAAGACCCTGACGCACAGGCGCAGGGTGCCTGCAGCCTCGCTGGGACCGCTCGTGGGAGCTCCTGCCCTGCACACGCCACTGGGTCACGGAGACAGAGGGCACGCGAGGTGCACTCCGCCTGCCCCGTGATGCGCCCTCAGAAGTCTGCCTAAGGAGCCTTGCCAGGACTGGCCAGTGGATGTGGGAGTTCACAAGTTTACAGGCTCTGTTCATTCACCAGTGAGACATGCAACTCAGCAGCAGGAACAGAACGGACGGCTGGAGGGTCAGAGATGCTTTTATAATCCAAGAAGGCCAGAGCACAGGGGCTGGACATGTGGCTCTCAAGGTCTATGAAGAGTAAGGCCAGTCCTGACCTTTCCAGACTCTAGTCATAACTGTCCTGCAGAGTTTCATCTAAGGATCACATCCCTGAAGAATGCCATTTTAACTGCATTTTAACAATATTTACTATTCCTTTTAGAAAGGAAAGACTGTTTCCTGTGTTCATTTTGTAAGGGAAAGAGTTTTGGGTGTGGGGGAGAGGATGACTTACTGTGAGGGACAGTTTTAAATGCCTTACCCTCAGGGATAAGATTCTTTATGTACACAGAAACCACTGTTAGGATTTGTTGCTAACTTCTGTGGCTGCTGGCTTTAATCTTTATCCTGCATAGAGCTGAGCTGCGTGGTTAAGGAGAAGGATGCTTGGTGGAGGCGAGCAGAGTTTGGAAACCACTTGGGAAGAGCAATCTCTATAGTAACCACTTAAGAAAAACCAATTTCATTCTGTATTTCGGCCACAGATATAAGTAGCTAAACTTCATCTCCTAGGAAACCAACAAGTCTGCAGCTCTTGTGACAGGAAAACAATTTCTGTGTCCGTGGAAAATGTGCAGGAAAGAACCCGCTCCGCTTGTGAAGGCGGCCACTGGATAAGGCCTTAAACGGACACGAACCGTGGGGCCACTGCGGCACAGAGGGGACAGTGGGAAAGAGGGCTGGCTCCAAGCAGACTGGAGCCACCAGATCCAGACAACAGTGCCTCTTTTCTGGAAGGATTTTACCAAAGCTTTAGAAAGACACACAGGTCCTGTTGCAGAAGGAAAAGCAACTTTCCAAATTCCAACCCACAGCAACCATGGCAGCTCTCTTGTACACCCAGGGCACGCTGGGAACAAGACCCCTGTGCAGCCCCAAAGAAGAGTGCTGAGCAGTTATGAGTGAAAAGCTTATTATTCTTTCTCCGAAATCACAGTGAAACATCTTTTTTCCAGAGTCCCAGGCACAGACTGCTCAGCACAATCACGTCTCAACTAGCCAACCGCTTTATAGAAAGCCCCCTCTGAAGACATCAGTCCCGCGAGCTCAGTCTTTCTGTAAGGATCAGAAACAGCTTAGCAATGGTTCCTTTGGCCATGGTACACCTGGATCTGTGCTCTCTGATACCACAAATCTTAAATGCCTTCTTTACTGTAACACAGACAGAAGGAAATCAGCACCAGGTAGCCCCCAAATAACTAGTATTTGCCCCCATCCACACCCAGTGTACACCCTCTAGGATGACAGCAATTTCAGGCGCCACTGAAGACCCCGAAGTGAGGCTGGCAGCCTTGCTTCAGGGAGAATGGTCTCTTCTCTAAAGAAAGCTAAGCAAATCAAAGTTCTCTTCTTTTAAATTAAAATCTGACTATGGGGACTTTCCTGGTGGCTCAGTGTTGAAGAAGACACCTTCCAGCGCAGGGGACTTGGGTTTGATCCCTGGTCAGGGAACTAAGATCCCACATGCTGCAGGGCAACCAAGCCCATACAGCGCAACTAGAGAAGCCAGCGCACAGCGCCACTGAGCCGCATTCCAGAACCGGAGAGGCCCTCGCTCCACAACCAGAAAGACGCGCTGCACGCGCAACTAGAGAAAGCACTTGCACAGTCAGAGCAAGTGCAAACTCACCCCCTCCTAAAAAAGAAACAGCCTCCAACAGTCTGCTTTGCTTTCGGGACAAAGTCCAAGCTCTCCAGAGCCGTGTACCAGGAGGCTCTTCCAGATCGGCCCCTGCATACCTCTCGGGCCTCAGCTCTTTCCCGTCTGCCCTGCCAATGCCCCGCCCTCCAGCCAGAAGAAAATCCCCGTAGCTCTGCTAATGCTGCATTCTTCTCTCACTGCCTCCTTGCCTGAGTGCACTGGTCCCACTCTACCTGTCCTCCCAGACTTAACAGTGCTTAATTCAACTGGGCCTTGGAATCTTACTTTGGGAATCAGCTTCCCTACAAGACTGTCTCTGATCCCAGCCCCAGGACCCCGTCTAATACCTCTTCCGAAGAAAGTGCTGCCTCCTCGTCTCCTCACTGGACTGTGCCTGGGACCTGGAACACAGCAAGTATTCCACACTCACTGACACCTTACCAAGACTCACATACCACGGGATATCCCTGAAGGGCTAATGTTCAGATGACTGGCTCAATGAGAGTAGAAAGTAAACATAAATTCTTAGTCCAGAAGACCACTATCCTTGAACTTAAGATACACTTTCTTCCAATTAGCTACATGACTTGCCCTTACAAAAGAGAATAAAAGGCAACTTCTGAGAGGCAATGAAATGATAAAGGTTGCCAAAGTTTGATATTAACTACCAGTTCAATTCCACTTATGTACCATCATCCTTCCCCTAGGACTGGGTTAGCTCATTGCCAATAAGACGGAGTAGACTGTATCTTTTTTGAGTGTCTAAACAAGTGAATATAAACCTTCAGTCAAACGATCAGAAATCTGAACCCGCATCCATTAACCAGCTTTTAGAAATGTTTTCATTTTTAAACTTTTTCCCTTCTCCCTTTTCTTTCTCTAACTTCTATCCCATGCTTGCACAGTAATAATTAATCAGTACCAGATGTCTTAAGAATGTAATGTCTTAAAAATGTAACCTCTGATAACATCACTGATGCACAAGTCTAAGTTATTTTCAGAACAAGATGACCTTTGCAGGTTTCACACCCGGACCACCAGGTCACAGACCCCTGGGTAGGAGGCAAGACGGCCTGGCTCCCGGAATGATGATTAAGAAATATCAGAACAGAATGATTAACCGCCAGCTTCCCCTCTCTTTCCCCTTTAGAAACTCCTAACTAGGGAATTCCCTGGCAGTCCAGGGACTGGGACTCTGCACTCTCACCATGGAGGGCTGGGGTTCAATCCCTGCTTGGGGAACCAAGACTCCACAAGCCATGAGGCACTGCCAAAACAAAACAAAAAATCCTCCTATCTACAAAAACCAGTCGGTGTGGATCTGAGACTTGTCTCCCACTTCCTTGCAATTAAGTCCTAATTCTGTTGCAAACACCTTACTTTGCTGCAGCCTGGGAACATGAGCTCTTTTCATATTGAGCAAACTGTTAACCTGATTTGGGGGGAAATATGAAGATTACAAAACGCACTATTTGTTCTCGAAATGTGCTTAAGATAAGGACACAACTTAGAGTCTGAATCAACATTAACTCAATTCTACATTTTCATTTCTCCCAAAGGCAGTATATTTTTAAAGAATCACTTCCCTGACGGAATATAAGTCATATTTTTTAAATTGTCTTTTCTCTCTTTTGAGGCTGTAACTCCTTGGGAGAATAGGTAAAGGGACAATTTTATATCAGGTAAGTGTTCACTATACTAACTAAAAGCAAAAAGCAGTCTATTTACAAAATATTTGAGAGATTTCTCAGGCAGTCTTCCCCCAAAGGACACAACAGAACTTGATACTGAGTGTTCTGAAAATAAACCGGAAACAATGACCTCAGATGTCCTGACAAACAAGAAAGAAATTCTAGCAGGATGGCAAAATTCTTTGTGGTGTCGGAGAACAGGAATCACCAAAAGCCTCTACTTTCAAGGATTAGAACTCTAGATTACATAAAGTTTAAATGCTCACGTTTAGAATGAGTCAACCCCCATTTGCTAGCCTCGCCATCCATTTTTTAATTTTGGCAAGGGGAGGTGTGTGTGTGTGTAATTTAACCCTCATTACCATATCGCAGTTGAGAGACAGGGTAACCTGAAGCTAAGACTTTTACACACTCAGCTGGCTACATCTGAGAAACACTGTATAGTCAGTTTCCCTATGATACAGACATCACGTCTCATCTCTGCCTTCAAAAGTGCACATTTACAAGACTCTAAATCAAATTCGCAAAGGGAATCAGATTCAAGGGAGCCTTCAAGTATAAGCCCAAAGCAAACATATTAAAAATAAAAGTCAACGCCCAACTCCCAAACAGTCCATAGATCTCCAGGTGGGAGGCAGCAGAATGCGAGAGAAAGAAAGAATCCAGATTCGGAGTCAGACAGGTCACATCCCAGATTCTGGATTACTATCTGTGTGACCCTGAACCAGATAGGTTTCCCTAAATCTCAGTTTCCTTACTTATTATCCTACAGAGGATAATACCTCTACAGGGCATTTCAATTACATAAAAGCTATATAAAGGAACTTGCATTTTGGCAGTACTGCTCACGATGTCAGTGTGACAAGGCTGGGCTCCATTTCTGTACCTGGCACTTAAGAAAGGTTTAGTACAAAGAATCCTGGATGAGCACCAGAAAGATCCAAGTTAGATCTGACATCTCTGGGGTCTGTTCAGCTACAGAATTGCGAGTGGGCTAGCTTATCTCTAAGCCCTCTGCTGCTTCTCAAAGACTAAAGCAATCCTCAATTTCTGGACCCAACATTCATTTTTTTGTTCGTTTTCTTCTTTAACATGAGAAACTCATGTACCTTTGAAACAGGTGAGGAAAAACAAAGAAAGGACAAGATTCTCAAGAAACTTATCATTTGAGTCACATTCAAATTGTAGGCCAAGCTCTTTCGGAGGGAGCAGCAGGAGGGGTTCTGAATGATTCACTCACATTCGTAGGCAGTAAACGCCTCTACCGGAGATTGTGAATTCTCGGGCACAAACTCGCCGCTGAGCACGCTGTCTAGCACAGAGCAGACACTCCAAACTGCTTGTTGAACGAACTAATACCCGGCCGGCTGACACCTGCTGCTCCTCATAAAAATCTTTCCATTGCTCTCCTTACTCGAGTCAAAATTCAAGAAAGATGGTCTAAGAATTGTACTCAATACCTTCTGAACGAGTTAATTCTTCAAATCCTCAACTATGCTAAGTGAGAAACAAACACCCTGAGAGACGCTGAACCACCACTGGGAAAAACTTCAAGGCCAAAGATTCAACATTAAGGGAATGCTAAGGGAGAGGTCCGTTTCTCGGCCTCCTCAAGCGCTGACAAGCACCCTCAAAGCTTGCGGGGAGGGGGAACCCAGCTGCGGTCGCTCTACCCCGACTTCCCTCCTAGCTCAGTCGGTAAAGAATCTGCCTGCAACACAGGAGACCCGGGTTCGATCCCTGGGTCGGGAAGATCCTCTGCAGAAGGAAATGGCAACCCACTCCAGTGTTCTTGCCTGGAGAATCACACGGACAGAGGAGCCCGGGGTCGCAAGAGTCGGACAACAGAGCGACTGAGCCACACTCGGCTCTCCACGCCCTCCCTATTCCCGATACACAGAGCTCCAGGGGGATGAACAGACACCAACACGCGAGCCCCAAAAGACCTCCACACCTTCACCAGGGTCACCACGGACTCACACACTCTGAAAACGCCAAATTAAACACGAACCAAGTCGAACTGGCTGCTCCAGCTTGGGATAAACTATCTTCGCACAGCTTGTGGAGGCAAACAAAAGCCCCCAAAGCAAAGAGCCGAACGGTCCATCTCCGCTCCCCGCCGGGACAGCGGCTGCCTCGGGCAGCGCGCCCCCACGCCCGGCGGCCACTCTTCCAGGTCCTCCCGGGGCTCGCGCCCACGGGAGAGGGGCTGCCGCCGGGGCTTTCGGCGGTTCTGCCGCGGTCCCCGGGACCCCGGCCTGCCCCGGGCGCTCCGAGTAAAACTGAAAGAGGAAAAAAGCCCTGACTCGCCCACCGTGGCGGATGGCACAAAGCAGCGGGCACTTCGGCAGAGTCGAGGGTCCAGAAATGACTCCGTTTCCTCCCGCTCTTCTCCAGGGCCCCGCCTGCCGCCCCGGAGCGCGCACCCCTCCCCACACGGTGCTTCGCTCCCCATCAGAGCACATGAACTTTAAAATGGTGCTCTGGGCGCGGGGTGGGGGGGTCCGACGGGGAGAGGACGGACCGTAGGAGCCCGGGGCGGGCCGGCGGGCGCCCGGCAGAGAGGCCCCGGGCGGCGGATGGGGCGCCCCAGTGGCGCGCACGTCGGCCCGGGGGCAGCGGGGGCAGGAGGCGCACCCGGCCGCGGTGGAGGGAGAAATGGAACGCGGCCCCTTTAAGAGGCCTTCGCGGCGCTCGGGGGCCAGGGGCCTCTCCTTCATCCCTGGCCCGGCGTGTGGGGCACTTCCTCGGGGAGAACCATCCCCAGACCCGCTCCCCGGAGGCTTCCCTCACGCCACGTCCCGCCCGGCCCAGCCCCGGGGCGGCGGCTCCTCCTTACCCCGCTGTCTGCCGCCTCCTCCCAGCTTTCAGCGACCTCCTCATCTTCCATCTTACTCGCCGCTTTCCCTCCTCCCCCACCCCTCCGTGCGCCTGCGCCCTGAAGCGCGTCTCCGTCGCGGGCGCCAGCACGCAGGGCTTTGCTCAATGAACCCCGCCCCCTGTCAAGGCCGGAAGAGGCTCCGGTCCAAGGCCCACGGGCCTCGGGGCAGCCATCTTGAAAGAGGGCAGAGAAATCAAAAGGTGGCCATTTTTCTTAAGGGCGACGTGTACTGAATGGGAGTCCCTGTGAAGTCATCGTCTTGAGTACGGGAAGTGTGTTCTTTGGAACCATCTTTTCTAAGGGCAAACAATTTACTTTTTTAAAGTTATCGTTTTCATAACCTGCAGATTATGTGTTTTCAAAATTCTCAAAAAATTTTTACACCTCAAAGAATGAAGCAGGAAGTAAAACATTGACCAGTTTAAACTGGTTTTTACTCTTTAAATAGGTTATTTATTCATCAAACCTTGATTGATTGAAATGGCAATCCACTGCAGTACTCTTGCTTGGAAAATCCCATGGACGGAGGAGCCTGGTGGGCCACAGTCCACGGGATCGCAGAGTCGGACACGACTGAGCGGCGTCACGTACTCAAACCTTGAGGGCTTACAGAGACAGTACCGAGCATGTGCAAGGCGGGCGTCCGGGTTTCCGGGAAGACCGCGGAACCAAGACTCTTCCGTCCAGGGAACCCAAACAACAGGAGCGGTTGCCGTCGGACCCCTTCACCAGGTGAAGCAAGAAGCGCTCCAGTAAGGAAGGCCGGCTTCCGTCGGCCCTAGTCCCGTGTTAACCATATATGGACTGCTTTGAAAACGAGCCAATCAGCTTGTGCCAAGTTTGAATTGTCCCGAACTCCTTCAATTTTGCCCCAAACCGCGGCGCGGGGAGACAGATTTCAGCCGTTTCCTGTCTCCTTGCTGGTCGACCTCGGAACACAGCTCTTTCTTTTCTCGAAAGCTGGTGCCATAGTACTGGCTTCTATGCGCCCCAGGCAGTGAGCCCTTGCTCGACGAGAATTTTTGGCGATCGCAAACGGACTAAGGCCGCGTGGTCGTCTGGCTGAGGCCCTGTGGCCCCGGGCTGGGTGTAGGTCCTCGCCACAGACCCTGAGTGGACACCTAGACGCGATTTGTCTAGAGGCTCTGCTATCGGGTTCCTGCTTCCAGCCGCAGAGGCGCTCCAGGCTCCTCCGAGCTCCTTTCATTTTTGGGGGAAACAGCTCCTGGATCTTTTGGGTGAGTAACCTCGTAAAAACGCGCTTGTGCCTAAATTGTCCATTCCGCATCAGGATTATGGGTTAGGGTCCCACTCTAAGGGCGAATGTATAAAAGGTTACAGCGCCTGCAGAGAGCCGAGATTCAGTTCCTGGTCCTGGAACTAAGATCCCAGGAGCCGGCCGAAAAAGTAAAAACGCTTACAGCCGCTGAGGTACTCAAAAGTTCGGATTAGAGTCCCAGGCCCTTAACTTGGTCAGTGTCTGATTGTTTCATGTGTTAGGAATTGGCTAGTAGGGTTAAATTGGATGGTCACTGAAAAACTTTATTGAATCTGTATTCTGCCATTTTGCTGTGGTCATCCTGAAAAAAAAAAAACAAAAAAACAAAAAACAAAAAAAAACCCTTCTAAAATGGGGAATGGTAACAGCGTACCTGACAACACTCCCTTGAAAAGTGTTTTTCAAAGTTGGTCAAGGGTTAGCTCTAAGCCGATGAAAAAGAAGAAAATGCTTTACTTGTGTAACACTGTCTGGCCCAAATATCAGCTGGAGTCAGGGGAAAAATGGCCCCAGAATGGGTCTTTGAACTATAATACTATTTTACAATTAGACTCGTTTTGTAAGAGACAGAAAAAATGGGAAGAAATCCAGTATGTAGAATCATTTATGACTTTATATAAGAGGAGAAATTGGTATAAGGAAATTAATGAAAACACGATCACGATGGGTCAGAGCCAAGACTCTCAGAAAAAGTCTCTTTTACCTGAGTCAGAGTCAAATGATGGTCTAGTCCCTTCATGGCCAGCTGTTGCAGTAGCCCGACGGTCTGCCCCTCCCTCAGCGCCTGGTCCCTCAGCGCCTGCTCCATTAGCTCGTCCCTCACCGCCTCGTCCCTCAGCGCCTGGTCCCTCAGCGCCTGGTCCCTCAGCGCCTGGTCCCTCAGCGCCTCCTCCAGTAGCCCGTCCCTCAGCGCCTGGTCCCTCAGCGCCTGGTCCCTCAGCGCCTGCTCCATTAGCTCGTCCCTCACCGCCTCGTCCCTCAGCGCCTGGTCCCTCAGCGCCTGGTCCCTCAGTGCCTCCTCCAGTAGCCTGTCCCTCAGCGCCTGGTCCCTCAGCGCCTCCTCCAGTAGCCCGTCCCTCAGCGCCTGGTCCCTCAGCGCCTGGTCCCTCAGCGCCTCCTCCAGTAGCCTGTCCCTCAGCGCCTGGTCCCTCAGCGCCTGGTCCCTCAGCGCCTGCTCCATTAGCTCGTCCCTCACCGCCTCGTCCCTCACTGCCTCGTCCCTCACCGCCTCGTCCCTCACCGCCTCGTCCCTCACCGCCTCCTCCAGTAGCCCGTCCCTCAGCGCCTGGTCCCTCACCGCCTCCTCCAGTAGCTCCTTCCTCGGTGGCCCCTCCCTCGGTGGCCCCTCCCTCGCCACCTTTTGTGATAGCCCCTTCGTCCACACCTCTGGTGGTTCCCTCGACTTGTGAAGCGGGCCTTCCTGCAGGCAGTGCCAAGGCGTCTACCAGTCTTCCTCGGGCTGCTGGTCCGGCTCTGTACTCACCCTTAGCAGATGATCACGAAGGCACGGTCTCCCTTCTCTGTCCCCATCAGGGTACTCAGTTTGGCCCAGCGAACACTCTACCTCAGACAAAGCAATTTCTGTTAAGGCAGGTCCCAGCTGGCTTAGATGACCAATGCCAATCCAGAGCATGTGGAGTGACGCATCATGGTTTATCAGTAATAGATTTATTTAATTATAAAGCTAAAATGCCGTCTTATCAGGATGATCCCAGGAAGATGGAACGTCTCTTTAAAGGCATTTTTGCTGTTTATCATCCTAATTGGGCTGCCATACAGGTCCTCATGAATAGCCTCCTCAGTCCAGAGGAGCGCAGCATGGTATTAGAGAAGGCCCGTCAGGAAGCTGAAAGGCTCCGTGAGATACACCCAGAGAGTCCAATCAGAACTTCAGCAGAGCAGGCTCTTCCTAGAGCTGAACCAGGATGGGATCCCAGTGATCCAGAAGATCAAGCAAGGCTGGATCATTATAAAGATTGTTTAATGATTGGACTGCAAAAGGGGGCAAACAACTTCAAGAGGGTCCAGAATGTAAGGCAAGGGCAGGAGGAGTGCCCATACACCTTTCTTGAAAGGCTTCATGAGGCTTTCCAAAAATATACTGATATTGATCCCGAACACCCAAATAATATGGGACTGGTCAATTTAACCTTTATCAGTCAGAGTGTCCCAGATATAAGAAGAAAACTACAGCAACTGGAAGAGGGACCGTGGCTGCCAACGTCTCAGTTGCTTGAGGTTGCTCTTGAAGTGTTCAGAGGCCTACTCAAAATTCGAGAAAAGCAGGAGCAGTGCATCTTGAGGAAGGCTGCTCTGCTCAGCCTTAACCACTCAAGACCCAGCAGGACATCTGCAAGAAAGAACAAATGGCCACTGGTAAGACCCCAGGGACCTCCAAAACCCAACCGGAAAGGTCATCCATTTGTTGGGCCACAACAGTGTGCCTTTTGTAAACAGGAAGGACATTGGAAACGGGAGTGTCCCCAAAACAGATGGGGCCCCCTCTCCTCCAAGACAACGTCCATCAATGGTGTATTTGGGGAAGTTGCTCAGAAACCTTTTCTACAGCAGCTCCAATGTCACATAGAGAAAACATCTATAAAGTACAACTTTATGTATGAGTTTGAATGTCATAGTCCCTCATCAGGGCAAGAGGTACTAACAAATTTAAATGACCGAGTGGGTTACTCAGCAGAAAAAGTAGACACCAGAGTACTCCCAGGTCAAATTTTCACCCTCCAAGCTGCACCATTACAATTGGGAGACAAGACTCCATCAGATGTCCCTGAAGAAATTTTACAAAAGATAAGAGCAGACGTTTGGGCTGATGGGACGCCAGGAAGAGCCAAGACAGCTGACCCAGTAGTAGTAAAACTCCGTCCAGGTGCCCAGGTTCCAAATTTAAAGCAGCCTCCTTTGAAAAGGCATGTCAAGGAAGGTATAAAGCCTCTGATAAACACCTTTCTTAAATACCAATTAATTCGACCATGTCAGTCCCCATATAACACTCCTATCTTGCCAGTACAAAAACCTGGGACTGGAGAGTATCTTTTTGTGCAGAATTTGAGAGCTATCAACCAAATTGTAGAGGATATACATTCAGTGATGCCCAATCCAGATTTCTCTGGAGACTTTTCCTGGTTTACAGTTCTGAACTTAAAAGATGCCTTTTATTGCATACCCCTCAGTCCTGAGTCCCAGAAACTGTTTGCATTCGAGTGGGATGATCCAGAGACAAACATAAAGCAGCAGTATTGCTGGACGGTCCTTCCACTGGGATTTAAAAATGCCACCACCATCTTTGTGGAGGCCTTTCTGAAGGACTTGAAGGATCTCCAATTAAATGAAGGAATCTTACTCCAGTATGTGGGTAATATACTAATTGCTAGTAAAACTAAGGAAGCTTCAGACCAAAATACAGTCCTCACTTTAAACTTTTTGGCGGACCGGGGATATAAAGTCTCCAAAGAAAAGGTACAAATTTCTCAACCAACTGTAAAGTATCTAGGAGTTGAGTTGTCAAAAGGACAGAGAAATCTGTTGCCAGATCGAAGGGAAGCAATAGCTGGGGTGAATGTACCCACCACCAAAAAGCAACTGAAAAGATTCTTAGGAAAGGCTGGGTTTTGTCGTATTTGGATTCCTAACTTTGGACTCATAGTCAAACCTCTATATGAGGCTCTCAAAAGAAGTGTCAGTGAGCCATTAAACTGGACTGCTGAATGCCTTGAGTCATTCCATACCATCAAGGAGAAAATTTCAACAGCCCCAGCCCTTGGTCTCCCAGACATTAAAAAGCCATTTGACCTTTTTGTGCATGAAAGACAGGGTGTGAGTCTTGGAGTGCTAACTCAAAATTTAGATACTGCCAGAAGGCCAGTAGCTTACCTTTCCAAACAATTGGATATTGTAAGTCAAAGATGGCCAGTTTGCTTCCGGGCTGTGGCTGCAACCTGTGACCTTTTACAAGAAGCTGAAAAGTTCACTGCGGGCAGTCCTACTAGTGTGCACACTCCGCACCGCGTGCAACCTTTACTTGAACGAAAGGGCAGATATTTGCTTACTTCAAAGAGGCTAGGAAAATACCGAGCCATCCTATTTGACAAACCAAATGTAACATTAAAGGAGGTATCTGCTTTAAACCCAGCCACTCTGCTCCCCAGTGCAACAGAAGAACCTGTTCACGATTGTATACAAATAACTGAAGAACAGTATCCCAGACCTGACCTGACTGATCAGTTTTCAGAAATGGTTCTAGAGAGAGGTGATGAAAGGGGATTTTATGTTGACTTTTGAGACTTAGATGATGATGAGTAACAAACAAAGAAGGCTGGATATATAATGAACAGGAACTAGTGCTTAGACTGCAGCATTTAATGGGAAGACTTATGCTCAACTACATCAAGGAACCCATTATAGGAAGGATACAACCTATCATTGTCTACAAAAGTTTATTGTTAGTCCATAAATGCAAAGGACCATTCAAAAGGTAATACAAAACCGCCTGATTTGCACCGGAAACAACCCTAAAACTGGGCCACCTCCAACAGAACTAGGAGGTGATTGGCAAATAGACTTGACTGTTAGGCCAAGAGCCATGGGACATTATAGATGTTTGCTGGTATTTGTGGACACCTTCACAGAATGGGGTGAAGATTTTCCACGCCAGAGAGAGCTTCCTAGGTAAAAAGGCCTTACTGAAAGAAACTAGCCCTCATTTTGGGTTACCTCTTTCAATTCAAAGTGACAGCGGAGGAGATATCATAGCTGGGGTAACTCAAGGGTCTACGGGGCCCTTGGGCTACAGTAGAAGTTACATGCTTGATGGAGCCCTCAAAGTACGTCAGGAAGCCAACTTCACTTGAGATGAGGTCTTAACAGTTGCCTTTTTGAGAAGGGTTAGAATGGCCCCTAGAAGTGAGGGCCGCTTGAGCCCTTATGAACTGTTATATGGGAGACCCTTCCTTCAGACCATTATTGCAGTCTTGAAAGTGATCACGTTGTTAAAAGGATTAGATAGTATAAAATGTGTACAATTTCTTGGTGCTGTCTTATTCTCTAGTTGATTAATGTTTCCTACAGACATTCCTTTGCAATGCAGAAGCCCAGGGAATTGGGTCCTCCTGAAACTTGGAATCATTACTTCGTTGAAGATCAACTGCAGCCCAAGTGGATAGACCCTATGAAGTTCTTCTGTTTACACATTCTTCAGTAGAGCTAAAAAGAGTTAAACCTTGGGTATACCACTCCTGAGTAAAAATAGTACCCATTTCTAACCAGCAGCTCCCCGTCCCCTTTACAGTTCTCAAACAGGGCACATTCTTTATGGACAGGAGAAAGTAAGCGTACCAGCCTTCTTAATACTGGTGGGTCCTGGAAACCCATCACTGATTTCTTGACCCCTGATTACACTTGTGAACCCTTAACTGACCTTAAGTTACTTTTCATATAGAAATAGGACAGCTAAGACTCCACCTGGCCAGGAAGAGATGAGGACATCTTCAAAGTAGACAGCTTCTGCTCAGAAGTCTGGTCCAGGCCTATATAAATAAATATTCAATCACTAAAAATGTTTAAAATAACATGGTTTCAGTTCAGTTCAGTCGCTCAGTTGTGTCCGACTCTTTGCGACCCCATGAACTGTAGCATGCCAGGCCTCCCTGTCTATCACCAACTACAGGAGTTTACCCAAACCCATGTCCATTGAGTTGGTGATGCCATCCAACCATCTCATCCTCTATCATCCCCTTCTCCTCCCATGTTCAGTCTTTCCCGGCATCAGGGTCTTTTCAAATGAGTCAATTCTTCGCATCAGGTGGACAAAGGATTGGAGTTTCAGCTTCAGCATCAGTCCTTCCAATGAACACCCAGGACTGGTCTCCTTTAGGATGGACTGGTTGGATCTCCTTGCTGTCCAAGGGACTCTCAAGAGTCGTCTCCAACACCACAGTTCAAAAGCATCAATTCTTCAGCACTCAGCTTTCTTTATGGTCCAACTCTCATCCATACATGACCACAGGAAAAACCATAGCCTTGACTAGATGGACCTTTGTTGGCAAAGTGATGTCTCTGCTTTTGAATATGCTATCTAGGTTGGTCATAACTTTCCTTCCAAGGAGTAAGTGTCTTTTAATTTCAAGGCTGCAATCACCATTTGCAGTGATTTTGGAGCCCCCAAAAATAAAGTCTGACACTGTTTCCACTGTTTCCCCATCTATTTGCCATGAAGTGATGGGACTGGATGCCATGATCTTAGTTTTCTGAATGTTGAGCTTTAAGCCAACTTTTTCACTCTCTTTCACTTGCATCAAGAGGCTTTTTAGTTCCTCTTCACTTTTTGCCATAAGGGTGGTGTCATATTCGTATCTGAGGTTATTGATATTTCTCCCGGCAATCTTGATTCCAGCTTGTGTTTCTTCCAGTCCAGCGTTTCTCATGATGTACTCTGCATAGAAGTTAAATAAGCAGGGTGACAATATACAGCCTTGACGTACACCTTCCCCTATTTGGAACCAGTCTGTTGTTCCATGTCCACTTCTAACTGTTGCTTCCTGACCTGCATACAGGTTTCTCAAGAGGCAGGTCAGGTGGTCTGGTATTCCCATCTCTTTCAGAATTTTCCACAGTTTATTGTGATCCACACAATCAAAGGCTTTGGCATAGTCAATAAAGCAGAAATAGATGTTTTTCCGGAACTCTCTTGCTTTTTCCATGATCCAGCAGATGTTGGCAATTTGATCTCTGGTTCCTCTGCCTTTTCTAAATCCAGCTTGAACATCTGGAAGTTCACAAGTCACATTGCTGAAGCCTGGCTTGGAGAATTTTGAGCATTACTTTACTAGCGTGTGAGATGAGTGCAATTGTGAGGTAGTTTGAGCATTCTTTGGCATTGCCTTTCTTTGGGATTGGAATGAAAACTGACCTTTTTCAGTCCTGTGGCCACTGCTGAGTTTTCCAAATGTGCTGGTGTATTGAGTGCAGCACTTTCACAGCATCATCTTTCAGGGTTTGAAATAGCTCCACTGGAATTCCATCACCTCCACTAGCTTTGTTCATGGTGATGCTTCCTCAGGCCCGCTTGACTTCACATTCCAGGATGTCTGGCTCTTGGTGAGTGTGAGTGATCACACCATCATAATTATCTGGGTCATGAAGATCTTTTTTGTACAGTTCTTCTGTGTATTCTTGCCACCTCTTCTTCATATCTTCTGCTTCTGTTAGGTCCATACCATTTCTGTCCTTTATTGAGCCTATCTTTGCATGAAATGTTCCCTTGGTATCTCTAATTTTCTTGAAGAGATTCTAGTCTTTCCCATTTTATTGTTTTCCTCTATTTCTTTGCATTGATTGCTGAGGAAGGCTTTCTTATCTCTCCTTGCTATTTGGAACTCTGCATTCAAATGGGTATATCTTTCTTTTTCTCCTTTCCTTTTCACTTCTCTTCTTTTCACAGCTATTTGTAAGGCGTCCTCAGATAGCCATTTTGCTTTCTTGCATTTCTTTTTCTTGGTTCATGGACTCCTAAATAATAAGGTATGTTTTTGGAGGACTGTTAAAATTAGGAGTCATAGTTCTGTGTATCATAGGGTTAATCTTTTTACTCACCAATTTTTTTACTTATTATCTGTCTCGTGTATTTAAAAAGGCCTCTTCCACTCACATGATGATTGCCTGAGACTTTAGAATTCAAAGCAGGACTTGTGAATGTTTACAATCAAGGCAAAAACAATTTCATTCCTGTTATAATAACCTATGCTGCCACTCAGCAAGAAGCAGCTACGTAAGAAAAATATGGTCTTTTTGAGTGAAGAAACTTCAAAAAAATGTAAATAAGATATGAGCTTTTAGATAAACTCTATTAAGAATAATTACGCTTTAGGAATGTCTGTCTGAAATAGTGTGTCCAAATTGGGGTAACTTGAATTTCTAAGGGTTGTGCTAAACTAAGTGATGGAAGTTCACTGAATAGCTAGCTCATTTCCAAATAAAGTAAGATTTTGAAACATTTATTACTGAACATTAGTTTCCTCTTACAGAGAAGCTAAAGAAATTTGGGACTGTTAATGAATAAAAATAGGCTAGCGCAAAAACTTGAATTTGGCTTTTCTCTCTGTTAAAAGGACACACTTTCTTCAGATGTTGAACTGCATTTGACCATAGATCTAGGTTTATTTGCCTCCTAAATTGTTCTGTATTTGCCTCTGAAATCCCATATTTTTACTTTGGCTGAGTGAATAGCTATTATTTCACAGTGACCTGTAGTCCCATCTGACTGAGTGCTCTAAACCTTTCTGATATTTGTTGACAAAACTTCCTAAATCATTCTGGTGAAGCACTTTTGGCTTCTAGCTAACTTTGGGATGCTTCCGAGGGCCCCTGAAACATCCCAAAGGGAGATATTACACTAATTGGGTTCAACTTCCATGTTGAATTACATGGGAAATGTTGTCAGGTGAATAATGAGTCTCTGTGGTACATGTTACTAATGCAGATGCCCTAGAAGCATCTGTATGTACGTTCTGGTACGTTCAGGGAAAGGCTGCCGCAACCCCGATCACTGCCCGAAAGTGTTGTCACAGCGCCACCCAGTTTCTTTTGAAAATGCTTCCTCTTCAAGAAGATGTATGGAAAGGACTTTTGGAGCAATACAAGTTTCTGAACTGGGTAAGAAATTAAAGGATTCTAGTGGGAAACCTGATGACTGTACAATGGTTAACAAAAGGACTGAACGAATTGGGAAATATGCTTATCACTTTTATGGTTTCTGAAAAATTACTGGTTTGAATCTGTGTTTTCTAGATCTTAGGAAACCTTCCCCTCAAACTAATTATGACAACAGTAATTTGGTAAAATGATATTGAGTAAACAAATGGAAGCATTTACCTTTTTTCTCTATCTGACCCCTTCAGAGATTGGAAACTCTTAGGGTTCCAGTAACTTTATCAGATAAATTAGGAAGATTATCTCACTAACTGGTACGGAAATCTCAGTTTTGGAGACCTTGAGAAAGAGAGGAATTCACTTAGATCTGTTAGGCAAAATCTGTGATAAGCCTTTGGGATGACTTTCCTAGCCCTGAAAGGTTTTATTTTAAAGTTAAGTTTGAGACTCCATAAAAGTTTCAGCAAAGCAAAAAAAGTCTATGATCAATTATGGTTATATAAATAATCAGGTCAAGTTTATTGAGAATAGACCTATTTTATAAACAAGTCTTAATTTGGTTATATTTGGTAAAAATGAGGGTGATTTTAGGGAGAAAAGGATGTTTCAATGAGTGTTAAATCCCAGTTTGTTAACGAAAGTCTGTATCTACTAAAACTCATTTCCTGAATGGATCTTTGCTGTTAGGGTATTTTAATGTAAAATTTAATTGAATTATTAAAGGACACTCTCAGTTTGTTTCTGAAGCTTAGCTCAATAATCTGTCTTTGGATAAAGATCAGATGCCTCACGACCTGCCACCAAGACTGGAAAAAGACATAATTTAAGGAACAGTCTCCAACCTGGCTGGAAGGACCTTTTATCAGCTACTGTTAACTGGCTCATGCACAGTGAAATTGAAGGATAATTGACTCTTGGACTAACTCCCATTTCCAAAGGCCCCTACACTGGACTGGTCTATAAAGAGGACTGGCTGACCTCAAACTCACCTGAAGACGACGCTCAAACAGAGCAAAGTACACTGTGCTAGGACGAGAAGAAGACGATATCAGAAGCAGACAGCTTGCCCGAGATGCCCGACCTGATTCGTAGGATCATTGACAACGTTTTCTTGATTTCTTGGACCTTTGCACATCAATCAAATGTTTTCTATCACAGACATGATTCTATGCTAATTTAAAACTCAATCCAATTGTTGGGTTGTGGCCTAGTACTTCTGTGTTACCTTGGTGGATTTCTCCTCTCCAGGACTCTGATTGGATAGACCCTAGGAAGTTTATTTTAGGAGAGAGTTCAGTCCTGTTCTGTCTATTCATGATATTACTAGATGGGATCCTCTCACTTGGTCAGTTAATAATACCTGCTCTGACCCTGGCTCATAAGTGTTTTCTTAGGGTCGTTTAAACTAGTAACAAGCTAAGTCTCAATCAAAAAAAAAAAATGTGATCTCTTGTCTACTAAAAGGAAAATTCCCACAATTATGGGATGGATCTATATGCTTAACACCAGGCTATGGTTAAGTTTAAAAGCTCTTTATGTTGGGAACAATTAAATTGTACTAAGAATGATCAACCTAGTATTATTATAAAACTAGGCTGAGTACTTGGTGAACTATGCCTATTATTAACCTTACAGAGAAGGATTGATATGAAACTCAATGGAGTTGTGGTAGTAACTTATAGCCTTGGCACCTACCAGGATGGATAGGAAGGTGTAGCCTGGGACTCCCATGAACTCAAGGTCATATACATAATAAACTAGAGGTAAAAGATTTACAACAGACCATAGACATTGAGACAGGATACGAGGAGACAAGTGCCTGGCTGGAATGGATTAAATATTCTGTGCGCACTTGGAATGAGAGCAGCTGTTATGCTTGCGCAGCAGGTAGGCCGGAGTCTCAGTGGTACCACTGCCACTCGATGGACCTCAGATGCTGTGGGCATAGAATGCATGATACTCCTCTTCAGGACAGTATGGCCTGGGGTAGTAAATCCTGCAGGACCTTGTCACTAATGTTTGTGACTGTGAGGGGTCCGAGGTGTAACCCCCAAGGACTGTCAGACCCCCGTTCCATAATGCTAACTACACCTCGTGCCTCTCTAGGTGGGGGGAGCAGTTAGCATTCTGGGGGAGTGAGTCCGGGTGCAGTGAAGGCCAGTCCTTTGAGGGAATGAACAACCATTCTGCATGAACTATGGCCTGGGAAGACATCTGGTGTTGTGGAGGACCATTGCTTGAGACTCTAGCGGCCAATTGGAGTGGAATTTGCACCCTAGTTCAATTGGCTATCCTTTTCACCCTGGCATTTCGACACTCGGATCCATCTCATAAGCAGACTAACCATAGAGCCAAAAGGAACACTCTAGTCCCGGGTGGGTCATTTGGTCCATATATATTCTATTGGAGTCCCTAGAGGTATTCCTAATGAATCCAAGGCTAGAAACCAAATAGCAGCGAGGTTCGAGTTGGTATTATTCTGGTGGTCCACCATTAATAAAAATGTTGATTGGATAAACTGTATTTACTATAACCAGCGGAGGCTTGTTAACTATACCAGGGATGCTCTAAGGGGAATAGCAAAACAGATGCTACTAGCAAAATGGCGTGGGGAAAATTGACTGGCCTTAGACATGATTCTGGGCTTCCCTTGTGGCTCAGCTGGTAAAGAATCTGTCTGCAATGCAGGAGACCTGGGTTCAATCCTTGGGTTGGGAAGATGCCCTGGAGAAGGGAAAAGCTACCCACTCTGGTGTTCTATCCTAGAGAATTCCATGGACTATATAGTCCATGGGGTCGCAAAGAGTCGGACACGGCTGAATGAGTTTCACTTTCACTTTCAGACCTGATTCTGGCAGAAAAGGGAGGAGTATGTGTTTTGGAGGGTGTCAATGTCGTACTTTCATACCCAACAACACGGCCCCTGATGGCACAATAACAAGGGCCTTGCGAGGTCTGACCACCTTGGGTAATGAGTCGGCCGAAAACTCAGGGATAGATGACTCATTGTCCAGTTTGATGGAACAGTGGTTTGGGATACAGAGAGGCATCATGATGTCTATCCTGACTACCCGTATTGTCACACTTCAAATACCCAGGTAGGGTGTTGCATCATTCCTTGTGTCAGGAGCCTAGTGCACAGATGAATATTAACAGCTCTCACCAAGCAGTCCACTGCAGCCTATCATATCAACCTTCTATTCCTGGAGGAGTCTGAACATGAAAGTCATTCGATGCTAAGTTCGAGGAAAAGAATAATCGACCATCATAAAAAGGGGGTGGGAATTGTAAGAAAAATATGGTCTTTTCTACCAAAGAAGAAAGATTGAAGAAATGGATTCATATTGATTTTTTTTTTTTAGAACAGTTAAATAGGAAGGTATATATATATGTGTGTGTATGTATGTATCCGGCTTGTGCACAAGATTCCTAGGATGGTGACTCATTGTCAGTTTCTTGTTTTCTTACCTTCCTGGTTTCTCTTCCTCATAAGAACAATTTGGCAGGCTAATTTTGTGGGCTTTACCCTGGACACGTGCAAAGAACTAAAGGGCTGGAGAAAATATTTAATATAAATCCTCCACTCAGAAGCTTACAAGTATCACGCATGACCCCCATTGACCAATAAAAACTTAGGCGCCGTTCGGGGAAGATTGTGACTCTGTGGTCCTCCGCCTGCGAGGATCCAGGGGAGGGAACCTGCGTTTCAGGGATGAACACCGGGAGCACGTCCACGCGGTGTGCTGGCTCCCGCATCTTTGCCTGCGGAAGTGGAGCCTGTCCTGCGAGCCACTTGCGTCTGTGTTCTTCCTGTGACACCGCGGGAGAGCATTTCCTGCAGCCAGAGCGGGCATCGCCCTGTTTGCCTTAAGACTGAGGAATGTACAAAGAAAAGGGGGGAATCTGAAATAGCACATAAATGTTGACCTGTTTACCCTGGTTTGCCTCCTTCAATAGGCTGTTGATTAATCAAGCCTTGAGTTATTTTACAGACAGCACGGCACCTGTGGCAGACAGGAACCCATGTCTCCAGGATGACCCCAGGACCTAGAATCTTCCGTTTACAGAACTCACAAAATAGAAATGTTGCCACTGGAGCCTTTTACCAGCAAGAAGTTCTTCAATAAGAAAGACTTGGACAGCTTCCGGCTGTCCAAGTAGCTTGATTCCAATCGGCTTTCTGACCTCCAAGACTAGCCAATAAGACTGTGCCAAGTTTGAAATTCCCCTAACCCCTTACCTTTCACCCTGAGCACTGGATGGGGAGACAGATTTGAGCCCTGCCTCCTGTTGCTTGACCTCACAATAAAAGTCATTCTTTTTCTAAAAGCTGGTGCCATAGTATTGGCTTCTGTGTGTGTCAGACAGCCCTTGCTTGGTAACAGAAGGATGAAAGACATCCACGGATGCATACATTTTATTATTTCTATCTGATAGAGTGAAAGTGATTACAGTATTTCCTCCTCATAAAGCAGTGTTCCAAGCATCTGTTAACACTGTATCCTCTACTGTGAGGTGAAAACATTAGTTGTTTTATCGACATTCCGATCAGATCAGATCAGATCAGTCGCTCAGTTGTGTCCGACTCCTTGTGATCCATGGACTGTAGCCCACGAGGCTCTCTGTCCATGGAATTCTCCAGGCAAGAATACTGGAGTGACTTGCCATTTCCTCCTCCGGGGGATCTTCCTGACCCACGGATTGAACCCATGTCTCCTGTGTCTCCTGCATTGTAGGCAGCCTCTTTACCCATTGAGCCACGGGGAAGCCCCTGCCTGCCTTAAGAAGATTTATAATTCTCACTTCTCTAATCCTGGTTTTTTTTGTTTTTTTTTTTTTTGTTTTTTGCCAAAACATGAAAGCAGGAGAAGAGGCAAATAACTTTTATTTTTATTCTCTCTGGCATGTTCGGTAGGCCTCTCAGTATTCAAAACATATCATTTAGTAGTGTTGCTTTTGTCTGCTACAATGAAGTTATCTGACTTAGAATGCACTTCTTAGAATAGGTTTCTTCTCATATTTTTAGCATGCCATTTAATCTTTCTAAAGTGAGTTTCCTGTTGAGAAATGTTGCCATTTGTATGCCTAATGATTATTATAAATTGCAGTCATGACTTAACTGTTCAGTTCAGTTCAGTCGCTCAGTCGTGTCCGACTCTTTGCGACCCCATGAATTGAAGCACACCAGGCCTCCCTGTCCATCACCAGCTCCCAGAGTTCACCCAGACTCACGTCCATCGAGTCAGTGATGCCATCCAGCCATCTCATCCTCTGTCATCCCCTTCTCCTCCTGCCCCCAATCCCTCCCAGCATCAGAGTCTTTTCCAATGAGTCAACTCTTCACATGAGGTGGCCAAAGTACTGGAGTTTCAGCTTTAGTATCATCCCTTCCAAAGAAATCCCAGGGCTGAGCTCCTTTAGGATGGACTGGTTGGATCTCCTTGCAGTCCAAGGGACTCTCAAGAGTCTTCTCCAACACCACAGTTCAAAAGCATCAATTCTTCGGTGCTCAGCTTTCTTCACAGTCCAACTCTCACATCCATACATGACCACAGGAAAAACCACAGCCTTGACTAGATGGACCTTTGTTGGCAAAGTGATGTCTCTGCTTTTGAATATGCTATCTAGGTTGCTCATAACTTTCCTTCCAAGGAGTAAGCGTCTTTTAATTTCATGGCTGCAGTCACCATCTGTAGTGATTTTGGAGCCCCCCCAAAATAAAGTCTGACACTGTTTCCACTGTTTCCCCATCTATTTCCCATGAAGTGATGGGACCGGATGCCATGATCTTCATTTTCTGAATGTTGAGCTTTAAGCCAACTTTTTCACTCTCTTTCACTTGCATCAAGAGGCTTTTTAGTTCCTCTTCACTTTCTGCCATAAGGGTGGTGTCATCTGCATATCTGAGGTTATTGATATTTTTCCCAGCAATCTTGATTCCAGCTTGTGCTTCTTCCAGCCCAGCGTTTCTCATGATGTACTCTGCATAGAAGTTAAATAAGCAGGGTGACAATATACAGCCTTGACGGACTCCTTTTCCTATTTGGAACCAGTCTGTTGTTCCATGTTCAGTTCTAACTGTTGCTTCCTGACCTGCATACATGTTTCTCAAGAGGCAGGTCAGGTGGTCTGGTATTCCCATCTCTTTCAGAATTTTCCACAGTTTATTGTGATCCACACAGTCAAAGGCTTTGGCATAGTCAATAAAGCAGAAATAGATGTTTTTCCGGAACTCTCTTGCTTTTTCCATGATCCAGCAGATGTTGGCAATTTGATCTCTGGTTCCTCTGCCTTTTCTAAAACCAGCTTGAACATCAGGAAGTTCACGGTTCACATATTGCTGAAGCTGTTACTAGTCTTTATTTAGAAGTTACAGTAACATGCTTACTAGCTTTCTGGTTTCATGACTTCCTGTGTCTGGAATTTCAGTCATCTCTTCGTCTGTCCTCAGCCCATTGTTTACCAACACGCCTCTGGTGTAGGCCACCCACAGTTGGTGACTCCCAAAGTTCATCTCCAACCTTGAACTGACCTAATGTTTACAATTTATATAGCTAGGTTTCTCATTGGCACTTCACATATATATTCCACTAGCAGTTCAAGTGACTTCCCTGGTGGCTCAGATGCTAAAGCGTCTGCCTACAATGCGGGAGACCTGGGTTTGATCCCTGGGTCGGGAAGATCTCTGGAGAAGGAAATGGCAACCCACTCCAGTACCCTTGCCTGGAAAATCCCATGGACGGAGGAGTGTGGTAGATTACAGTTCATGGGGCCACAACGAGTTGGACACGACTGAGCGACTTCCCTTTCACTTTTCAGCAGTTCAAGTACTCTGCTCTAAAATACTACTAATACCATTAAAGCCTTGACCAACTTGAAAGATCAAAGATTTTGTTTTGTTCACTCTCTGGAACTATACTTTAAATACATCCTCCTGTGAACTCAATTCTTAAAAAAAAAAAAAAGATTAATTTACGTATTTATGGCTGTGGTGGGTCTTCATTGCTGCATGGGCTTTCAGTTCAGTCCAGTCGCTCCGTCGTGTCCGACTCTGTGACCCCATGAACCGCAGCACGCCAGGCCTCCCTGTCCATCACCAACTCCTGGAGTTCACCCAGACTCATGTGCATCGAGTCGGTGATGCCACCCAGCCATCTCATCCTCTGCCGTCCCCTTCTGCCGCCGGTCCCTCCCAGCATCAGGCTCTAGGGCTATTGCATTGTTGCGACGTGTGGGCTTCTCATTGCAGGGGCTTTTGTTGCGGAGCATAGGCTATAGGTGTGCGGGCTCAGTAGTTCCAGCTCATGGGCTCTACAGCACAGATTTCCGTTAAGTTGGGGTGCACAGGCTTAGCTGCCCTGCAGGAATCTTTCCTGACCAGGGACTGACCCAAGTACCTGCACTGGCAGGTGGATTCTTAACCACTGAGCCACCAGGGAAGCCCTGAACTCATTCTTTTAAGAAAATTGTTCTAACCGCCTTGGCAGCAACATGGTCGATGAGACCATCAATCGGGCATCACCTAAGTCTCACTTTTTGAGGTGGGATTGATTAGTTTTCCTAGTTGCAGTCGGTTAAGGCTTTGTAAGTTACTGCATGTTACCAGCAGAGGGCGATAGTTTCTTACAATTGTGTTAACAGTTGGCAAGGAGCTTTAACAAAGGAGTTTGTTGAGCATTCCTGACTGAATCTTCCAGGAGACCAGAAAGATAGATATCTTGGAGATCATTTGAGGATGCTGCAAAGGAAACAGCTTTTGTTACACCAAATAGGTAATCAAGAGGCCTGCCCTAATTAATCATGTAGGCCTGTGATCTTGGGCAAGTCCCTTCCTCATCTCTAAAATGAAGGGACGGAATCAAGTGAAGTCTAAAATTGAGGAAGTGGGGGGACTTCCTTGGTGGTCCATTGGTTAAAACTCCATGCTTCTGATGCAGGGGGTATTGGTTCAATCCTTGGTGGGGGAACTAAGATCCCACATGCTGTGTGGCATGGCCAAAAATGAATAAATTGAGGAAGTGGTGGCAGTTTCTTCCTTCAGGGGGAAAACCCCAAAAGTTGATGCAGTGGCATAAACAAGCACAGGCAGAGACCCTAAAGCATGAGCTTCTCTTTCTTATGAAATGTTTGTTATACCATGTTTGGGGCTTAGTGATTTGCACTCAGAACTTAGGTACATTTGATCTACGACATGAAACAATCTGGCATGTGATAGAAATATAAGAGTAAAGCCCTTAGTGAGAACATTTTCCATCTGATTTTCAAGCTGAGGCCACGTAGGCAGTTAAGAAATAAATGGCCACTTCTTGTTCAGTCGCTCATTCCTGTCCGACTCTTTGGGACTCCATGGACTGTAGCATGCCTGGCTTCCCTGTCCTTCACTATCTCCAGTTTGCTCAAAACTCATGTTCATTGAGTCAATGATACCACCCAACCAACTCATCCTCTGTTGCTCCCTTCTCTTGCCTTCAATCTTTCCCAGCATCAGGGTCTTTTCCAGTGAGTTGGCTCTTCGCATCAGGTGGCCAAAGTATTGGAGCTTCAGGTTCAGCATCAGTCCTTCCAATGAATATTCAGGGTTGATTTACTTTAGGATGGACTAGTTTGATCTCCTTGCTGTTTTCAAGGGACTCTCAAGAGTCCTCTCCCAACACCACAGTTCAAAAGCATCAGTTCTTCAGTGCTCAGCTTTCTTTATAGTCCAACTCTTACATCCATACATGACCACTGGAAGAACTATAGCTTTGACTAGATGAACCTTTGTTGGCAAGGTGTTGTCTCTGCTTTTTAATACGCTGTCTAGGTTGGTCATAGCTTTTCTTCCAAGGAGCAAACATCTTTTAATTTCATGGGTTGTAGTCACCATCTGCAGTGACTTTGGGGCCCAAGAAAATAAACTGTTACTGTTTCCATTGTTTCCCCATCTGTTTGCCATGAAGTGATGGGATTTGATGCCATGATCTTAGTTTTTTGAACGTTGAGTTTTAAGCCACCTTTTTCACTATGCTCTTTCACTGTCATCAAGAGGCTCTTTAGTTCCACTTCGCTTTCTGCTATTAGGGTGGTGTCATCTGCATGGCTGAGGTTGTTGATATTTCTCCTGGCAATCTTGATTCCAGTTTGAGCTTCATCTAGCCCGGCATGTCTCATGATGTACTCTGTATATAAGTTAAATAAACAGGGTGACAAGATTCAGCCTTGACATACTCCTTTCCCAATTTCCCTACAGTTCCACCTGTTGCTTCTTGACCTCCATACAGGTTTCTCAGGAGGCAGGTCAGGTGGTCTGGTATTCCCATCTCTTTCAGAATTTTCCAGTTTGTTGTACTCCATACACAGCAAAGGCTTTAGCATAGTCACTGGAGCAGAAGTTGATGTTTTTCTGGAATTCCCTTGATTTTTCTATGAACCCCCTGTTCTGTGCTGTGCTTTGCCACTCAGTTGTATCTGACTGTGACCCCATGGACTGTAGCCCGCCAGGCTCCTCTGTCCCTGCGGATTCTCCAGGCAAGAATACTGGAGTGGGTTGCCATGCCCTCCAGGGGATCGTCCCAACCAGGGATTAAACTCAGGTCTCCCACATTGCAGGTAAATTATTTTTAATTTCTGAGCTACCAGGGAAGACCAAGAATACTGGAGTGGGTAGCCTATCCCTTCACCAGGGGATCTTCCCAACTCAGGGATCGCACTGGAGTCTCCTGCATTGCAGGTGGATTCTTTACCAGCTGAACTGCCAGGAAAGCCCATGAACCCACTACCAATATTTAAAATGTACATGTCTGTTAACCCAGAAATTCCATTTTTAAAAATATTTTCTTTATGTGGACCATTTTATAAATTCTACTGCATATGTTACAATATTATTTCTGTTTTATGTTTTGGTCTTCTGGTCAGGAGGCATGTAGGATCCTAGCTCCCTTACCAGGGATGGAACCCACACCCTCTGCGTTGGAAGGTGAAGTTTTAACCACTGGACTGCCTCAGTCCTTCCCCAGGGAAGTCCCCCAGCAACTGCATTTCTAGGAAATTTCCCTACAGATACATGTACTCATATGCAAATACATGTATAAGGATATTGATTGCTGTTTGTTTATAATCACAGAAGACTGGAAACAAATGCCTATCTCTAGAGGATTTGTTTTAAAAATATATGGACCAGCCATGCAAAGGAATAGAATGAACTACTAACAAAACTTAAGTGGTTCTAAGTAAATTGACTTCAAAAGATCTGGAAGAACGATAGTCATTAGGGAAACAGCACGGACAGAGCAGTGAGTACAGTCTGCTTTGTGTGGGTTTTAATTTATCTGTGTATTTGTGCAGCATCTCTAGAAAGATATGAGGAACTTATAACGGTGGTCACCTCGGTGGAGAGGAAGTTTACCAGGTAGCTGGGAGACGGTGGGATGGACTTCATTTTTATCATGTGCCCTTTTGTACCCTTTGAAATTTGTTTTACGTGCATATATTATTTATTCTAAGTAAGTAAATACGTGAGAAATTCATTTCAGTAATTGTAGTGGTGGCCTCTAGATGATCCTAGAGGGATCGGATCATAGCCACTCCCCTCATCCTAGCTTTGTTTAGTCCCCTCATCTCCAGTCATGTCCCAGTCTGTCTTCACCATGTAGAGAGATTGTTCTAAAACACCATTTCATCATATATCCTCCCTACCCCCAAATCTCCACGACCTAGGAGGTATTGTCCAGTTTTTCTCCTGATATTCCAGGCCATATATTAACTGACCTTAATCTTATGTTCCTTTTGTTTGTCAGAAGCAACATTGTACAGAGTTCAGTAGCAAAGTCTTTGAAGAGAGACCACCTGGGTTCAAACCCACTGTGACTTTAGGTTAAGCCACTTAATCCCAGTGTTCATCAGGTTCATCATCTGCAAAATAAGCTCAACAAAGGCACTTACTTAGTAGTGTTTAGAAGTTGTGCAACATAGAAAAGTTAGTTGCTTGTCCAACTCTTTGCAACCCATGGACTGCAGTTCACCAGGCTTTTCTGTCCATGGGATTCTCCAGGCAAGAATACTGAAGCAGGTTGCCATTTCCTTTTCCAGGAGACCTTCCCAACCCAGGGACAGAACCCAGGTCTCCTGCATTTCAGGCAGACTCTACCTACCGTCTGAGCTACCAGGGAAGCTGAAGTAGCAGTGTTGGGTACATGATAAAAGTATACATTATACATTGACGGCCATTGCTATAATAATAATACTTTAGGGCTTATCATCAATGATAATTTTTATTGGCCTTTTACACAGTATTCTCTGTCTCTCCCAGTAAACTGTGGGGCCTCCATGAGGTCAAGGACTTTGTTGTTTTATTTAAAAGTATATTACTGGACTTTTTTTTTTTAAGTACATTACTATGGCTTGGCACATAGTTCTTGTTTAGTCACTAAGCCATGTCCCAACTTTTTTGTGACCCATGGATGTAGCCCGCCAGGCTTCTCTGGCAGTGAAATTTTCCAGGTGAGAACAGTGGAGAGGGCTGCCATGGGCACTCGCTAATATTTGACTGGATGCCTTGTTTTCAAATTCCCAGTTCATTTATTCATTCAACAAATACTTAGTGAGTCTCCAATGTGTGCCAGTCTCTATTTGGTGATAAAGCAGTGTACAGAAAGTCCCTGCTATCTTTGAGCTAGGAGATTCATGGTAGAGTGGTTCTGTATTTGAACCTGTTCTATCATGATCTAGCAGTTCCAAACCCAATTGGCCATCAGAATCCCTGGGGAGCTTTAGAAGAAGTTGGAGGCAGTGTCTAGCCTGGGCCCTGGAACCTAGTTTTTTACACAAGATTTTTATCATTGTTAAAGGTCTGAATTTTAAAGATTCTTGGACGCATGGCCCACATCCGTTGGATCATTCAACTTTAGTACCTGTCTCATCCCCAGTAGCTTTTCCAGAATCACCACTTCATTATAAAACTGCATGTGTTTTCCCAAGTCAAACTTGAACTGCTTCAGCATTTTTACTTTATTATTTATTCATCTATATTAAAAAGTGTAACTGAAACATACTTGATTCACAGTGTTGAGTTAGTTTCAGGTGTACAGCACAGTGATTGAATTATGTGACCCAGGGATCAAACCCTGAGGCCCTGCATTGGCAGGAGGATTCTTTACCATTGAAGCACCATGGATGCCCCAGTTTTGTGTGTGTGTGTGTGTGTGTATATGCAGTTTTACTTTTCTAACAAAGACATCATGGAGTGGGTAAATAGACTGATAAACCTTTTAGGTCTCTTCCAATGCTGTCTGAAATCAACTTATTGACCACTTCTATCTAGTCATTTGTCTGCATCTCTTGGGTCATGATTTCCATCATCTTTTGGGTTTGGTGGACCTGTCAAAGCTGAGCATAAGAGTTCTTCTCAATCTGATTGTTTCATTTTCTTTTCTTTTTTTTAGTAAAGTCAAGAGAAAACAGACAAGCAAGTAACCATCAGTAATCTTGACATCAACATGAGCTTCAGTCACAGTCTGCCATTTTTGACCATGGAGCATGTTTTGTCAGAGGTATCATTGCCATGGAAATTAGGCAGTTTTTGCCCTGAACATCCTCAGTAATTAGCTTGAAGTTTTTTTTTTTTCCTTAGCTTGAAGTTTTAAAATGCCACTTCATCATTCTGCACATCAGCAAGGCTCACTTCAAAACAACAACCCCAGAGGCCATCAGATGGGATTTTGGTTCCCAGAGTTTTTATTAGTGTTTTTCCAATATTTCTTATATTGAACATAGCTGATGTTTTCACATTATACCAATCTTTCTTAGAAAACAGACCAACCACTTCCTTCTTGGTTCCCTTTTTGCTGCCTTTCATAAGGTGCTCGTTGTTGCTGACCTCCAGAGAGCCAAAAGGTAGAACCTGCACTTTTAAAAGGAAGCACTTACAAGCTGGTCCAGTGTTTCTAACACTGAGCTCTACAGAGTATTTGGGGGTGGGGAATTGTTCACACGTTCTATGACAATTTTTAAGCTTGAGATTTTAAAACTTTTACTTATTTGACACGCGGGGGTCTTCACTGCTGCAAGGGCTTTTCTCCAGTGCTGGGCAGGGCTACTCTGGTTGCCTGCGTGGGCTTCTCATCGCAGCCTCTGGTCTTGTTGCAGAGCTCGGGCTCTGCAGCACTCAGGCTCCAGCAGTCGTGGCACGTGGGCTCAGGACTTGTGGCTCTCGGGCCTGGAGCACAAGCTCAGTGGCTGTGGCTCACAGGCTCAGCTGTCTCGAGGCGTGGACAGTCTTTCTGGACCAGGGACCAAACCTGTGTCTCCTGCGTTGGCAGACATTCTTTACCACTGAGCCAACCTGGAAGCCAAGCTTGGGGTTTTTAATGATATGATTTTAATATTTATTTTTAAATATAACTACCAAGTTTCTCTTTTGCTGTGACATTTTCTAACCGAAAGGCTCCCCCTGCCCCCAAGATTTTTTACTTATTGGCTGTGGAGGGTCTTCATTGCTTTGAGCAGGCTTTCTCTACTTGTGGTGGGCAGGGGCTACTCTTCTTGGTGTACGGGCTTCTCTTGTGGAGCACCTGCTCTAGGGCCCACTGGCTCAGTAACTGCCATGCAGAGGCTTAGTTGCCCCCTGGGGAAAGTGGGATCCTCCAGCATGAGCGATTGAATTGGTGTCCCCTGCATTGCAAGGCAGATTTCTAACGACTGGACCACCAGAAAGCTCCCTCCATGAGTGTTTAACCAGGGGTCTTTGCATTATTCAAGTGTGTAGCACAGATAGTGCTTTTCAGAGTGAGCTTGACCCAGATCTGTTCAGTAGCGTCTTGCCTTCCCAACTTGAGAGCAGACTTAGTTCTGACCCAGCCCCATGTCCTATGAGGTGTCCCAGAATGCCCACTTTATCCCAGGGTGGTGGGCTGGCAGTTCAAGGTTGCTTCATTGTTAGGTGCCTGGGGTGAAGACTGACGTCCTTGGGCTCTGTATCTCTGGAACCCCCTTAGATCACATGCTGTACAGATACTTCAGGAAGGTTGGCATCCACACACCAGATTGCTCCCTTGGAAGGGGGACTTTGCTGGAACCCATCCCATCGCAATAATGATGATGGAAAGCACAAAGAGCTTGGGAACCAGTTACGCCTAAATTCAAATCCTACCTCCGCACCCCAACTACCCTGCAATGCGGCTTTGGGAAAATGATACATCCTGTGCCTCAGTTTCCGCACCTGAAAAATGGAGTCAGTAACCAGTCACACAGTGGTGGTTACAGTTACGGGAGGCTTAGTTGCATAACCAAGGCACTGAGTTTCTCTCCATCAGTTGGCATCAAGAGCACTTGTGCTCATCGGACCCTGAGAAGTACAAGTGAATTAACTGACATCTATTACAGTCTCAAGCCGTTGGTAAACCTGCTCGGTTGTCCCAAGGAGTGCGGGTGAGAGCGGTTCTGAGGCCGTCCTTCCCTCCAGCCTGGCTCCACAGGCGGCGTTCCGACCTTGGAGAACCTGCCGGGGTCTGCAGTGGGGTGCGGGGCGGCGGCGGCGGGCTGGGGCGGCGGCGGCAGCACGCACCTTTCCACCTGGCACCGCCCACAGGCCGCCCCGCGCGGGCCCGCCGCGCTGACAAGTGCGCGCGCGCGTCCTCCGCGCCGGCCCGTGGCGCATGCGCGCTCCGAGCTGTCTGCTCAGCCAGAGAGGCGGCGGCGGCGGCGGCGGCGGCGTTTGAGTGGAGGAAGATGGCGGCTCCGGGCTGCTCGGTGTCCCGCCAGCTGTGAGGCGTCCCGAGTGCGGCGGGCGCGGCCTGGGGCGCAGCGCCTCTGCTCGCGTCCTGACCCGGGTTCCCTCACCGCCTTCGCCAGCGGAGCGTACCCGAGAACGTGGCGCGGGCTAGGCCAGGTGAGGCCTCTTCCTCTCCCGGGGCCGCGGCTGGGAGCCGGCGCCGCCTGCCCTTTATGCGCTGGGTCCGGCCCGGGCCGTGGACCCCGCGCGGGCGTCGGTGCCGGCTGGCCTGGGGGCCTCGCCTTAGTCTTCCTCGGCCTCCCCGGGTGAGGCAGGGAGGAGAGCCCTTTTCCAGGCAGCCTCTGGGATAGGCGAACCCGGCCTCTGCCCTCTAGCACGGCGGTTCTCGTCCCCTCACCGGGGCCACGAAGGGTGTGTGACCGGGGTAAGGATGGCTTTGAGGTGTCAGATCACCTTCCACCCCGCCCCCAAATCTTCAACGCCTTTCGGGAGGCGCCGGAGGCCGGTGCGCTCCAAAATTAGGGCTGCGGCGAGGAGCCAGCATCTCTGAAGCTGCAGCTGCAAAAGGAAGATTTTGGAATTGGCTTTTAAAAATGAAACACAAGCAACCTTTCCTACCCTTCTAGCTTTTTGAGTGTTCCCCCAGCGAGTAGGAACTGCGGATCTCCTTGATTAAGACAGCAGCCCACGTTGTGACAGTGGAAGGCTTCTGGCGAGAATTGTTTGTGCAAAGGGAACCGTGGAGGGTGGGAACCAATTTGTAAACGAAGAAAAAACAGTTGTAAGATCTCGATAGTCTCCGCAGAGTAACTTCGGTGCTAATGAAGCCCTCGTTCCTTTGAAACCTTTGGATTGTTAAGATTTCGATACCTAATTGCTTTTGTCTACTGGTTTCTGAATTTTATTAGGAGAATAAAAGCTTTATTTTTTAATTGCCATAGTCTTTGGACTTTCCTGTGGTGGGTTCCAGTTGCCCAGAACGCATTACCCGTTCTTGGTTGCTGGCGGACGTTGTGCAGTACTTAGCCTTCTTGAGAACAACTTTTGTTGCTGTTGTTCAGATGCTAATGTGGAGACTTTGATTTTGTTTCTCTAGTAGAGAAGCCAGTGTGAAGCCTTGCAGTCTCTTCCTTGAGGAATGATGGCTTCAGTTGCAGTTGTTCTGTGGGAAATTGTTGAGGCCATAGCTTGGCTTGGACACGCGAGATACCTTTTGTAACTTACATTTGTTCAACTAGTGCTTAAGAAGGATGACATCATGGGTTTAAAGGGACAAGAAAATCTGAGAGGAAATAGCATCGTTCAGAGGTGAGCATTTAAGATTTAGTCTGCAGCTTTTACTGGGAATAGTGATGCTCTGTTTCAGATCCCTCATTTTGAGCGTATGCGTGTATATAAACTGGTTTCCTTTGTGTTGCATGATGTCCTTTTATATCCTATAACTGTTAGCTTTTGACAGGCCTGGTATAAGTATTACTCTTATCTATATTGATCCACGGGTTTTCAGTCTGTTTCAGGAGCTTTTAATTGTTAGAAGAACAACTGTTTAATGTTAGCTAATTTGGGGCCCTTTTTTCCTCTTAAAGCCTCTTCCATAGAGATTTGTAGATTCTCTCAGTGCCTTTGCTAAGGACATGAACCTAAACCAGCAACTTCTCTGTTTTAGAAAGTTGGAGAGCCGCTCTGCGTATCAATGTGCTAATAAAGAGTCAGGAGATTAATGCAGGAAACGTCCTGGTGGTTTGGCACTGCACTTCTTGGCGTGCTGTGTTGGGTTGTTGTGCTAAATCATCATCAGGTATTGATGCAACTTCAGGACATCCATGACATCATTCACTCTCCAGCATTTTGCCTTTTGCAGTTTCTTCTCAGAGTCACAGAAAAGTAGGATCAGGAAAAATCGCTTAGGATGCTTCTCAAGTGTCTGATTTCTGGAAGAGCCTTCTCTAAAACTGCTTTATAAAGTTAAAACCCTCCTGTAAGACTCAGAGCCGTGTAATTGCTACATACTGTGAAAATGCTAGCCCAGCCTCTAGGTTTTACAAGAATATTGAAGTCCCCAGAAGTTACTCCAGAGATGAACAAAAATACACGATTGTCTTCGTGATTTCAGGTTTGTTTTAGTCAGTCTGTATGAAACCAGAAGCCATTTGTTTAAATTACGCCCTTCTCACTTCACAAGATTGTTACGTGAAACAACAGTGTTTGTGAAAATGCTTTGTAAAATAGAAGGTGAATGTAAAGTTGATTATTCAGTGATCCGTTTTATGAAGATGCCTGTTGAGGGCCTTCTCTGTGCTGGACATTCTGGGAAGTGGGTCCTGATGATTCTAAGACAAGACAGCTTTTGGTCTGAAGTTGCTCGCAACATGGTCTGGGAGCCAATCTAAGAAATGAGTTAAATACGCTGCAGTGTGAAAAATGCACTGAATCCAACCAAGGGAGTGAGAAAGTCTCAGAGCCAGGGTGGCTTTCCCCAGCCTTTCCTGTTATTCTGCAGGAAAATATCCCTTTTGTGAGCAACCTGCTTTTTATAAAAACTTAGAAAAGAATTCTGTCATGAGTTCTTTTCCTCTTTTATTCATTCACTGTTCTGACACTTCCCACACAGTGAGCCCCAGTTATGGTTTCTGCATCCTCAGAAATCCACCGGAGGCTTGGGAGAACCTTTTTGAGAGTGAGTCACATGCACAAGAAATAAACACAAACATTGCAGCTGCAGTTAAAATATCTCAGATTACTAAGTGGTGACAACTTTAGAGGGATGACGCTTTTGTTTTTGTTTTATAAACGGGCACACGCAGGACTATGATTTTAATTTGATCACAATCAATGTTTAGTTGTCTGTCCCTCAGAATGTTGACTATTAGTGATTATTAATACTGTCTCTTTTCCCAATAATAAATAAAGCAAGAACGTCCTTCTTCTGAGGTGAAGCTAACAGCTTAAGCCAGAACTCTACTAAACTATTTTGTAAAATCTATTTACATAAATTGAGGTTGCTTAGCATCTCTGATCTTGAACTTCTGTTCAGTACAGTTTTCTCGTCTTAGTGCTGTGGTATTTTATAATCAATGTAGCGTGCTGCTGCCCACATTGCAGAAGTTCTACAGATGTTTGAACTGAGCAGCATCTGTAAGTGGTGCAGTGTTGGACACACACCATCTGTATCTTAACTGAAAATGGGTGCTTAAGGTCGTGGTTGACAGGAAAGTGAAGGTGATGTGTTCATTTTTCTAGCTGCTTTTTAATAGGCTATCTAGGTTGGTCATAACTTTCCTTCCAAGGAGTAAGCGTCTTTTAATTTCATGGCTGCAGTCACCATCTGCAGTGATTTTGGAGCCCAGAAAAATAAAGTCTGACACTGTTTCCACTGAGATACATAACAGTATGTGGATTAGAATGTCACATTTTATTTAACTTAAAGTAACTTAACGGTAATGAATCTTAAAGATGTTGCATCAGGTGAAATAAGCCACAAAAGAACAAATACTGTGTGATCATACTGGTATGAGCTCCCCAGAACAGTCTTAATTCATAGCGAGCGAAAGTGGAATGACCGTTGCTGGGGCCGGGAAGAGGCAAGGGAGAGTTACAGTTTAATTTTAGTTTGGGATCAAAGTTCTGGAGGTAGATGGAGGTGACGGTTGCCCAACAATGTACTTGATGCCACTGCACTACATATTCGAAAATGATTAAAATGACAGCTTTTATGTAATGTGTAAACACACAGAGGAAGCTTAATGGTTTACATATGCTCTGTGGGCTGGCTTGATCATTATTTATTTCAGTATAGTAATTAAGATAATAGGCTTTGGCCCCGGGGAGACCCAGGCTCATGTCCTGCCTAGTTCTGCTGCTTTCCTTGGGTATGGACCTTAGGTTCTTTAACCCTCAGTTTTTTCATCTATAAAATGAGGGTAATGCCCGTGTTTGGGGACAGTTAAGTTTCAGAGTGCGAATGAGCTTCTCAACGTATTGCCTAGCACATAGTAAACACTCGAATCGTAAACATTGTTACTACGTTGTTTGATGAAACGTTGAGACTGGAACAAGGGAACGTGGCCGCTGGCTTTGTCATCGCGTCGTCCCAGTGGCCTGCCCGCCCCGTGTGCGGACGTGCCTGTAGCGGGAATACATGTTCTCTCGTTTCCCCTGTGCTCCTCTTGCTGTCTTTGGAGAACTGGGCTTATTCGTGTCTTCATTTGACACCACTGCCCGGATGTTTCTTAAATCTATCCAGTTGTGATCTTTCTTTTATGCCTCTTAATTTTCCAGGGACTTTATACAGCATATTCTCTAATTCAACTGCCCATGTGTTCACAACTAAGTCCGTTATTTCACCCCACACGTCTCTGAAGATAAAAATACCTTTACTAACCAGGTTCCCATCTCAATATTCCCATTTCTCTAGATAGAATAATTTTATTCTAATCTGGTAAAGCTGGGACTCGTTGGTTAATACTACTGAAACAATCTGTGTGTGTGCCCTGTGCAGACCTGTATTATCTTGCTCAGTGTTCCTCAGATTTGCCTGCTTCTCATTATATTTGCTGGCGTGACTCTAGAAGGCAGACTGAAGCGCTGATGTAGTTGTTCAATGAACTGGTCTTGTTGCCAGGGCCGTGCTGTTTATTAGATGTGTGATCTCAGTCTCCCTCATCTTCAGGAAGGGAGTTACAGTTCCTGCCTCATAAAACATGTAAATGTCCACACACGATAAATAGTCTATGAAAAGTAGTTGCTGTTGATGGAGTTGTTCTTCTTGGTAGTTTCTGGAAACGATTAAGATTGAAGTGACAGTATTATGACAGACCAGTTTTAAAGAACTGCGCTCTGAATGTTTCTCCTCTGATTGGGATCCTGCGGTGGCTCATTATTGCCTGGTTCTCTTACGTGTGAGATAAGAAGAGAGCACTTCCTCAGACCTCAGTGATGCTTTATTGCAGCTGTGCTGCTGAGTGCGGTCACCATCCTGGTTTCCACACTGCATCAGCCTTTTTGGAGAAGGAAATGGCACCCACTCCCATATTCTTGCCTGGAGAGTCCCATGGACAGAGGAGCCTGCTGCGCTCCAGTCCACAGGGTCGCAAAGAGCTGGACAGTCGGACTGTGTGTGAGCGGCTAACACACACACGCTTATCTGTGAAGCTCTCCATTTGGACTTCTTTGTACTTTTCCAGCCTTGTTTTCCACGACACGTATCGTGCAGTCTGTTAAAGCCAGACTCGTCTCACTGCCTCTCATGTAAATCATGTTCATTTTTATAACTGAAAGATTCATTTTCCTAATAGAAACCATTTTTTTTTTTCATTTAACTACTCGGTCTAGCTCTATAGAATAACTCCTGTATGCTCCACCTGTTTGTCCTCGCACAAATAGGTTCCAAAAAGAAAGTTACGGTGCTGACTGCTACCACATACCTTAAAGGGGACAATCACGCAGTGTGATTCCCATCAGGCAGTGTGATTCCCATGCCCTGTTTTAGTGCCACAGGCACATGTAGTCCTTCTGTGTCGCATATGCACCCAGTGTGTGCTTTTGATTCTTATGGCTGATGTTCTTCATGATCTTTCTGAAGCATTGCATAATCCCAAGTGTCTGTTGAGTCTTTCTTGCCTTTTTGTTGATTGGTCCATCCATTTAACAAACATTTATTGAATGCTGCTATGTGCTAGGCATGGTTCAAGGTATTAGGGTCACAGTGGACACAATAGGCAAGGGCTCTGATTTCCAGGACCTTATATTTGAGAATGAAGAAAGGAATTAATGAATGAACAAAATTTCACATAAGTACTTCAAAGAAGATGAAAGAGAGCTAGCTTGAAGGGAAAACGAATTGAAATTGGTTTAGAGAAGGCTCAGTGAGAGGTGATGTTCAGGCTGAAAGATACGAGGCAGGACGTTCAGTGGTAAGTTTGGGGACATAAGGAACAGCGAGTGTAAAGGCCTAGAGTAGGAACCAGGATCCGGTCAGGATTGCCAGCTTGCATTTGGCTGTTACTTAGTTTTTGCTTCATAGTCTAAAAACCTCCTCCCCTTTTTTCTTTCCCTCAGTGACATTAACTATTTTTTTTTCTTGCTGCATGTGGCATGTGGAACTTGCCTGACCAGGGAGCGAACGCATGCTCCCTGCATGGGAAGTGAGTCTTAGCCACTGGACCACCAAGGAAGCCCAGACGTCGATTTTGAAGAGGCCAGTCTGGTTCTTTGGTAGACCCTTCCACAGTCGTGATTGGTCTCACTGTGTATTGTGTCACTTAGTCCCCTCGTTATCCCCTCTTAAGACAAGTCTGAAGGCTTGACAGAGTCCTGCTTGCAGTCCTGGGTGACACTGTGTTCATGTTGTATCACACTTGATGTCAGCTTTTGCCATTTTGATACTGAGTTTGATCACTTGGTTAACCTGAGAGTCCTCGATCTTTCCTTTGTAAAGCTTTCCCTTTATGTGGATCAGGTAATCCGTTGGGTAGCAATTTAACACAGTTACTCTGTTCTCTTTCACCTATTGGTTTTCATGTCCATCAGTGATCCTTGCCTCAGTCAGTTTCATTGGAGGTTGCGAAAGGGTGATTGTTTTCACAATTATTAGCTGGCAAGATACCATCAACCAGGAATTAACTACTAAAAGTCTCTCCTAGTAAGGCAGGGTGTTTTGGTTGATTCTTTGCTTCTTGTTATAAATTTTGTTGGGGCTTCCCAGGTGGCTCATTGCTAAAGAATCCGCTGGGCAAATCAGGAGATGCAGTTTCGATCCCTGAGCAGGGGAGATCCCCTGGAGAAGGACATGGCACCCCTCTCCAGTATTCTTGCCTGGAGAATTGTATAAACAGAGGAGCCTGGTGGGCTGCAGTCCGTGGGGTCGCAGAAAGTCAGATGAGACTCAGCAACTGAGCACACACACAGTCAGTCACTTCAGTGGCAGCAAATGAGTCCCTGCTAATCTCTGTATCACTGTGGGCAGAAAATTTGTATTTATTCATTCTTTTGCGCTTGGTTGCGGCCGTGGGTCTCTTTGACGCTGCGTCCTTTCGCTGTGCCGTCAGTTGGGGGTGGTTTTCTGTCACAAGATACCCCAGGTGCACCTTGCACTCTCTCTCTTCTTGACCCCAAATCAGTCATGTTTCTAGGAACACCTAGTCTCCTTCACAGAGAATGCCGTCAGAACCCGAGTTCTGAGTGCCCTCGGTGCTCACTGCCGCTGGGCCCTCCTTATCTCCAGGTTCTTTCACTGGGCAGAGACAGAAGACGCGGTTTTTAGAAATCAAAACTTCATGTCGACATTCCAGTTCAATTTGAACATATTACAGGGCTCTTCTCTTTAGGTTTTTTATTTGTGTTTCTTGAACTGATAATCTCATTTTCTAGAATTGTTCATATTTATTTGCTTTATCCTACTGTACACGTAACTTTTAAAAGTATAGTATTCATATTGTTACTAACAAAATTACTAAGGTAAATTTAAATTTTATTTGTGGTTCTTTTTATCTTTAGAATATTCTGTCAAGATCCAGTCAAGAAAATGAAAAACATACTAGATATTTCAGGTAGAGGATATTTAATATAGGTGGCAAGACTGAGAGGGCAAAACAGAGTAGGGCAGGGTAACTTAGAGACCAAGAACCAGGGAGACACTGTTGCCTCAAGTGCTGGGAGCAAAAGGGAGAGATGGTATAACAGCAGTTTCGAAGAATATCGAGGGGAGGGGCACCCGCCACCTCAAGCACTGCTGCGACTTTCAGACCTGCGACCAAGAGGGGAGATCGCCAAGGTGTGCCGCATGGCTGGCGCTTGCATCATGTCTTCCTCGGTCAGTGCAGTTCAGTCGCTCAGTCGTATCTGCTCTTTGCGACCCCATGGACTGCAACACACCAGACCTCCCTGTCCATCACCAGCTCCCAGAGCTTGCCCCAACTCATGTCCATTGAGTCGGTGATGCCATCCAACCATCTCATCTGTCGTCCCCTTCTCTTCCTGCCTTCAATCTTTCCCAGCATCAGGTTCTTTTCAAATGAGTCAGCTCTTCACATCAGGGGGCCACAAGTACTGGAGTTTCAGCTTCGTCATCAGTCCTTCCAATGAATATTCAGGGTTGATTTCCTTTAGGACGGACTGGTTGGATCTCCTTGCAGTCCAAGGGACTCTCAACAGTCTTCTCCAACACCACAGCTCAAAAGCATCAATTCTTTGGTGCTCAGCTTTTTTCATAGTCCAATTCTCACATCCATACATGACCACTGGAAAAACCATAGCCTTGACTAGACGGACCTTTGTTGGCAAAGTAGTGTCCCTGCTTTCTAATATGCTGTCTAGGTTTATCATAGCTTTTCCTCCAAGGAGCAGGCATCTTTTAATTTCATGGCTGCAGTCACCGTCTGCACTGATTGGAGCCCAGAAAATAGTCTGTCGTGGTTTGCATTGTTTCCCCATCTATTTGCCGTGAAGTGATGAGACCAGATGCCATGATCTTCCTTGTTTGAATGTTGAGTTTTAAGCCAGCTTTTTCAGTCTCCTCTTTCACTTTCATCAAGAGGCCCTTTTCTTCTTCTTCACTTTCTGCCATAGGGGTGGTATCATTTGCATATCTGAGGTTATTGATATTTCTCCCAGCAGTCTTGTGTTCCGCTTGTGCTTCACTCAGTCCAGCATTTCTCATGATGGACTCTGCATATAAGTTAAATAAGCAGGGTGACAATGTACAGCCTGGACATACTCCTTTCCCAGTTGAACCAGTCCGTTGTTCCATGTCCTGTTCTGTTGCTTCTTGACCTGCAAACAGGTTTCTCAGGAAGCGGGTGAGGTGGTTTGGTATTCCCATCTCTTTAAGAATTTTCCAGTTTGTTGTGATCCACACAGTCATGGCTTTAGCATAGTCCATGGAGCAGAAGTAGATGTTTTTCTGGAATTCTCTTGCTTTTTCTGTGATCCCACGGATGTTGGCAATTTGATCTCTGGTTCCTCTGCCTTTTCTAAATCCAGCTTGAACATCTGGAAGTTCTTGGCTCACGTATTGTTGAAGCCTGGCTTGGAGAATTTTGAGCATTACTTTGCTAGCGTGTGAGATGAGTGCAACTGTGTGGTCATTTGAGCATCCTTTGGCATTGCCTTTCTTTGGGATTGGATGAAAACGGGCCTTTTCCAGTCCTGTGGCCACTGCTGAGTTTTCCAAATTTGCTGGCATATTGAATGTAGCACTTTGACAGCATCATCTTTCAGGATTTGAAATAGCTCCACTGGAATTCCATCACCTCCACTAGGTTTGTTTGTAGTGATGCTTCCTAAGGCCACTTGACCTTGCATTCCAGGATGTCTGGCTCTAGGTGAGTGATCACACCATTGTGCTTATCTGGGTCGTGAAGATCTTTTTTGTATAGTTCTTCTTTGTATTCTTGCCACCTCTTCTTAATATCTTCTGCTGGGTCCCTACCATTTCTGTCCTTTATTATGCCAGTCTGCATGAAATGTTCCCTTGGTATCTCTAATTTTCTTGAAGAGATCTCTAGTCTTTCCATTCTACTATTTTCCTCTATTTCTTTGCATTGATCGCTGAGAAAGGCTTTCTTATCTCTCCTTGCTATTCTTTGAAACTCTGCATTCAGATGGATATATTTTTCCTTTTCTCCTTTGTTTTTAGCTTATCTTCTTTTTTCAGCTATTTGTAAGGCCTCCTCAGACAACCATTTGTCTTTTTGTATTTCTTCTTGGGGATGATTTTGGTCACCACTTCCTGTACAATGTCACGAACCTCCGTCCATAGTTCTTCAGGCACTCTGTCTATCAGGCACTCTGTCTACCTTGAATCTATTTGTCACTTCCACTGTATAATTGTAAGGGATTTGATTTAGATCATACCTGAGTGGTCTAGTGGTTTTCCCTACTTTCTTCAATTTAAGCCTGAATTTGGCAATAAGGAGTTCATGATCTGAGCCACAGTCAGCTCCCAGTCTTGTTTTTGCTGACTGTTATAGAGCTTCTCCATCTTTGGCTGCAACAAATATAATCAATCTGATGTTGGTGTTGAGTATCTGGTGATGTCCATGTGGAGAGTCTTCTCTTATGTTGCTGGAAGAGGGTGTTTGCAATGACCAGTGTGTTCTCTTGGCAAAATTCTGTTAGCCTTTGCCCTGCTTCATTTTGTACTCCAAGGCCAAACTTGCCTGTTACTCCAGGTATCTCTTGAGTACTTACTTTTGCATCTCTTCCTAACTTTTATTAATTTCCAGTTTATCCTTTCAGTATTTCTTTTTGCAAAAATAAATATCTACATATAGTCTTTTCCTTTCTTTCTTATCCTTTCTTACATAGAAGGTTGCCATATTATGTACACTGTTCAGAAGTTCTTTTCACTTAACATATCTTGGAGATCATGCTTGGAACAGAGGTAGTGCCTAATTATTTCCACAGCTTCATTTTGCGAATGTGCCAAATTTGTTCAACTAGTTACTTAAAAATATATATATATTTATCTGTTTTGGTTGTGCTAGATCTTAGTTGTGGCTTCCAGAATCTAGTTGCTGCCTGCAGGATGGTTAGTTGCAGTGTGCAAACTCTTAGTTGGGGCTTGTGGAATCTAGTTCCCCAGCCAGGGATTGAACCCAGGCCCCCTAAATTGGGAGTGCAGAGTCTTAACCATTGGACCACCAGGGAGGTCCCAACTAGTCACTTTCTGATGGTCATCAGTAAGTAATGCTTTACTGCTCATCTTTTAAAAATAAATTTTGGTGGGAATTCTCTGTGGTCCAGTGGTTAGAGCTCAACGCTTTCACTGCTGAGAGCCTAGATTCAGTCCCTGGTCAAGGTAAAGATCCCACAGGCCACGTGGCATGGGCAAAAAAAAAAAGACCACCTCACTACTTAAAATAGATGTTGGTATGTGCGTATATGTGTTAGAAGGAGCTTTGAGCTGATACAGGTTCTGTTTTGCCACTAAATATATGACCTGTTTTTGGACTTCAAGTTTCCTCATATGTAAAATAAAGGTTAAGTTGCTCCATAATCTGTAAGGTTGCTTGCTATAATATGTTATTTTTTTCTGAAAGTTTTATTAGCCATATTTTAAAGCTGTCAGTAAAGTGTATAAGGCATAGGAAGAGTATGGATGAGAGCATCAGGTTAGGTTTTAGAAGTACTACCGAGGGTTTTCTGGACTTGAGTCTGCTCGGGTGCTTGTTAAATTAAGATTCCTGGACCTATCCCTGCTTTCCGAAACAGTCTCTAGGAAATGTACCTACTGGGTGATTTTTTTCGTGATCAAGCAAGCTTGTGAAACAAGCGTTACTGCGTGCGAGAATGCTATTGTCCTGTAGTTTCCTGGGGATAGGGAGTAGTCGGGACATTATTTACCCTTCATGAATTCCTTTGCTCTGACCACCACCAGAAAAAATATAAGTGGAAATGAAAATTTCCTTCTCTTACAGCATCTTGTCAAAATGCATTATGTTTCTGAAGAATATTTTTGTATCAGTGAGGAAGCTGGCTCTGTATGCAAAGTGAGAGGCTTGATCGGGATGCCGTGCGGTTGCATAGCGCTTTGAATTCTGCTGCCTGAAATGCTTCACCATGCTTCTCCTTTACTCACATTTAGTAAATTCTTTCTTAGAGACTTCAGAACATATTGGGTTTCAATTCTGGTTCCTTTATTTTTCTTTTTGAACAGAGCTGGCTAATTGTGGGCAGATTAATTTATCTGGGCCTCATTACCCTCATCTATAAAACATAACTGATAATATGCCCCTTACAGAATTGAGGTAGGGTTAAATGAGCTAGCTTCCCTAATAGCTTAGTTGGTAAAGAATCTGCCTGCAGTGCAGGAGATCCTGGTGCGATTCCTGGGTTGGGAAGATCCCCTGGAGAAGGGAAAGGCTACCCACTCCAGGATTATGGCCTGCAGAATTCCCAGGGGGTCGCAAAGAGTGGGACACGACTGAGCAACTTTCACTTTAGAGACATGGTGCTTGGCACATGCTCCCAGTACCTTCTGATTCCCTTTCCTCTTAGCTGATCTTCACATCAGCTACATTTTAATGATTTCTTGAGTGTTGGTACTCAGTGTCCATGGACTGACAACATTGGCATCACCAGGGTTAGAGTGCAGAAGGTCAGGTCAACTCCAGGTCTGTTGGTTCTCTGTCTGTAGTTTGAGATCCACATTAAAATTTGAAAAGCATTGGAACCTTAAGAGATTTCCAGAGAGATTTCCTCTCTCTTTTTGTCTGGGTTCCTGATGACTTCATTCTTTGTATCTTTGGCAGTTTGGTTTTGCTGTACACTATTAGCTGAAACTATTTTAGGTCAATATGGAAACACATGTTCAGAATAAAAATCTACCTGCAGAATTATTTACATTATTATTGTTCAGTAGTTGTTTTTTTTTTAATAGTGTGAGAAATTCAGTAGACTGCATAAAAGTATGTGCAGTTTAAAGAATAATTATAAGCAGACATGTGTGTAACCAGCATCCGGGTCAAGTGATAGAATATTGTCAGTGCTTCAGGGTACTTCAGGGTGCCCTTCTTTGATTACAGCCATTTCCTCTCTTAGAAGTAGCTCCTGTTTTGTCTTGTGATAGTTTCCTTGCTTTTCTTGATGGTTTTACCACGTGTGTGTGTCTCTAAACAGTAGTGCAGTTTTGCCTGTTTGTCAGCTTTACATAAATGGAATCATGCTTTATGTATTCTTTTGTTACCTTTGCTCTGTGTTAGAGATGTATCCATTTATCGTATAGATTCTCTTTTTAAAGTAATAAAGCCCCCCCAAAATTGTAGCAAGTTTTGAATAATTTTTCTGTAGTGTTATACCTCCGAGAAGGCAATGGCACCCCACTCCACTGCTTTTGCCTGGAAAATCCCAGGGATGGAGGAGCCTGGTGGGCTGCAGTCCATGGGCTCACAAAGAGTCGGACACGACTGAGCGACTTCACTTTCATTTCTCACTTCCATGCACTGGAGAAGGAAATGGCAACCCACTCCAGCATTCTTACCTGGAGAATCCCAGGGATGGTGGAGCCTGGTGGGCTGCCGTGTATGGGGTCGCACAGAGTCGGACACGACTTAGCAGCAGCAGCAGCAATATTGGGTTAACACAGACATTGTAGCTTTCTAATGCCTGAATTTCCCTTGTGTCTTTCCCATCCTTTGACATTTAGCCTCTCTGCACCTTTATGTTTAAAGAATATTTTATCTCCACTGTTGGCTGTTTAGCTGTACTTTCACGTGTGTTTGTGGTTCAGGGGTTTACAATATAGACACCAAATGCATCACAGTGTACTGCATGCATTTCACGTCTGTCAGCAGTCTGTTAGGCCGAAGGTATGGTGGTGTCCTCTTCACAGACAGGACCCGGCCTCTTCTCGTTCCCCATTCTTTGTGCTCTTGTCATGCATGTTATTTGTATGTGTTGTGAACCTGACAATATATCATGCACTCTTTAAACACGTACCTTTCAGGGAAGTTTTTAAAGTGAGAAAGCAAAAGTCTGTTATCTTTACCCATATATCTGTGGTGTCCTGTGCTCTTCATTTATTAGTATCTGTGTGTTCAGATCCCTAATTGGTATCTCTCTTCCACCTGAAGGACTTCCTTAACGTTTCTTGTCCTGCAGGTGTACTAGTGTTATGTTATTTCCACCTTGCCTGTTGGAACATGTTTCTATTTTATATTCAGGGTATTACCATGTGTATAGAATCCCAAGTTGGTTATTTCTTTCCCAGCCCTTTGAGGACGTCACTCGGCTGACTTCAGGCTTTTGTAGTTGCTGGCGATCACCCCCAGTCACTGGTTTTCAGCAGTTTGATTGTGATGTGCTTTTTGGTCTGGTTCTGTCATGGTGTGTGTGCTTTATTCTACCTGGTTTGTTTAGATTCTTGGAACCCTGGGTTTGTAGTTTTCATCAAATTTGGGAAAATTTTCAGCATTTTAAAAAAGAATCTTTACCTGGCTCATTTTCTGTTTTCTACCAGGACTCCAGTTCCAAGTGTGCTAGACTGTCTGGTATTGTTGCACATGTGAGTGAGGCTGTGTTAGATTTTCTCTCTGTGTGTTTCCTTTGGGATCGTCTGTGTTGCTCGTGTCTTAAAGTTTCACCTGTTCTTTCCTTCTCCCTTCTCTGATCTGCTGTTAATCATCTGCCCTGACATTTTCTTGTTAAATATTTTTCATTTCTGAAAGTTTTTTTGTTTTCATTTTAAATATCTTCTCTCTCTCTATTACAGTCATGCTTCCCTTAAGTTGCTCAGGCATAATAGTGGTATACTTCTCCCTTTCTTTCTGGCTGTGTGGGGTCTTCTTTGCCGCCTGCCCCTCTCTCTGGCTGGGGCGAGCAGGGCTGCTGTCTGCTGCGGTGTGGAGGCCCCTCTTGCAGAGCGCGGCTCTGGGCGCACAGGCGTCAGTGCTGGCAGTGTGCGGTCTCAGCGGCTGTCACGCACGAGCTCAGTCGCTCCCCCGCACGTGGGATCCTCCCAGGCCAGGGGTCAAACCCGTGCCCTGAATTGGCAGGAGGATTCTTATCCACTGCGCCACCAAGGAAGTCTTACTTCTTTGTTAAAAAGTATTTATTAGTTTTAATTTTGGTTGCACTGGGTCTTCGTTGCTGCATGCTGGCTTTCTCTAGTTGTGGTGAGTGGGGTGTAAGCTTCTCGCTGCGGTGACTTCTCTTGTTGCAGGACACAAGCTCTGAGGCACGTGGGCTTCGGTAGTTGTGGCTCATGGGCTTAGTTGATCCCACAGCACATGGGATCTTCCTGAACCGGGTATGGAAGCAGTGTCCCTTGCGTTGCATGACAGATTCTTAACTAGTGGAACACCAGGGAAGCCCTAGATAGATATATATTTTTTAATGTGGACCATTTTTAAAGCCTTTATTGAATTTGTTACAATATTGCTTGTCTTTTTTTTTGCCGGGGGCGGGGGGCTGCGAGGCATGTGGGCTATAAGCTTCCTAGTTAGGGACAGAACCTGCACCTCCTGCGTTGGAAGGCGGTCCTAAGCTCTGGACTGCCAGGGAAGTCCCCTGCTTATCGCTGTTTTGAGGTCCTTGTCGTCGTCTTCCATGCACCATTTCAGGGCTTTTCCTATTGACTGAATTTTCTCTTAGCATGGGTCTTTTTGGTGGGTGGGGGAGTTCTCTTGGCACATCTAGTCATTTTTGGTTGGGTGTTGGATAAGTGTTTGGCTTTTGCTGTCTTTCTTTAAAGAGTGTTTTGGCAGACAGTTAAGTTGCTGGCTGATCAGTTTCATCTTTTTCAGGTCTGTTTTTAGGTCTTGTAAAGGAAAGTTATGACCAACCTAGATAGCATATTCAAAAGCAGAGACATTACTTTGCCAACAAAGGTCCGTCTAGTCAAGGCTATGGGTTTTCCAGTGGTCATGTATGGATGTGAGAGTTGGACTGTGAAGAAAGCTGAGTGCCAAAGAATTGATGCTTTTGAACTGTGGTGTTGGAGAAGACTCTTAAGAGTCCCTTGGACTGCAAGGAGATCCAACCAGTCCATTCTGAAGGAGATCAGCCCTGGGATTTCTTTGGAGAGAATGATGCTGAAGCTGAAAGTCCAGTACTTTGGGCACCTCATTCGAAGAGTTGGCTCATTGGAAAAGACTCTGATGCTGGGAGGGATTGGGGGCAGGAGGAGAAGAGGACGACAGAGGATGAGATGTCTGGATGGCATCACTGACTCGATGGACGTGAGTCTGAGTGAACTCCGGGAGTTGGTGATGGACAGGGAGGCCTGGCGTGCTGTGATTCATGGGGTCGTGAAGAGTTGGACACGACTGAGCAACTGAACTGAACTGAAGGTGGATCTAGTCCTCAATTCAGGGACAGTTTAGCCCTATCCCTGGGGTGAGCTCCCTGGGGTCGCCACTGAGTATTCCAGGTGATTACCAAGGACTGTCCAGTCTGACTTGGTGGAACTTGAGTGTCTTCTGCTTCTGAGCTGTGGGAACTGGTCAGATTACAACTTCCTTGTAATTCTTTCCCTGATTTTGTGGAGTTTCACCATTATGTGAAAGATTTAGGAGGAATAAGCAAAGATTTAGGAGGACACGAGACATTTCTGGAGTTCTTTTTTTGTGTGACTTCTTTCCTTTCTGGAATTCTGCCCCACGTGGTCCAGCCTCTTCAGCATCCTTGAACTCTGCTGTCTTGCTCCTCAACTCAGAGAAACCGCTGGCTCTTTGCGCTCCCCGTCACTTTTACTGAGGTCCAAAAATTGCCTTCAGGCAGAAGGCCTCAGCAGTTAGTCTCTTGAGCATGATCTAGAGCCATGATTCAATTAACATTTTAGAGCAAGTGCTTCACGGTCAGCTCTGCTACGTCCCATTGTATCGCTCCTGAGCTGCGGTCTCCGGTGGGCTCGCAGACTGAGCTCTAGGTTCAGGTGGTATTTATTGCCTGATCTCTCCCATTAGGATGTTTTCCATCAGTCTTTTATAGAATAGCTTTTAGCTTTATATATTATAAAAATATTATTGACTTATTGATATAAATTACTGATTATAAACTATTAGAGTTTACAAAATGGTGATTTTCTGTCATTCCTTCTTCATCTAGGTAGAATTCCTCCCAAAGTTCTTTGCTGTGTTAACTATTTGGTTATGGTTAGTATAGGAAAGGCAGGAAAAGAACTTGATTCTTTCCCTTTGTTAAGTTTTAGTAATGATGAGTTAATCCCTTAGCAGCCTCTCCTGATGACCAGTGAATTTTCTTTGGTATCATTTGAACTGACAAATGTTGGTATATTTGATACATTTACATCCATAATAGTTTTCTTAGGGTTTTGTGGTTGTTGCTTTTAGGGGTGTGCGGTGCCTTCACGTTGGGTCCATGCCCTTCTGATATGCCTGCTGCTGTCCTCAGCAGCCTCTTTGCTCTGGGGCACAAGAAGGTCCTCCAGGCTCTTCTCGTGCATTTCCTACCCCACTTGGAGAAACAGCCATTCTTGAAGGAGACCTACTTCATTTTTAGTGGAAATATACTGTATAGAGACCACAGTCCAGGTGCTCGGGTGCTCGTTGCTCCTGAGACGTCATTGTTTGTGTTCTGAATCTTTTTCAATGAACCAGGCTAGGAAATACTTTCTTTTAAGAGGAGAAAAAATGAGTTCCTACTGATACTTTTGATTTATATTTATAATTGCGGGAGTTTTATTTTATCTCTTTAATTTTATACTTGTATCTGTTTTTGTTTTTTGTTTTGGTTTTAGCTTTTAAAGGAGTAAACATAATTATTTATTTGCTTTACACCGTACCTGTAGTATTAAAAAAAAAAAAGGACAATGGCAATATTGTTACTATAAGTAAGACTACTGAATGCAGCTTTTTTTATGGATTTTTTTTTTTGTACTTAAAAAATATAACACACAAATGATGTGTAGTAAGAAATACTGCTTTTTAAAGCTACTTGAACTAATTTCTATCTCTGTGGTGTTATGCCACCTATTTGCTATACAGTTAGGTATGACGGTGTTTTTCAAATATTTCTTCCTTGATAATTTCTCAAGATTACTGTTTTCCATCCTGAAACTCTCTGTGATATACTTCCAGAGAAGTTTAGTGTTAATGCGCCTGTTTGTCTGTTTAGCTCATCTTTATGTACTCTCCATTTAACATACTTCCTTTTTGAAGTATTGATTATGGTTTGCAGTTTAAAAGAAGTAACGGAAGTATATAACTCCTAACAAACTAAGGATTGTCTTTCTTTTGTATGATACTGTTATTGTGTGGCTGGGAACTCTATTAGTGTATGTCAGTTTGATTTTAAAATTTGTAAACTGATCTGAAGTAGTAATGTGAAGCAATTAAATTACGGGTATTAGGCAATGGCACCCCACTCCAGTACTCCTGCCTGGAGAATCCCAGGAACGGGGGAGCCTGGTGGGCTTCCATCTATGGGGTCACACAGAGTCGGACACGACTGAAGTGACTTAGCAGCAGCAGCAGCAGTTTTATAGTACATTCTTACTTATGGATTTCTTTGAAGGAATATTTAGAAACTAATACAGCACTGGAAATCAACTATATTTGAATAAAATTTTTTTGAATAGAATATTTCAAAGTCAGCTGTTGTCCCTAGTGGCTCAGTGGTAAAGAATCCACCTGCCAATGCAGGAGACATAGGTTAGATACCTGGTCCAGAAAGATCCCAGATCCCTCAGAGCAGCTGAGCCCGTGCGCCACAGCTATGGAGCCTGTGCTCACGAGCCTGAAGCCTGCAAGGCCTTGAGCCTCTGCTCCCCGAGAAGAGGAGCCACTGCAGTGGGGAGCCCAGCCAGCTGGAGCTGAGGAGCAGCCCCCGCTCGCCACGACTGGAGAGAAGCTCGTGCAGCAGCGAAGACCAGCAAGCCGAAAAATGTATGGAAAGAAGTAAATAAGGTTATTTTTTAAAAAGTCAGCTGTTTAGAACAAATAATTCAGTTGACTTTTGGCTCCAAGTACAGAATCTCACCATTGCATATTTCTTTTTACCTGGAATTTAATAATACAATCTTTTTTTGAATGCATTTGTATTTTGTACAGTCTTTGCTTATTTTTATAAAAATGGTACAAAGTACTGTGTTTTGACATTTCTTGTTTTCTTTTTAAAAAAACCAGACAATTGATAAGAGTATGCAGAATCAGTTTCCCTGAGATTATAGCAAATTTAAAGAAAGTCAAAGATAGAAATTAATTTCCTTCACTCCATCCTTTTAAATGTGGACTCTTAAATTAGGGTGTTAAAGATTTTTAGCCATCACACTGTCCCTGTGAATACGGTATGATACAACACATATAGAAGGGCGGTTGGCATTGGCAGTTTTCACTTATTCCTGGACGTTCTGTCTTAAGGCATATTTTCTGCCTAAAACCAAAATTCTGGCTGGGCATGCTGTATCTTGATTGGCTTTTGTGCTCTTGCCTTTTGTCTGGACTTTATTGGAAGTCCTAGAAATAAGACGTGAAATATGAGTTTTAATGAGGTAAGTTATTAATGAGGAGAGTTGTAACTTGTGAAGTGGTGAAAAGTAGTAACTATCTGTATTATTTATCTAATGTTGGCTTAGGTCTTGGTGGCCACCTAACTCAACAAATATTTATACAACTCTCAGATAATCAAGATACTGTACAAAATGAATAGAAGGCCAGAAGCATACTTGATTTTTTTTTTTTTAAATGAAGCCGAGGTTGCCGCTGTTTATTTTTATGATTTTATTTTTGGCTGCACTGGGGCTTTCTTGCTGCCCGCGAGCTCTCTTTAGTTGGGGCAGGCGGGGCTGCCCCTACTTGCCATGCGAGGGCTCCTCGCTGCAGTGGCTTCTCTGGTCGCCGAGCACGGATCCCGGGCGCCCTGGCTCGGGAGTTGCGGGGCACAGGCTTACTTGCTCTGAGGCCTGAGGGATCTTGTCGGACCAGGAATCGAACCCACACCTGCTGCGTTGGCAGGCAGATTCTTAACCACTTGGCCACCTGGGAAGCCCCTAATAAACTTTTAAAGTCCATTTTATGATTTTAAAATCAAATTAAAATTAACGGCTGTGTACACTGCAGGTGGGAGTGTAAATTGGAACATTTACTTTAAAAGACAGTTTGACATTATCTAGTAAATATGTATAACCCACACCCAGCAATTTCACACCCAAATATGTACTCTAGAGAATTGTTTTTCAGCCTGGGCTTGTAGCCCATTAGAATGAAGACAGTTTAGTGGCATTTGACCAACAATTTTCTTAAATGATAAATACAATAGAAAATATCAGTGTACTTTCAGGGTATTATTTTGTGAAACCTTTTCCTGGTTAGTATCTGTATATATGTGGGTGGACTGTGAGGTAAAATATATGTTCTTATTGTGGTTGCTGTCAAGAAAATTTGAAAGCCACTATTCTAGAGAAGCTATAAATGCTTGTTATTTCATAAGAAGTAACTGATTTAATTCAACAAAGATAAATTATGGCTGATTCATACAACAGGATTTTACACACCGTGAATTGCAGCTGTGTCCAACACCTAAGCAATGTATGTTTTTATGTGACATCCTTGTGGGGTGAAACTGTAAAGAAAAGTAGGAGATTGATAAATATAATAGCATAGTGACTACTTCTGGTTGAAAGTGAAAGTGTCAGTCGCTCAGCTGTGTCTGACTCTGTGACTCTGTGGGCTGTAGCCCGCCAGGATCCTCTGTCCATGGGATTCTCCAGGCAGGAGTACTGGAGTGGGCTGCCATTTCCTTCTCCAGGGCATCTTCCTGACCCAGGGATCAGGACCCTGTCTCCCGCATTGCAGGTAGATTCTTTACCATCTGAGCCACCAGGGAAGTGGCACTTCTGGATGAGTCGGGTGAAGGTTGAGAGGAAGTAAAGGTAAAGAGGAGAGGGAAAAAGCTGGCTTAAAACGCAGCATTCAGAAAACTAAGATCATGACGTCCAATCCCATCACTTCATGGCAAATAGATGGGGAAACAAAGGAGACAGTGACAGACTGTTTTATTGGCTCCAGAATTGCTGCAGATGGTGACTGCAGCCATGAAATTAAAAGACGCTTGCTTCTCGGAAGAAAAGCTACGACAAACCTAGACAGCATATTAAAAAGCAAAGACATTACTTTGCCAACAAAGGTCTGTCTAGTCAAAGCTATGGTTTTTCTAGTAGTCATGTATGGATGTGGGAGTTGGACCATAAAGAAGACTCAGTGCCAAAGAATTGATGCTTTTGAACTGTGGTGTTGGAGAAGACTCTTGAGAGTCCCTTGGACTGCAAGGAGATCCAACCAGTCCATTCTGAAGGAGATCAGTCCTGAATATTCATTGGAAGGACTGATGCTGAAGCTGAAACTCCAAAACTTTGGCCACCTGATGTGAAGAGCTGACTCATTTGAAAAGACCCTGATGCTGGCAGGGATTGGGGGCAGGGGGAGAAGGGGACGACAGAGGATAAGATGGTTGGATGGCATCACCGACTCAATGGACATGGGTTTGAGTGAGCGCCGGGAGATGGTGAAGGACAGAGAAGCCTGGCATGCTGCAGTCCATGGGGTCGCAAAGAGTCGGACACCACTGAGCGACTGAACAACAACAACAAAAGGTTGAGCAGGTCATCAGAGGCTTCAAAGGTCCTGCTGATGCTCTGTTTTCTGAGTTAGATGTGGGCACACAGTGATTAATTTTTTAAAAAATTGTGCATCTGTGTTCTATGCAGTTTTTTAAATTGTAAATTTATGTAACAGTTTACCGTTTTAATAATTTTTAATAATGACACTGAGTACATTAGCACTGTTGTGTTATTCATCCCAGCATGTTCCTGTCTTCCTCTGAAACTCCATACGCGGTGAACAGTAGCTCCCAGTCTCCCCTGCCTCTGTCTCTCCTGGCAGCTGCCGCTCTCTCCAGCTGTATGACCCGAGTGCTCTGGGTGCTGCGTGGAGTCAGAACCATGTGTTTGGCTTCTTTCACTTAGCATAGTGTCTTCTGGCTTCTCCTTGCAGCGTGTGTCAGAATTCCCTTCCTGTTTAAGGTCAGTCATATTCTGTTGTTGTGTATCTGCTGCATTTTATTTGTCCATGATCCACTGATAGGCATTTGTGTTGTTTCCACTTTTTTGCTGTTTTGAACAGTGCTGCTCTGAACATGAGTATACAGATATCGTTCAGTTCTTCTGATTTTTAAAAAATTATTCCTTCTGGAAATTTCCTCGTGGTCCAGTGGTTAGGACTCAGCACTTCCACTGCAGGGGCCAGGGGTTGTATCCTTGGTCAAGGGACTAAGATCTTGTCAGCTGTATGGCACGGCCAAAAATGATAATAATAAAAGTTTAAAAATGTGTTCCTTCCAATGAAATAGCTCTGTAGTGGATGAGTGAACTAGAAAGATGTTAGCCCTTCTTAAAACTGAAGCCATGAAGTGGTGATTGCTCTAACCATCCTTACTCGGGGGAGACTTTTGTTTTCCTTATTATTTCATAGACTTTCCTCTGGATCCTGAAAGAGTTTTCCAACTTAAATCATTTTGGAATGAGGTTTGGACTTGTTCCTTTTTATTCTTTTTTCTTTTTTTTTTTTTTAATGTAGCATAAAATAGCATCTTATGTTTTAAGCTTTAGCTTCTGTGGAAAGTTTGAAATTGTAAGTTTCACTGCAACACCCCTAAATAACAGTAATAAGAATTGGTATGTTTCATTGCAGTTTAAAGAAGAAAAGTGCTACAGTTAAGTCTTATTAAAAATATAGACCTTAAGAATTTAGTAGGGGAAAGACATGAGTAATAAGCGTTGTAAATTTACCAGCCAGTGAAACAAAAGATCAGCTAAGCTATTTCTAAAAGAAATTAGGTTACATTTGTCTTTCACGCATTCTTGCCGGTAGCCATCATTGTCTCTGTTTCTAGCGTTAGGAAGTGGTTTCCCAGCATCCTGGGAGTTTTAATTTAAATTAGCCTTTTAATTAATTCAGACTATATAACTTGTTTAAATTGTGGAGTTTTTTCACGAATCAAATAAGTAGTAAAATGAAATGTTCATATCATGGCATGGTAGTGAAATCGTAGTCCCAAGAATACCGGTCCAGGTCCATATTGCGCTGAGGGTCTCTGCGTGCGTGTGTTGGTGAGGCCTCTCCTCTGACTGCGCCGGGTCTACGTTGCTGCGCACAGGCTTTCTCTGGCTGCGGCGCGTGGAAGGCTGCTCTCTGGCCATGGTGCGCGGGCGGCTCTCCTGTTTCTGAGAGGATCCTGTGGGTCACGGGCTCTGGGGCGCGTGTGCATCAGTAGCTGCGGTACTCGGGCTCCGTTGTGGTGTGTGAGCTTAGTTGCCCTGTGGCGGGTGGAGTCTTCCCAGAGTAGGGATCGAACCTGTGTCCCCTGCATTGGCAGGTGGGTTTTTAATCACTGTACCACCAGGGAAATCCAGGTTTCCTTTCTTGGAAGTAAAAGCCGTTATTCAGAGATTATGATTTTCCAGCTTGAATTTTAAACACCTTTCTATGAAACTGTGACAATTAGATGGTAGGACTTGTGTGTGTGTGTGTAGTTTTTTTTGTTTTTGCTTTTTGGAGGTGTGTTTTTTTTTTTTTTTTGCCTTATTCAGGAAAATAAAAATTTGTTGACCCTATATGAGTCCAAAAAAACTTGCTGATCTGTGAAATTCAGAGGTCTGAGAACCAGTGCAATAGAACCTTTCCCCAAAAGGCTAAGAGAATCTTGGCATGCAGCTGATTTTCCTTACTCCTCCGTTGTTGTCAGAGTGAGGGTATATAACGGCAGAAAAAATCAGAACATTTTAAATATAGTAATGATTTTTTTAGGAACTGTACATTTTATCTTTTTTTTTTTTTTTTTTTTTAAATTTCTTTGGCAGCACCAAACAACTTGTAAGATTTTAATTCCCCAGCCAGGGATGGAACCCATGCCTTCTGCAGTGAAAGTGCAGAGTCTTAACCACTGGGCCACCAGGGGAGTCCTTATGCCCCATTTTTACTCTCTAGTGTCTTAGGTATCTGAAATCTCTAATTTTATTAGTCTTATATAAGTTTTTGATAGGAAGTTTCTGTTCTTTGTCACAATATCTAGAAGTGAACATTTAGGTTTTGTTGTTGACTGAAATGAATTCCCGAGACTATGTCTGCTTATTCATTCAGCAGCTTTTTGCTGAGTGTGTATATGGATACAAGAAATGAATTGTTTCCTGTTGTGCCCTAGGGAGGAGGAGGAGGAGGCGGGCAGCCGTGCAGTACCCGCCAGTGTGAATGCGGGGGGGAGAGGTGGCTGTGCCCTGGGCGTCACTGCGGCCTGGTGTGGCCCGCAGTGTGAAGGCGGGGGAGGAGGGGCGTGGTCCACTCTGGCTAGCGCGGTCCACTGCTGTTACAGTGTGGCTGTCTGCCTCTTCTGCATTGTCGTCCATAAATAATTATTTTCGAGAGAAAAATAATTTCTAAGCCTAGAAAACTGCACCTTTAATGCACCTACTCTCTAACTCCTCTGATTCATACTGGACTTCCGATGAAAGCCTTTTGTCTCACATCAGTGTAATAGTTAAATTATACAGTTAGAATTGTTCTGTCCTTGGTATGTTGCTACTTAAAATCTAAAAATTCAAGCTCTCACAAAATACAAATTTGGGTATTAAAGTTCTGTTACACTTTTTCAGTTTATACCACATGAAACATTTTGCTGAGCCTAGAATATATGGAATTTTCAGAACCTAGAATAACTTCATTGATTGAAACCGGTACATTTTCCTCAGCCATTTATACGCAGTGAAATCTGCTGGCTGCATATGAATATGGGGTGTGGCCCTGAGAACTGGCGCATTTCTGCTCTCTGATAGTCGTGAACCGCTTTCATTTAACGGCAGCCATTGCAAAGAGTGATAAGAAAGTATCCTGATGAGTACTTGGGGGAAACACTTCATTTTTCTATTTCATTAAAAGGACTCTTAGATAACACAGAGAGATGAATTAACCATTGAAAAAGAACCTCACTGTAGCTGATATCTGTTATTAAACTTGGAATGCTTTTTAGAAACAGCTCTCTGAATTTACTTGTCAAAATAGCTTACAGTTTGCTAATAGCAATCGTAGTTATGCCAGATTTCTCTATTTCTAGATATTTTTTTGGTCAAAATATCAACTGTCAGGAGTTAAGGAGTCTGTAGATTATGAACTTCTGTTAATGTACATAAAGATATTAAGTAGTTTGTACTTGTGATAAAATGCCCATCACATAAAAAATACCTTTTGCCCTTTTGTCCTAAAAGTAATTCTGTAAGTGACAAAGAACATTGGTACAGGAGACAGTAACTTGAAAATTTTTCCTCTTTCCACCTTCCCCCATTTCATTCCTTGGGATGGCTCTAACTCTAACCCTATTCTTCAAAGCCCAAAGGCTTCCTTCTGTGTAACTTCCTTCTCAAACTAGTTGGAAGGCATCTTTTCCTTCCCTGAACTGCTAGAACTTCTTGTTTGGTACCACAGTCTATCTTGTGTTGGTATTCTTTATGTGTCTTTGGCTCTTACCAAATCTCTTTGAGAGGAATTAGTGGCATATGTTCTTTTTGTGACTCCCATGGGATCTAAGTCAAAACTATGGTTTTTCCAGTAGTCATGTATGGATGAGAGTTGGACTGTAAAGAAAGCTGAGCACTGAAGAATCGGTGCTTTTGAACTGTGGTGTTGGAGAAGACTCTTGAGAGTCCCTTGGACTGCAAGGAGATCCAACCAGTCCATCCTGAAGGAGATCAGTCCTGGGTGTTCCTTGAAAGGACTGATGTTGAAGCTGAGACTCCAATACTTTGGCCACCTGATGCGAAGAGCTGACTCTTTGGAAAAGACCCTGATGCTGGGAAAGATTGGGGGCAGGAGGAGAAGGGGATGACAGAGGATGAGAAGGTTGGATGGCATCACCAACTCAATGGACTTGAGTTTGAGTAAGCTCCGGGAGTTGGCGATGGACAGGGAATCCTGGTGTGCTGCGGTCCATGGGGTCGCAGAGTCGGATACAACTGAGCGACTGAACTGAACTGGGATCTAAGTACAGTATTTTCACGTACAGCAAATGTTTCATTGGTATTTACTGAGTGCATGAAGTAAGGTAAAATTTATATTTTGCCAGTTTTTCTTTTGTAACTTTTTCATTTCATCTAGTACAATGATGATAATAATGGTGGAAAATAGGAAGATGGTATCATCTTAGATTGGATCGTATTGTGGTCTGTAAATCTTCATTCAGCAGTATTTTATGTTTCCAAGAATAGTATTTAATCCTTAGCTCACATTAGTGTGACTGGGTGGGTAACTTCACGAGTTTCATGGTAATACCTGTGTAGGGTTGCTTCTTTGTCCTTGCAGCTGGAGAGGCCCTCAGGCTGACAGAGGACTCTGGGTGTTTTCCGTTCAATCCGGAATGCCTCTGTGCTTAAAGTCTCAGTGCTTTATTTTTCCATCATCATTAAGTCTCTTCCTTAATTGCATTTTTTTCACCTTTTGACATGGTAAAGAATAAACTTGATTACATTTTAAATGTTCAGCTTCCTTTTAGATAAGTGAAGTATATTCTGATTTTCTTAAGAAAAGAAAGTGTGTTAACTCCAAGAGGATTGTCACATGTCTAGTTCTGGAGAAACCAAAAGTACAATTGGTCACATATTGTTCTGGGCAGTAATTGTTACATGATAACAAAGGAATCTCATTCCCATCTTGAATTTCTTTGAATCGATTTTAACTCTTCACAAGTTAGTCTATTTCCTCCAATAAGTTCAGATTAGTTTGTTGCTATCTGCTGTCTTTACAGAATCTTTATGAAGTAGGTGGGTTTGAAACTTTGATTTTTTAAAGATAGATTTTTCCTGTCTTAACTCTGTGTGACTTACCTTGGGTCACACAGCATTATAGCTAGAAACAATAACCACATCTCCCAGTCTCAAAGACTTCAGTGCAGTTCAGGTGCTCAGTCGTGTCTGACTCTTTGCGACCCGATGAACCGCAGCATGCCAGGCCTCCCTGTCCATCACCAACTCCGTGAGTTTGCTCAAACTTATGTCCATTGAATCAGTGATGCCATCCAACCGTCTCATCCTCTGTTGTCCCATTCTCCTCCTGCCTTCAATCTTTCCCAGCATCAGGGTCTTTTCCAAAGAGTCAGCTCTTCGCATCAGGTGGCCAAAGTATTGGAGCTTCAGCTTCAGCATCAGTCCTTCCAGTGAGTATTCAGGGTTGATTTCCTTTAGGATTGACTGGTTGGATCTCCTTGCAGTCCAGGGGACTCGCAAGAGTCTTCTCCAACACCACTGTTCAAAAGCATCAATTCTTTGGCACTCAGCCTTCTTTATGGTCCAACTCTCACATCCATACATGACTATTCGAAAAACCGTAGAAGGCCTAACACAAATGTGAAAGGCGAGGAAGATTTCTTTTAAAGACTTTCATGAAAAGCACATTCAATGAGTTAATACAGTTCCATGTGAAATGTTTTGTAGGGCTTCTTTCGGCATGGAAAAATGAAGCACTGTTTCAGAATGCCTCTGCGTCCTCTGGGAGTGTCAGTGGCGGTTTCAGCACCTAGTTAGTAGTGGACGTGCAAGACTGCAGACTGGTGTTGGGCGTGTGATCGCAGAGCACTTGCGTCGGATCCCACGCCCGTGTGTTCTCCTCAGCACCTGTGCTGAAGACCAAGTTAGCAAGCATGGCCTCGGGGGTGTCAGGTTTGATCCTTTCATGGACAGTGGAATGGTTGAATGATGAGAAATTTCAATTGAATCGAAAATTGAGTTGAGAAAATTGAATTCATTCAGGTTGAATGCTTAAAACTGGGAATTAAACAAAAATGTGAGTCCTTTTATTTAGGCTTGCTAATTGTGAACATCTATTTCTGCTTTATTGACTATGCCAAAGCCTTTGACTGTGTGGATCACAAGAAACTGTGGAAAATTCTGAAAGAGATGGGAATACCAGATCACCTGACCTGCCTCCTGAGAAACCTGTATGCAGGTCAGGAAGCAACAGTTAGAAGTGGACATGGAACAACAGACTGGTTCCAAATAGGAAAAGGAGTCCGTCAAGGCTGTATATTGTCACCCTGCTTATTTAACTTCTATGCAGAGTACATCATGAGAAACGCTGGACTGGAAGAAACACAAGCTGGAATCAAGATTGCTGGGAAAAATATCAATAACCTCAGCTATGCAGATGACACCACCCTTATGGCAGAAAGTGAAGAGGAACTAAAAAGCCTCTTGATGAAAGTGAAAGAGGAGAGTGAAAAAGTTGGCTTAAAGCTCAGCATTCAGAAAACGAAGATCATGGTATCCGGTCCCATCACTTCATGGGAAATAGATGGGGAAACAGTGGAAACAGTGTCAGACTTTATTTTTTTGGGCTCCAAGATCACTGCAGATGGTGACTGCAGCCATGAAATTAAAAGACGCTTACTCCTTGGAAGGAAAGTTATGAGCAACCTAGATAGCATATTCAAAAGCAGAGACATTACTTTGCCAACAAAGGTCCGTCTAGTCAAGGCTATGGTTTTTCCTGTGGTCATGTATGGATGTGAGAGTTGGACTGTGAAGAAGGCTGAGCACCGAAGAATTGATGCTTTTGAACTGTGGTGTTGGAGAAGACTCTTGAGAGTCCCTTGGACTGCAAGGAGATCCAACCAGTCCATTCTGAAGGAGATCAGCCCTGGGATTTCTTTGGAAGGAATGATGCTGAAGCTGAAACTCCAATACTTTGTCCACCTCATGCGAAGAGTTGACTCATTTGAAAAGACCTTGATGCTGGGAAAGATTGAATGAGGGAGAAGAAGGGGATGACAGAGGATGAGATGTCTGGATGGCATCACTCAATGCATGTGAGTTTCAGTAAACTCCTGGAGTTGGTGATGGACAGGGAAGCCTGGCGTGCTGTGGTCTCTGGGGTCGCAAAGTTGGATGTGACTGAGTGACTGAACTGAACTGAACCCTTTGTCGGTCACATCATTTGCAAATATTTTCTTCTGTTCTCCGGGTTTTCTTTTCATTTTGTTTATGATTTCCTTTGCTGTGCAAAAGTTACTGAATTTAATTAGATCCCACTTGTTTACTTTTGTTTTTATTTCCATTACTCTGGGAGATGGCTTGAAAAATATATTGCTATGATTCATATCAAAAGTGTTCTGACTGTGTTTTCCTTCTGGTCCTACATTTATCTTTGATCCATTTTGAGTCTATTTTTCTGTATGGTGTTAAGGAGTTTTCTAATTTCATGTTTTTACATATGGCTGTCCAGTTTTCCCAGCACTACTTTGTCACAGATTAGTTGACCAGAGGTGCCTGAGCTTCCTGTCCTGCTCCATTGGTCTGTATTTCTGGTTTGGGGCCAGTACCATACTGCTTTGATTGCTGCAGCTTTGTAGCATGGAGAGTAGTCAGGGAGCCTGATTGGTCCAGCTCCGTTTTTCTTTTTCAAGATTGCTTTGGCTATTCTTTTATGTCTTTTAGGATCTTTTATGTCTCTATACAGAATTTAAGAATTTTTTTCTAGTTTTGTGAAAAATGCCATGGGTGACATGATAGGGATTGCATCGAATGTGTAGATTGCCTTGGGTAGTATAGTCATTTTGGTATGTAACTGTACTCTTTAGCCTAAGAGTTAGGGCTGGAAGTGGAAAGGCCTTCCTCTAGCAAGTTACGCACGTGGAACAGAGTTCGCTCACAGTAGAGCAGAGGTGGCCGTCTAGGATCTTTTATTTAACACAGTTTATAGTAAACCTGTCACAGTTCCTGCCTGCTTCCGAGGAATGGCGGGGATTGCGGCTGCCCTTGCTCTGCCGCCGCTGCCCTCTCCCGACCATGAGCGTCGAGGCTGCGCCCCTGCTGCTCAGCGGCCCCGGCTGTGCGTTACCACCGGCTTTGCGTTACCACCGGCTGTGCGTTACCACCGGCTGTGCGTTACCACCGGCTGTGCGTTACCATCGGTGCTCCAGCAGCCAGGTGGTCAGGACGCAGTGCGGTATCATGGGTAATGCGGCAGATGCATTATGTTAGGAGCAATTTCATGAGTTTTGACTCATGTTTTTCTTGCTGTGATCATTCTTTCCAGTTTTTAAGATGTACATAAACTGTTTTTGCCTAGTGTTCAATCTGGTGTAAGCATGGACGGGTAGTGTGTACTATTCTGTCTTTTGCTCAGTGTTAAGATTTACCCCTGTGAGTATTGGTGGTTCCTTCCTTATAGTGTTCTGTTGTTGGAATGTAGCACAGTCTATCTGTTCTCTTGTTGATGGGTATTTATATTGTTTTCCGTTTTTAGCTCCTCGGATCTGTTTCGATGTTTCCTATTTTAAATATTGCCTTGTATTTGCTATTACAGCTCGTTAAGCTTGTTATTAGAACATTTATTATCCTCTTAAGTGCACTGTCTTGTGTAAAAGCTAAAAAAAACACCCTATCATTTCTTATTCCTGTATCCTCAGCGTGTCCTTTTCACTCCTTTAGGATGCACCATTTTTTCTTCTAAGTTTGAGGTCCTGAATCATATTACTGGCTAAGGGAAGCTAGTTGCTGTTCCCTTTGCTATTGCCGACCATATCCTTGAGTTAGAGGAGTTCTTGAGAACAAGTCTTTTGGTTTTGTGGTTTTACCAGAACTTGGCTGACACTCTAGGTTTTCAGTGAAGAGGAAAAAAAACGCTATCAGAAACCTCTAGAGATTTATTAGATATTTGGGATGGGCTTGGTATTTGAGCTGTGCCTGACAAATTAAGGTAGCTCGCAGCTAGTGTGGGGAAGTGCTAAAGGACAGGTTTCATTCTGAGCATCTGAACGAAATCGTGACCAGCTGGGCTGCAAGCGCCTGAGCTAGTTCAGAACTTGAGAAAGTGTGCCCTGGTGTGTGCTTCTCTCCTGCTGCAGGTGTCAAGTGGGATGTCATGGCCAGCTCCTCAGACAGCGAAGATGACAGTTTCATGGCTGTGGACCAAGAGGAGACCGTGCTGGAAGGGACAATGGAGCAAGACGAGGAGCCCCGCGCGGCGCTGGAGGTTGCGGAGACGCAACATAACAGGTCCATGTCTGAGCTGCCAGAAGAAGTTTTGGAGTATATCCTGTCCTTCCTCTCCCCATACCAGGAGCACAAAACTGCAGCCCTCGTCTGCAAGCAGTGGTATCGACTGATTAAAGGTACTGTGGGAAGTGCAAAGGTTTATTCACGTATTTAAGATTTCTTTGAATGATTTTTAATCTCTCAGTTTCATTCTCTCTTTTCTCCTTTCCATTTATTGTGGTTCTGAAACTTAGCATTAGACAGTTCGCTCTGTACATTTTTCTTTCTCTCTATCCTGCCTAGCGTTATGAACAACTTGAATACTGTAGTTTTTAATCCAATTTGTAGTTTTAAAATGAGGATTCTTTTCCTTCATATTCTTGGAGTTGATCCAGTAAATTGTATTATTCTGGAACAGGTAGAGTAGGGATGAGTATGGATTGATGGTAAGAGCTGACCTTCATATAGCGCTCACCATTGTCAGGCCTATCGTAACTGCGTTACAGTCACCCTGGCACACTGTGCACAGCTTCACGTAGCCGTGCGTGGCAGATGTGGAGTTACGAGCGCACTTGATGCTTGACTTTATCTCTAAACAGCCCAGGTCCTATATATGTATTTTACTTTTTAAAATGAATTTCTCCTTTTTTTCCCCTCCATTTTCTAATCAAGATTTCAGCTTTAACTAAATGTTGAGGTTACTAATTATACTATATTTTTCCAAATATTTTTTTGTGTGGACCATTTTTAAAGTCTTCATTGAATCTGTTACAATATTGCTTATGTTTTTGGTTTTTTGGCCGTGAGGCATGTGGGGTCTTCACTCCCTGACCGGGGATCAGACCTGCACCCCTGCGCTGGAGAGTGGTCTTAACCACTGGACCGTCAAGGCAGTCCCCTGTACTTTGAATTAATAACAGTTATTTTGTTTTAGGTGGAAAGGGCCTTTTTTTTTTTGAATGAAGATGACCAAGCCAGTTGAATGATCTTTGATCAAAGCAAGGGTTGTATTGACTTTTTCTTTGCTGGTGTGAGCAAGGCAGCCAGAGATATGAGAGAGGGAAAAGGTTTAGATCAGAATCAGTCTTAAAATCTTTCCTAGAACCAGAGAGGTTCTCTGAGGAGTAGGGTCTGTATCAGTTGTCCAGAGTGCAGCCTCGATGGCTAATAAGGACCAGCTGTGTTGAAACTGCCCACGGGCCCTGTGTGCATCTGCTCACAACTGGTAACATTGGTATGCACACTTGCTTCTGTTTGCAGAATTAATGGACTCTGCAGGAGAGATTGGCTCCCTGCACTATGGAGGTGGATGGTTTTACCTCTAAAATAAAGGAGGAAGAATCATCCATGAGGGGTGGTGATCTAAGCAAAGATATTTATTTATTCTTGGCATTCTTATCATTTTGATCTTTTTTTCTTTTTTTAAGAGAAAAGCACCTAACCCTAGTGTTCACAGCCCTAGATCTGGGGGCGGTCACTGCCAGGACAGTGTTTCTCCCCTCAATCATTACGTATCTGTCTTTTATTCATCACTGCCTTATCTCAATCCAGGGTTTGAAACTGTGTATTACTTCACCAGTGTATAGTTGGCAGTATGGTCACACATTAAAAATGGCCATGTCTTTTTAATATTCCAGTTCTTATCTGTGAGTTCAACCAAGGGAGAATGATCATCACTGGAAAACATGTTCTGTGATCCTACTTAAGGATCCACAAGGTGGCATAAATTCAAGAGTGATATTCTTTCAAAATGTAAATAATTGATTGTACACTTCATTCAAAATGCTTCTCTTTGAAATAAAATAGTAATTTCATGTTCCAGAAGTATGAAGCTCTCACTTTAAAAAAAATAGACTTTATTTTTTTTTAAGTGGTTTTAGGTTCACAGCAAAATTGCGCAGGTCATAGATTTCCCATATACCCTCTGCCCCCAGACACGCACAGCCTCTCCCGCTTTCAGCATCCTCACCAGGGCGGTACATTTTACAGTTGATGACCCTGCATTGATAACATTGATGTACCATTGTCACTCAAAATCTGCGGTTTACTTTAGGGGGTACATTCTGTGAGTTTGGACATGTATATAATGACATGTATCCAGCATTATAGCAGAAACTCTGATTTTTTTTTTTTAAACAGCTTTCCTTAGTTATAAATTCATCATTTCACAATCCACTGTCAGCTAATTATTATCTCCTTGTTTAATACGGAGAATCTGTGGTCTAACCATAGGTATTTACTGAACAGCTGTTATATTCTAGAGATTTTTTTTACCATATTTTTTCTCACAAAACTAAATTATCTCCCAAGTCTGTTTTGGAATAAAAAGCACCAATTATTTGGATATGTTTCCTTATGATATGGCTAAGTGGAGCAGAGTTAAAGTGTGAGCTGATTTTGTCACCTTGAGGGACTCATTTAACCTTGGTAAAATCTAAAGAGTAGATCTTCCAGTTTTGAACTTACGTGATTTTGTTTTCTGTCTTTGAATGAAAAAAAATCAAAGAAATTTGGAGTTCCTCAAAGAAACTTACATCTTAAAAAAGTGATAAGACAATAGATTCAATTTTAATAATTTGATTTACAAGTGAAGAGTCCAGGCTGAGGCACTGGTTATTTTTGTCTTCAGGTGTCGCCCACCAGTGTTACCATGGTTTCATAAAGGCTGTTCAGGAAGGAAACATCCAGTGGGAGAGTCGCACTTACCCTTATCCCGGGACCCCCATCACCCAGCGGTTCTCACACAGTAAGTATTATCGTGAAAGCAGGTCCCATCTTGCCAGCGGTCATGTTTGCAAAAACTATTTTTGAGGCTTGTATTTTGTCTGACGTTTCTAATGAAGATAATATAAATGAAGATTCATGTTAATCTTACAGCCAGAATTAGGGAAGAGCGTGAGCCTAAACGCGCTGCAGGCACCGTGGTATGATCTTACGCTCTGCTTTTCCGTTGGATTTTTCAGTATCTGTGCTCCAAAGAGGTCAAGGTGTCATGTTTGTGCCTTTAAACACTTGACATCAGGTGAGAGAGGACGAAGGGAAGGTGTTCATGAGCGTGTTGCTGTGATCCTGCTTAGGGAGTAGCCAGAGTTTAGCAAGAACTCTTTATTTTAACATGGTGTGTGTTTGGCAAACACGGAATTTGGGGTCGCACACAAATTTTGAACATGAAGGATATTGATTATAAAATACAAATTTAAGTAATAAAATTATAAGTAAAATGTTCTGGCAAATAGACATAATTTAGAGTTTTTGACTTATTCTAGAATTAACTGTCCATTTTAGCTGATTTTTATAGATGTCGCTTTATGTATTTTTTCCTTTGACTCATGCCCCACACCTTGTGGGATCTTAGTTCCCTGACCAGTGATGAAACCCAGGCCCCAGCAATGAGAGCACTGAATCCTCACCACTGGACCGCCAGGGACTTCCCAGTATCATTTCATTCCAGAGGTGACTTCTTTACCCTGAGCCACCAGGGGAAGCCCATTGGTGATTCGTATCCATCCATGAAAGTGAGACTGAGCTGTGTTGCACTGCAGGCCAGTAAAGGTATATATATATCAGTGGTTTTACAAAAGTTAGTTGAGAAGAGAGGGAAGCCTTGTAGAACGTTCTCGAAATTACTGCTTTAGTCATACTACTTGCCTGTTCAGAAACCTTGAGTGTCTGTCCAGTGATAAAGCTAAACTTAGTCATAGTTAAAACCCTCTTTAAGCTGACTTATTTCTACATTTACTACTTCATCTCCTGACTTTTCCCCAGAGCTCACCTCATTTTAAGTTGTCACTTTGCTGTGCTCATTTCTTCCTCCCTGGAGTATTCTCGTCCACTTAGCTGAAGCCTGCTTGTTCTTGAAAGCTCAGTTCAAGTTCTAGCTCTTTGGGGAAAGCTTTTCTCAACTCTCTGGGCCACAGAAAACTTTTCCTGATCTGCACTTACGTCTGGACACTGATCTGGCGCCTAGCTCACATTGTCCCTGTTAGCTTTCATGTTTGTGTCTCTTTTTTTAAGCCGGATGTTGAAATTTGAGGGGAAGGAGAATTATTGGCTATCTGTGTTACATAGAAATTACTCACAAAGTTACCAACTTAAAACAAGATTTGTCACCTCACAGAGTTCCTCAGGGTCAAGAATTCGGGAGTAGCTTAGCTGGCAGGTTCTGAGTCAGGGTCTCTCATGAGGTTACAGCCAGTGTGTCAGCCAGGGCTCCCGTCCCCTGAGCGCTCGACCGGCGCCTGGGGAGGCTGTCTCCAGGCTCAGTGACTGTTGAGGGAAGACTCAGCTCCTTACTGCGTAGACTTCTCCACAGAGCTGCTCACGACTTGGCAGCGGGCTTCCCACGAAACGAGTGATCCGAGAGAGAAGTGGAGACGCTAAGCTGGCAGCCATGCTGTTTTCTACAGCCTGATCTCTGAACTGAATACCGTCCTTTCGGCTCTATCCTGTAGGTCACACAGGGGTTGACCGAGGGTGTAATACCAGGCAGTGAGGATCCTTGGCGGTCTCTTGGAGGTTGACTACCCCAGACCATACGCCGTACTCTCATATCCAGAGGTGTTCAGTGAAAAACGAGGGCTCATCGTTGTCTTTGAACTGAATCTAAATAGATCAAAAGAATGAGTCGAACTGTTGGCTGTTTTCACTTCTCAGGGAGCTGTTTTCACTCATGCTGTTGTAAACCCCCTGAAGCAGTAGATCTCAAAAGTGTGATTCTTGGACTTTGAGGGAGGGAGGCGTCTGTGAGACTCTTCGGGGCATCTGTGAGGTCAGAACTGGCTTTCGTTAGTCTTCGCCTGTGACTGTGTGGTGGTGGCGTCGTTCCCGTGTCCCGAGCCGTGAGGCTGTGGCAGGTCCCCCAGCACCATGCGTGCAGCCGTCAGCACAGTGGAAGGGCAGGGACTGCTGCTTCAACTGCTGCTGCTTGTTATGCTTATCAAAACAGTTTTGAAAGAGTCTCAGATGTTTTCAGGAGTTCATAGACGTATACTTTGTGGTAAAATTTAGACGAATCCTTGCTGAAAATATTTAATGAAATTACAGGAGGATCCATATTAGGTTCAGTATTTATTGTTGAAACTTCAGTTATCTACAGATGCTTGGAATGAGGAGCAGAGACAGGATTTATTCGTTCTTGGCTGTGGTGGGCCTTTGTTGCTGCATGAAGGCTCGCTCTGGTGGTTGGTGCACAGGCTTCTCACTGGCGGTGGCTTCTCCGTTGCACAGAGCGGCTCTGAGCTCCGTGGCTCAGCAGGCGGGGAGCGGCTCTGAGTGCCACGGCTCAGCAGGTGGGGCTCGAGCGGTCCAGAATCCAGGCTGAGTGGTTGTGGTGCACGGGCTTAGTAGCTCCGAGGCACGTGGGATCTTCCCGAACCAGGGGTTGAACTGGTGTCCCTTGCCCTGCCAGGTGGCTCCTTAAATATTGGACGACCACGGAAGCCTGAGGACGGTGTTTTGAAACAAATAGTGTTGGAGCCCTTTATTGTTGTTTAATTGCTCAGTTGTATCCAACTCTTTGCCACCCCACGGAATGCAGCACACCAGGCCACCCTGTCCTTCACCATCTCCCAGAACTTGGTCAAACTCATGTCCATCGAGTCGGTGATGCCATCCAGCCGTCTCATCCTCTGTCGCGCCCTTCTCCTCCCGCCTTCACTCTTTCCCAGCATCAGGGTCTTTTCCAATGAGTCAGTTCTTTGCATCAGGTGGCCAAAGTATTCAGCTTCAGCATCAGTCCTTCCAATGAATATGCAGGACTATTTTCCTTAGGATGGACTGGTTGGATCTCCTTGCAGTCCAGGGACTCTCAAGAGTCTTCTCCAACACCACAGTTCAAAAGCATCATTCTTCGATGCTCAGCTTTCTTTATAGTCCAACTCTCACATCCATACATAACTACTGGAAAAACTGTAGCTTTGACTAGACAGGCCTTTGTTGGGAAAGTGATGTCTCTGCCTTTTAATACACTGTCTAGGTTTGTCATAGCTTTTCTTTCAAGGAGCAAGCATCTTTTAATTTCATGGCTGCAGTCACCATCTGCAGTGATTTTGGAGCCCAGAAAAATAAAGTCTGTCACTGCCTCTACTTTTTCCCCTTCTGTTTGCCATAAAGTGATGGAACCAGATGCCATGATCTTAGTTTTCTGAATGTTGAGTTTCAAGCCAGCTTTTTTACTCTCCACTTTCACCATCATCAAGAAACTCTAGTTTCTCTTTACTTTCTGCCATTGAGTGGTATCATCTGTATATCTGAGGTTGTTGATATTTCTCCTGGCACTCTTGATTCCAGCTTGTGATTCATCCAGCCCAGCATTTCACATGATGTACTCTGCATGTAAGTTAAATAAGCAGGTTGACAATATACAGCCTTGTTGAACTCCTTTCCCAACTGTGAACCAGTCATTTGTTCCACGTCTGATTTCTAACTGTTGCTTCTTGACTCGCATAAAGGTTTCTCAAGAGACATATAAGGTAGTCTGTCTCTTAATGTTTATTACCATCTGCCTTTTACCATAATTATCTGTGTAGGAGAGGCTACATGCTAAAGAAAAACTTTTGACTTGGGGAAGCTGGTTCCTTGGCTCCTCTGATCGACACTTTCCTCATCTGTAAAATGTGTATACGCCCATGTGTTTAGGAGTTTTCCAAAGTTTGTTGTGATCCACATAGTCAAAGGCTTGTGTAGTCAATGAAGCAGAAGTAGTTGTTTTTCTGGAATACCCTTGCTTTCTCCATGATCCAGTGAATGTAGGCAATTTGATCTCTGGATCCATCTGCTTTTTCTAAACCCAGCTTGTACACCTGAAAGTTCTTAGTTCTTGAAGGATTTTGAGCAGAACCTAGAATTCAGTTCAGTTCAGTCGCTCAGTTGTGTCCTACTTTTTGCGAATCCATGGAGTGCAGCACGCCAGGCTTCCCTGTCCATCACCAAATTGCATAGTTCCCCCCAAATTTTCTTCTCTCCATAATTTAGTGAATGGCATTGTCATTCTCTGCGTTATACAAACTTGAAATCTTGGTTTCACGCTCAGTTCCTCTCCCTCCCTCAACAGCAAAAGTCAAACCCTGCTGACTCTGTTCTGTCTCAGATCTTTCCTTTTACCCCCATTCCTCACACTTAGGACTTAATCATCCCATCTTTCCTAAGTCTTTTCTTCCTCCTTTCTTCCCCCACCTCCCTCCCTCCCACATTGCAGCATCTTACTTCCCCAGCCAGAGATCACACCTGTATCTCCTGGAGAAGTGTGGAGTCTTAATCACAGGACTGAGAGGGCTGCTGCTGCTGCTGCTAAGTCACTTCAGTCGTGTCCGACTCTGTGCGACCCCATAGACGGCAGCCCACCAGGCTCCCCCATCCCTGGGATTCTCCAGGCAAGAACACTGGAGTGGGTTGCCATTTCCTTCTCCAGTTCATGAAAGTAAAAAGTGGAAGTGAAGTCGCTCAGTCGTGTCCGACCCTCAGCGACCCCATGGACTGCAGCCCACCAGGCTCCTCCATCCATGGAATTTTCCAGGCAAGAGTACTGGAGTGGGGTGCCATTGCCTTCTCCGAGGATCAAGAGGGAAGTCCCCCTAAATCTTTTCTAAACAGTCTTCTTACCTTTTCTCTTCATCTGAACCTGGTCTAGACACTGTTGGCAGCCATCTCTAAAACTGGGGACCGTGCCATCTCCTAGCACATTTGGAAATATGCAGGGTCATTGCTTATTGTCTTGACTGGAAAGTGCCGCAGGTAGTTAGCAGGCAAGGACCAGGGCTGCTGGGTGTCCTGTAGTGGATGGGATGACCCTGCACTCAAAGAACTGACCTGTTCAAAGTGACAGGCGCCCCGTGCCGGGAAGCACTGCAAATCTAAGACGTAAAACCAGCCGTATAACTCCTCTGCCAAAAAGCCTCAGCCTTTCTGCGTTGCATGTGGAAGTTTCCCCTCCGGTGGCCTTCAAGGCCCCAGCTTACCTTTTCAGCCTGACTCACTGCTGCATCCTTACACAGCCAGGCTCTACCCACACAAGATTCTGTGTTTGTCTGATATCCCTACTTCGTGGCTTTGCTTAGATGCTCTGATTTCATTTCCCTTCCCTCCCATTCCTTTTTAGCCCCTAGATATGTTCCCCCTTTCTTAATTGACAGAAAATGCCCTGACGTCTCAAACCCATCTAGGAGACAAAGCCAAAAGCCACCTTCTTTCACACTATTCTCAAATTCCCCAGTGTGGAGGTTAAGCTCTTCTCTTTCTCTGCTTATACTGCCTTAATACACTCTTCATATCTTCCTCTTAATGTTATTACCATCTGCCTTTTACAATAATTATCTGTGTAAGAGAGACCACATGCCAAAGAAGAAATTTAGACTTGGGAAGCAAGTTCCTTGGCTTCTCTAATCCACACTTCCACAAAATGTGTATAACAAACTCTGTTTGTGCCACAGGTTACTAGGAAATTTAATTGAGGAAACACTTGTAGAAATATGTTTTAATCTGCAAAATGATAAGATAATGATGGTGTCTCCTCCACAAGATTCCTGTCTACTTGAGAACACTCTGGTCCCGCGTCTCAGACACGTGTGCACCTTTCACAACACCCGGTTCCTAGTTCAGTTCAGTCACTCGGTCGTGTCCGACTCTTTGCGACCCCATGAATCGCAGCACGCCAGGCCTCCCTGTCCATCACCAACTCCCGGAGTTCACTCAGACTCACGTCCATCAAGTCAGTGATGCCATCCAGTCATCTTATCCTCTGTCGTCCCCTTCTCCTCCTGCCCCCAATCCCTCCCAGCATCAGAGTCTTTTCCAATGAGTCAGCTCTTCGCATGAGGTGGCCAAAGGACTGGAGTTTCAGCTTTAGCATCATTCCTTCCAAAGAAATCCCAGGGCTGATCTCCTTCAGAATGGACTGGTTGGATCTCCTTGCAGTCCAAGGGACTCTCAAGAGTCTTCTCCAACACCACAGTTCAAAAGCATCAATTCTTCGGCGCTCAGCCTTCTTCACAGTCCAACTCTCACATCCATACATGACCACAGGAAAACCCATAGCCTTGACTAGACGGACCTTTGTTGGCAAAGTAATGTCTCTGCTTTTGAATATGCTATCTAGGTTGCTCATAACTTTCCTTCCAAGGAGTAAGCGTCTTTTAATTTCATGGCTGCAGTTACCATCTGCAGTGATTTTGGAGCCCCAAAAAAATAAAGTCGACACTGTTTCCACTGTTTCCCCATCTATTTCCCATGAAGTGATGGGACCGGATGCCATGATCTTCGTTTTCTGAATGTTGAGCTTTAAGCCAACTTTTTCACTCTGCATTTTCACTTTCATCAAGAGGCTTTTTAGTTCCTCTTCACTTTCTGCCATAAGGGTGGTGTCATCTGCATAGCTGAGGTTATTGATATTTCTCCCGGCAACCTTGATTCCAGCTTGTGTTTCTTCCAGTCCAGTGTTTCTCATGATGTACTCTGCATAGAAGTTAAAGAAGCAGGGTGACAATATACAGCCTTGACGGACTCCTTTTCCTATTTGGAACCAGTCTGTTGTTCCATGTCCACTTCTAACTGTTGCTTCCTTACCTGCATACAGGTTTCTCAAGAGGCAGGTCAGGTGGTCTGGTATTCCCATCTCTTTCAGAATTTTCCACAGTTTATTGCGATCCACACAGTCAAAGGCTTTGACATAGTCAATAAAGCAGAAATAGATGTTTTTCTGGAACTCTCTTGCTTTTTCCATGATCCAGCGGATGTTGGCAATTTGATCTCTGGTTCCTCTGCCTTTTCTAAAACCAGCTTGAACATCAGGAAGTTCACGGTTCACGTATTGCTGAAGCCTGGTTCATAGTTGACATCTATTAATTCTATGGAATTGTGTAACAAAGATATGAGCGATAGAGCTTCTTTTTTATGTAAAAGTCAAGACAGAAAATGCAGGGGAAGTAAATGAAGCCAGTTCCCCTAGTTATTTGATGAGTGTTTGTATGGCCAGACATGCAACTCTTGACTAAGGTAGAATGTCCCTTTCAGATTGACATAGGGGTCTGTTGAGTACCCAGCATTATGTTTTGAAAAACCTTTTGGTGTTCAGGCTGCATGTATGGTCAGGTCATTCCATACACATGCTAATCTTGCTCCTGCAATAGCCAGCAGGCCCAGACTGGATAACCAACCTGTCTTATTCCATAGTTATGTAATTACAGGCCTTATCAAGTATGTCCTGGCTTGTAGATGCTAGACACGTGACAACCTAAGCATGGGATAAATGCCTCAGGACCTTTCCCTGGAGACAAGAGAGGAAACAAGAGAATTTAACCTCTGAAAGTGCAAAAATTGGAGTTCAGTGAACATTTAGTGACTACCAGGCGCCATGGAAAATATGAAACAACTGGAAGACCTTAAACTTCAGAGAATTATAGTGTAGTAGAAAAGTATTCAGAGCACTGAAAACTCTTTGCTTACTGTGTGTGTAATTGTGAATATTTGATTTGTCTTCAAATAGGAATTACTAGACTTGAACTTGAGGCGTGTGACTTTTAGTAGTTGTTCATGGAGCGGTCAAGCACGTTTCAGAAAATTTGAAGAGATTTAGCAGTTGGAATAATCACATTCTCAATGTTATTATTTTTTTAGCAGAGTAATTATATCGTACAATGAACAGTAACTTCTGTATAGCACATTCCAGTGGTCTGTGTTTTGAAAGGAAAATGTTCTGTTTGGGTGGAGAACTTTGGTAAAAGGAAATATCTACTTGAGCACTGGTATTTGCTTAAATTCTTAGTTTTTTCTAAAAGGCCCATTGGATTTGTTGGGTCCCCAACCCCCATTCAGGCCAGCATGTAGGCATCTTAAATAAAAATAGACGAACACAGTTCAGTAGGATGCTTAAAATACTTTGAGGGTATTATTGATGGCTGTTCTCTCATTCTCATTATATCTGAGTTCTAAACATAGCTACCTAAATTGACTCTCTTCCTCTCCAGGCTTTGTTGATAATGCCTGCTGGATGTTGAAAATACAGTGTGTGAAACTTGTCATTTCAGTCCCATTAGCTTTGCATAGAGTTTGGGCTGTGCCTTCCTCTTCCAGAGGCCTTTGTTTGCTCAAAGAGAGCAGGAAGATGCCATTTGCCTTATTTTAGTATAGGATTAAAATGCACATGGTGAAGATCTCATGGGGCCAGCTGCTGGCTAGGTTTTCAATCCAAATACAGCAGAAGAATGTTTGCTACCTCTTTGAAAAATAAAGGCACTGTGTTCTTTTACTACATGAAGGAAGCAGCTGCCAAGAGTTGGTCTTTGACGAATAGTAGGACATAAATGAGCTCCTGACTGTTTTAGTTATGAAATCATGGATTTGTCTTATCAAACATGTTATAATGGACCTCAGTTAGAGTTTCAGAAGACAAGGGACATGGCTAATTTCTGTTCTGGGGTTCCGGATTATCCAGAGGAGTAGAATGTTCTCTTATGCTGAGCACCAGTCAGGTCCATTTAAAATTGCCCTGATTTGGAGTAGCTAGTTCATAAAAGGTATAAAAAGACCAAGATACTTGAAGCTTAATGGCTTTAGTGGAGACTGAAGTGTGGCTTCAGTAATTATCCTTTTTGTTTGTTGAATGTCATCTAACTTGATCCATTGTTATTTGCAGTGCTTAACAACTCTGAAACATGAGCAATGGAATTACACAGAATTTTCCTTTTGGGGGGCCACACTGCACAGTTTGTGGGCAGTGAAAGCATGAAGTCGTAACCACTGAACTGCCAGAGAATTCTGAGGATTACACTCCTTAATAGCCTTTCTTATTGGGATGTTAATGTAAACACTGATTTAGTTATGGATTGCAAGTTATTTTCAAGGCAAAGAAAGTCAATGGGGAAATTCCCTGGCGGCCCTGTAGGTTAGCACTGTATGCTTTTACTGCAGGGGCCTGGGTTTAATCCCTAGTCAAGGAACTGAGATCCCTCAAGCTGCATGGCACCATCAGAAAATAAAAAAGAAAGAAAGAAAGTAGTGGAAAGTGTGAAATCATGTTACCCTTCGTATTCCATCGTAGCATGTTTTAGTTCTGAGAGTAATTAAGTGTCCTGCAGATGTGAGCCTGTTGACGATTAAACGGCATTTCATTTCCTAATATCTCTAGTTTCTTTAATGTCTTTGTTAATCTGAAAAGTCTGTAGCCCTGTTACTATGCAGTGTTAGAGGTCAGATGTTTCGGATTCACTCCTCCCACTGGCTGAGACTGCGGGGTGTAGGTGACTGAACACATTGCCTTTATTACCTCTTAACTCATCCAGTTTTCAGATGTGGCTTTCCTAGTGTGGAGAGTCCTTAAAGGCCTATCAAGTGGGCTGAGTTTAGAAAAAATAAAAAAGGAGGGTTATTCCCAGAGCGTTTGTGTATCACAAGAGGTAATTATAGCAGCAGCAGTTCCCTTTTTCTGAGCTTGAGTAATGGTGCCAGAGTTCAGAAGGGATCTTTAAAACAGAGGACTAAATTGAGCTGGACCTACCGTTGGGTGGATGATCACCAAGGCCACACCGCCCTAGTGGCCGAGCCTCTGACTCTCTTCCCTTTCCGCTTCCTTTCACATGACGCTTGCTGTTTTACCTAGTTTCCCTTTGGGAGGTGTGGCTTTCCCATGGATGTGCATGGAATGAATGAGTAGTTTTGCTCCGCTCTTTTCCCTAAAACCCAAGATGGTGAATGCAGAGCTGTGAGGAGCACAGCCATCTCTCCCACAGGATAGAGGCCGCATGCGCTGTCTGGGGAGAAGCAGGTGATGGAGCTGAGCTGCCACGTGTCTTGTCCAGGCCCTGGCTCTGGTCTTCCGGGTGTTGGGGGAACAGCCCCTCTCACAGCCACTGACTCTTGCCTTCAGAATAGTGTCCGCTGGTGAGGTGTATATAATCACCTGGTTAAAAAGGCGTTTCTTAGAGACCTCGGTGCTTTTTGTTTACTTATCTAAAGTGTGTGTTTATTTTGGTTGTGCTGGGCCTCTGTTGCTGTGCGTGGGCTTCTCTTGTGGAGCAGGGCTCCTTGGCAGCTGGGCTCTCAGGCCCCGGATTCTGAAGGCCCCAGCAGTCATGGTGCCGGGGCTGTAGTTGCCCGAGGCGTGTGGGATCTTCCCAGACCAGGGGTTGAACCCGTGTCCCCTGCATCGGCAGGTGGATTCCTGTCCGCTGTGCCACGAGGCAAGGCCGACCTTGGTGCTTTTTACGTGTTACTTACTGCGTTGGTTTTCTATTCAGCACCAACTAGTCAGCTTTGGTGGCTTTTGGATACACCTAGGAGCTTAATGGGAAAAGGCAATGGCACCCCACTCCAGTACTCTTGCCTGGAGAATCCCATGGACGGAGGAGCCTGGTGGGCTGCAGTCCAGGGGGTCGTGAAGAGTCAGACATGACTGAACTACTTTACTTTCACTTTTCACTTTCATGCATTGGAGAAGGAAATTGCAACCCACTCCAGTGTTCTTGCCTGGAGAATCCCAGGGACGGGGGAGCCTGGTGGGCTGCCGTCTATGGGGTCGCACAGAGTCGGACACGACTAAAGTGACTTAGCAGCAGCAGTCAGCTTTGGTGGGTTTTGGATACACCTAGGAGCTTAATGACTTTCACGTTTCTTCTCTTGGTGGTTTGGGGACCATACTACCTCTGAGGTCCCCAAGCTGCGTTGGTTCCGTGTGTGTGTGGTTACTTTGTGGCATTGATTAAAATTTTTTCTGTCATTCTCTTTCATATAAAGTCGTGTTTATTGTTTTGTTTCTTCACATCTCATTTGAAAGCAAAAGCAGTGAGAAGAGTGGAGAGAAGTGAGAGGACTGAGAGCCTCTGTGAGCAGTGAGTCTGCCACTGGCCCATGAGGGTAATGGTACAGATTCAGATTATGGAGCCGTGCTAGCATTTCACTCATTGCGCACTCTGAATCTACATTCTCGTGTGCTCGTGCTAGAATTGTGCTGTCTTCGTAAAGCATTGGCAGCCTGCTTAGTGTGCTCGGAAATAACATTTCCTTGGCTTCTCTCTGGTCCTTAAAGGTTAACGTAGTATTGAACCTGAAGGCACGAGGCTGGTTATAGAAAGGTTGGCACCTGCTAACAGTTATGATATGCACGAAATAATTGGTCTTTGAAAGATACAGACTATAGTTAAGGTGTTAGAGTACCTTCAAAATTAGACACCAGTTGTTCATTACTTGTTTTCTTTCTAGGTGCGTGCTATTATGATGCTAATCAGTCTATGTATGTGTTTGGAGGCTGTACCCAGAGCAGTTGCAATGCTGCCTTCAATGACCTCTGGAGACTTGACCTAAATAGCAAAGAGTGGATCCGACCTTTGGCTTCAGGTGAGAGAAAAAATGCTCCTCTTTGCCCCTCACCAGGTAACTCGCTTTGCACGGAGACTCATGATCCTTTTGGTGTTGGTCTCAAGAACAGATTACTGGGGCCCCAGGTCCTTTGTCAAATCTGCTTGTAAACGCTAAAGAGTAATACGCTTGTGTAAGGTCTTTGTATTTTTTCTAAATTATACTTTATCATCAGTATTGGTACCCTGCCAGAATTGGTGTACTGCTGTGTGAACTCATTTGTGTGGCTTTCTCAAGTCCTTGTACAGGTGCGATATGCTCTTTGGTATGAAGTTGAAGTAACAGCAGCAGCACGGTCATGAGAACTGTAGCTGACTGACAGAAGCTATTGTCCCAGGGCTAAGATCTCTGAATGCCGCTTGTTGTTGCCAGTCAGGCATTTGGGGAGTGTATGAAACATGCCTCTGCTGGTTCCTCCTAACTGCTCAGGAGTGTGGGAAGATTCCACAGTCGGCACAGACCCGCATCGTCCCACTGCACCAGAATCCGTGCAGGAAGCTTCTGGGTCATTTTCTCTTTTGACCTCACCTTTCTTGGAGAAGAAAAACGCGCACACACACGATTGTTTCTGCACTCACAAAGCGGGGTGGCTTGAAAACGCAGTTACAAGCTTGGAGGGCCCAGGTGACAGACAAAGAGTCCGCTGAGTGTAAAGCACCCTGCTTGGCTTGTTGGCAAGCTCTTCCCAAACACTCTTCTTTTGGCCTTGCAGGGTTGCAATACATCGTACTTATTTAGGTCTTGTTTGCTTTGATTACTAAACGGAAGGCAAGATGGAGTATTAGAAAGGGCACTGGACTAAGAGTGAGGCGACGTGAGTTTCATTTCTGGGCAAAAATCACCAATTCTGCATGTAACTCTGACCAAGTTACCATATCTCCCTGGGAGAAGTGTGCAGGCCGATCAGAAGATCCTGTTTTTAAACGAGTTGAGAAAGCTGCTTTATGTTTCCCTGTATTTCTGTGAGGACTGCTCTGAATGTCTCGGCCAGGCGCTTAAAATCTTTTTATGAAAAGAAGCTGCGTGTTGCTGTCCCAGCGCTGTAGCCGCTGCTGCTTCCTCTGCGACAGACGACGCAGGACGGGAGCACAGAGAGTGGCAGCAGGCGCGCAGAGCTGGGCTGGGCTTGAGCACGTGGGGGTCTTCACAGTTATTGGAAGATGAGAGAGTGTTAATCTTTAAGATGTTTTGAATATTAGGATGATTTTAGAGCCTTCAGAACTTTGTACTTCGGAGCATTTCTTTTTCTAGCACTTTGTAACCCCTGTTGCACTTAACACAACATTGATTAATACTTAGAATCATGGATTCTAAAATGCAGAGGGTCTTTTTAGCTTAAGCATCTTATTGCCATTGTACTTATTGTCCAGGCCCCATTTCAAAGTAGCTTTGATGTCCCAGTAACAAAATACCAATACTGCCTTTCTCTGTTTCGTAACCAAGCTTATGCCTTTGGGGCTTCCCTGGTGGCTCAGAAGGTAAAGAATCTGCCTGCAGCGCAGGAGACCTGGGTTCACTCCCTGGGTCAGGAAGATTCCCTGGAGAAGGGACTGGCTACCCAATCTAGTATTCTTGCCTGGAGAACCCCATGGACAGAGGAGCCTGGTGGGCTACAGTCCATGGGGTCGCAAAGAGTCGAATACGACTTAAGCAATGAACACTTTCAAGCCTTCTACAATTTGGCATGGGTGTTGCTCTTTCTTGCACGTGTGGAGTTGTGGACCTTCATAACCTATTGGCATCTACTTTGCTTATTTTTCCTTTTTTTTCTTTATAAGATAGACATGGCATTTTTGTTGTTGTTAACTACTAAGTTTAAAGACTATGCTTTGAATCCCCTAGGTAGAAGTATCAGAGAAATAACTGTCTTTGTAATGCAGATTTTATAACTGATCTGAATTTTTAAAAAAATTCAGTGTTGGACTGTTCCCTTTTATAAAACATATTGGCTCCTAAAAGTTTAAAAGTAATTTTCTAACAGAATATCGCAAAGAATCTAGTTTCTGCATCACTCTAATCTACAATTAGAGGCTACTTTTTTGGTGGGGGGAGTAGAGACTGAGCTTTTTGAAATGTCTAGTTTAAATTAAAAAAAAACAAACAGTAGTTTAATTAAGAGTCCTTTGAGATTGTGGGCTTCGCAGGTGGCACCGTGGTAGAGAGTCAGCCTGCCAGTGCGGGAGATGCAAGAGATGTGGGTTCCATCCCTGGATTGGGAAGATCCCCTGGAGGAAGAAATCGCAACCCACTCCAATATTCTTGTCTGGAGAACCCCGTGGACAGAGGATCCTGGCGGGCTACCGTCCACGGGGTCACAGAGAGTCAGGCACGACTGAGCGCGCTCACACAGAAACAGGTGGGAGTCTCGTTTAGGCGGAAATCCCACGGGAAGGCTGCCTGAGGAAGCGTTCCTCTCTGCTGTCATGAGTCCCAGCCAAACATCAGTGATTATCTGTGAATAAAGCACAGGTGTCGGTGTGTCGTGCTGTGCCTGGCTCACCCATTCGAGCGCTTGGCGGTGGGTAAGTCGGCTGGTGCCCGAGGAGAGGGTGCCGCCTGCTGCCCCTTGGTCCCAGGCGCGAGGTCTCCCAGCACCTGAGTATCTGCAGATGAAGAGCGTCTGGAGTGGCAGTTTCACCATGTTCCGCCCTCAAGTGTAGCGCTTTGGAAAAGAGCATCAGACAAACAGTGGAGCAGCTCGGGTTGGGAGCCGAGTCTTGGTGCAGAACACCCTGCATCAGGTATCTTTTTACCTGTGTGGTTGGTGATATCGCACACGAGACTGGAGCAGCTCGTTTTGCTCGGTGTTGTAGCACAGGCTGGGGGGCTTCAGCCCCAGAAACTTACTTCTCACGGTTCTGGAGGCTAGGAGTCCGAGATCCGGGTGCTGGTGAAGGCTCTTTTCCTGGCTCTCAGAGAACCAGGCAGCTTGCTCTGTGTCCACGTAGCAGAGAGTGAATTCTGGTATCTCTTCCTCTTTTTGTAAATCGGATTATCTCCCAAAGCCCTCATCTTCATGTGCCATCCCCTGAGATTCAGACTCAGCATGTGGGTTTGGGGAGGACACAGCTCAGTCCATAGCAGTTGGAAATAATGTGTTTTGTCAACAAAACCTTGTCCTGCGTTTCTCTGGAGATGATAGGAGGAGGAGCATCTGGAGGGAGGGGTGCTGATGCGTGTTGCATTGACGGCTCTTACCGTTGAGCGAGGCCTGTGGTGCTTCTCGGACACTTCCACTGAGGCACCGCCTCCTCCCTTTTACGTGCAGGTGGGCGAGTCCTGCCTTCCTGGAGCTTATGCTGTAATGGGGAAGAAACGGTGAACAGTCATAAAGGAAGCGAGGAATGGGATGTGAAATAAGAAAGGGAGACAGCCTTTTCTGCTGAGACATGACAGGTGCAGAGTGGAAGGCGGTGAAAGTGGCATGTGCGAAGAACAGGCGTGTTGGAGGAGCAGAAAGCAGCCCTGTGGACGCAGCGTAATGAGCAAGGGTGGCGTGGCATAGACGGAGTTGAGGTGTAGATGGGAGCCAAGGGTATTGTGATCCTACATACATTTTAAAGAACACTGCTGCTGCTATTTAAGAAATGGATTAAAGGAAGGCAAGAAGGTGAAGCAGAGAGAACAGATAGGAGGCTGTCGGAATAGCACTGGTGAGAGCATGTGATGGCTTGGACCAGAGTCGCAGCAGTGGAGATAGAGAGAAGGGAGTGAATCTGCGCTGAATTTCTGTGTTAAAATTGATGGGACTTCTTGATGGATTAGATATGGGAGGGTGAGAAGGGCAATCAAGGCTGACTTACGTACCCTTGGGTAGATAGTGGGGCCATTTTTTAAAACAAGAAATATTTGGAAGAGTTTTTATTTTTAATCTCTTTAAACGTTTAAGTGGTGGTATCAAATAATTCGTTGTTATGGGGAGTCTGGCATTTGAAACAGAGGCTTGACTTCCCGTGAGTGACGGCACAGCCCTTTTGCTCACTTAATTCTGCTGTCTCTTCATTTTGTTCATGCAGCAAATGTTTATGGATTGCTTACTCTGTGCCCAGTATTCCTTTAGATGCTGGAGGTTCATGAGTGAATAAAACAGACAAAAATCGTACTCGTAACGGAGATTAAATTCAAATAAAGGAAAAGTGAAAGTCACTCAGTCTTGTCCGACTCTTTGCGACCCCCTGAACTGTGCATGGAATTCTCTAGGCCAGGATACTGCAGTGGGTAGCCTTTCCCTTCTCCAGGGGATCTTCCCAACCCAGGGATCGAACCCAGGTCTCCCGCATTGCAGGCGGACTCTTTACCAGCTGAGCCACAAATAAGGGAAGACAATTTAAAATGACAAGTACATAATATAATAGAAGATGGTTAATGCTCCTGAAACAAAACTATAGCATAGTAAAGGGGATGAGGAATAGGGGAGACCACAGCTAGGGGTCGGGGGAGACTCACGGAGAAGGATGGTCACAGGGAGTGGACCGCGGGGGCCTCTGAGGAAAGAACATTCCAGAGAGCAAGCAGTGTGGGGGTTCCGGGGCGGAGGTGTGCCTGGGACAGTCTAGGGATAATGAGGGATTCTCTGTGGCTGGAATGGAGTGCACGAAGGAGGCTGTGCTCAGAGAGCTTAATGCAGGAGAGGCCGCCACACATGCAAGGCCTTCTGGCTGCTACAAGGGCTTTGTGGGCTTGGTCACAGTCTTTGAGTGAAGTGGCTGGTCATTTAGGTTGCTGAGAAGACTGTAACAGGGCAGGTATAGACATGAGATCAGTTAAGAAATGGTAGCAATAATCTCGGAGGAGGCAGTGGCACCCCACTCCAGTACTCTTGCCTGGACAACCCCATGGATGGAGGAGCCTGGTGGGCTGCAGTCCAGGGGGTCGCGCAGAGTCGGACAAGACTGACTTCACTTTCACTTTTCACTTTCATGTATTGGAGAAGGAAATGGCAACCCACTCCAGTGTTCTTGCCTGGAGAATCCCGGGGACAGGGGAGCCTGGTGGGCTGCCGTCTATGGGGTCGCACAGAGTCGGACACGACTGAAGTGACTTAGCAGCAGCAGCAGCACCAATAATCTAGGCAAGAAATGATGGTGATTTGGATGAGGGCATTAACAGAAAGATAAAAGTTGGCTGCATTGGATCGAGTCCACAGTTTGGATGTGGAGTGTGAAAGAGGAGGAGTCAGGACGAGAAAATCGGGGCAGTGTGGCGTCGTGGGAGCTACCCTACATGCACGTGCTTCCTCTCCAGGCGAGGAGGGAGTCATCAACCGTGTCCTGCGCAGCTAAGCGGTCAAGTCGTGCGATGACTGAAGCTTGGCTTTGAATGTAGCCAAGAGTCTTCAGTGAGAGGTAGGGATGACAGCCTGCTCGGAGTGGTATTAAGAGAATGGGAAGAGAGGAGCTGAAGGCGATGTGAACAGCCCATTGGTTTCTTTAAGACTGTTGTTATAAAAGAGAGCAGGAAAGTGGGATGCTGAGTAGAAATTAGTGTAGAATTGAGAGGATTTTTTTTTTAAGATGGCAGTTATAGCATGTTTATATGTTGATGGGAATCTAGAGAGGAACTGATTTGGATAGAGAGGAAGAAATTATTGCTAGGACAGTGTCTTTGAATAGTGACAAAACAGAATCTGCTCTGCGGGTGGAAGGGTTGACTGTGGACAGGAACATTGACCCTTTATCCGTGGAGCAAGGAGTCTATGATGACAGTTGGTGGTGGGTGGCTAGATGTGGGAACGGGTGGAAGTTCTCTCCTGACCGGTTTATCACTCAGATAAAATAATGAAGGGTGGAAGAGAGCAGAGCCGTTGGAAATCCTGGCCAGCGAGTCTCAGTGTACAATCATATTCATTGTAGTCTTTACCAGGTGGCTCTAGGAAGTTGAATGTTTCACCTTCTGGTATTGTATTAAGGCAACACCTTCATTCTTAATCGGTTTTGCTTGACTCAGCCTGTGTTCACTTCCCAAAGCAAACGAGCAGTACTTAGGTATTTCAAAAGACTAATGTCTAAACCACTCTTTCTAAAATACCCCTTATTCATACTGAGGCTGATTTTGGCATCTGTTTAGTATATGATGTCAGAGAGAGTGAAAGCATCGGTTGCTTGGTTGTGTCGACTCTGCGATCCCACGAACTGTAAACTCGCCCGTCTCCTCTGTCCATGGGGTTCTCCAGGCAAGAAGACTGGAGTGGGCTGCCATGCCCTCCTCCAGGGGATCTTCCCCACGCAGGGATTGAACCTGGGTCTCCCATATTGCAAGCAGATTCTTTACCATCTGAGCCACCAGGGAAGCCCTATGATATCATAAAGCACAGCCTGTCAACTCTAGGCCTGGGCACAGATGATTTCCTATCACACTCTCCCCACCCTGCCCCTCCAGTTTCTTCCCTTTCAGCCACACATGAAATCCTGAATAATGGCCTGTGGTTCAGACCTTTGTTTTAGAAAAAGGCATCCTGGTCTACTCCATCTAGTGTACACGGACTCGATGCCTCTTCTGATCTTGGACTTGCTGCTCCGGGGCTGCCAGCCTTTGACGTTAATCTCGTCTGCATTCTCTGGGCCTCAATTTCCTTCCCTGTGTAAAAAGGAAAACGTGTAAAAAGACCACTGTTTGTAAAACCACACAGCAGGTCACCTGGGAAGCTTACTAAAATTCTAGATTTCTCAGCCTCATAACAAGAGTCAGTCACCTAATCTCAAGGGATTGGGGAGAGAGTGGTAGATCTGCATTTTGAAAAAGAAAACATTTCAGTTGATTCCAAACCTAGCTGAATTTGGGAACCCTGGATCTCTGTGAAATCTCTTGGTTTCTTACTGGGCAAACTGTGATCTCACTTTGTTATCACAGTCTGTTAGGTGGGTCTGTGCCAAACTGGACTCCCTAACTGTTTTTAAGAATGGCCACTCCGTGCTGTCTGAGCTACTGCTTTCTAGAAACAGCTCCCTGTGAGTCTAGTCAAGTGGAGGAGGGATGGCTACCCCTGCAGTTTTCTTCCCTGGAGAATCTCATGGACAGAGGAGCCTGGCAGGCTGTATATAGTTCACAGGGTCGCAAAGAGTCGGACATGACTGAAGCGACTTCACATGCACACACACACCCTAGTCAAGAGTTGCTGACCTTCGAAGGAAGTGATTATGGAGAAGGGTTTGGAGGTGGAGTATGTGTTGCCGCAGACTCTTCACAGGTACTATCTAAGTCTCACACCAACCCAACTAGGTTGGCTCTAGTGTTATCCGCATCTTGCAGATGAGGAAGCGGAAGCTGAGCGACTCGGCTAGTAATTCCCTAAGATCACACAGTCAGTTGGTGGAGCAGTGATCGAAGCACAGGCTGCCGCCCTTCGGGCCCGCCCTTCAGGCTGCACCGCCAGTGCACACCGTCAGGGCACGCTGCTTCTTTACTTTAGTTGAGGGTATTTGTTTACGGGATTGTGTTGGTTTCTGCCATACATCAGCACGGGTCACAGGTGTACACATGCCCCCTCCCTCTTGATCATCCCTCCCACCCCATTCAATTTTACTTGTTAAATGGACTTCTAAGTTTCAGATTAGAACAGAGTTCTCACACCCGGTTTTTCCTGTTAACATCTAGTACATTTTTGACAACTAATGAACCAATACTGATATTTTACTAACTAAAATCTGTACTTTATTCAGATTTCCTTAATTTTTTTATGCTAATGTCCTTTTTCTGTTCCAGGATGCTTCGTGTCTCCCTAGACTCCTCTTGGCTGTGACACGTCCCCAGACTTCCTGTTTGCAGATCTTGCCAGTGTTGAGACAGGACTGCCATTCAGTTAGGGTTTATCTGATGATTCTCTTGCGGTTGGACTGGAGTTACGGATCGGGGAGAGGACTGGTGCACAGGGCTCTTTCCATCATATCCCAACATGAGCACACACTGGCAACATGGTTTAGCACTTGGTGCTAACCTTGTCTCTTGGCTTGAGGTAGTGTTTATTAGATGCTGTTTACGTCATAATAATAACTTTCTGGCCGTTACATCTACCATCAGAGTCATGATGAGTAGAGGGTGTGTCAGTGCAGAAACCTTTTCATACATAGAGAATTTTAAAATATCAACATGATTTGCATTTTTAAATTTTTTGGTGGCAGGCTGGAGATTGCTGAAGACAGAATCTCTGCTTTATACTATGACCTTATAAAATGATCTTATGATCATATAAAATCAAGATCCTTCCAGCTATCCAGAGTCAGAAGCTCTGCAGGAAATAATTTTGTTTCTTTAGGACCATTCCCCAAGAGAAAAAAATCACATCTTACAAAATCACTGAGTAATCTTACAGAACAGCTAGTTTACTTTTGGAGTCAGGGGCAGGAAAAAGAAAAAGTAATGGTCATATCAGATGTCTTTAGGAAGGCCAGAATATCCTTAGAAGCTGGAAAGTGCTGGAACTGCCCAGAAATACCTGCCCAGACTGTCATTGTTTCTCTTCTGTGTGACACCTGAAAAGCGACACACGTAGGCTGCTTGCGTCCTTTGAGGAAGCTTTCTGTCCTGTGTCTAGTGTTTACTGCCCTTCCCTGAGCCTGTGGAAATGTCACCACGACAGAAAGGCACCCGGGGTGCCCAGCACCGGGCAACCGCTCCGGCGAAGACTGCGCAGCACCTCCCCGCCTCAGGTCCAGATGCCAGTGCTGACAGGGAAATAGCTGGGTGTGGAAGTTTTTTAGAATAAAATACATAAGTGTCCTCACAGGCATTGGGTTCTGCTTTTTTAGCATTATTTTGCATCTGAACACTTGGTACCTTTTTTAAAAGTCAACATGATGTGCACATGTGTTCTGAGAACACCCATCTGTGGAGATGGGGAGAAGTGGATGCTTAGCAACTGGCAACGTGTAGCAAGAGCCGCTTCATGCCTTTCAGGTGCACGTCAGGCCTCCATTCTCTGTCTTAAAAACAGATCTTTGATTTCACTGCTTAAATATTTCTTTTGTGAAGAAATCCCAACTAGCACTTCCCTGCGAATCTTTTCTTGATTTTACCAAAGTGTATTCAAGTCTGTCCTTAGTGTATCTCTTCCATGTTGGAAATGCCGCATCCTTCAGCTCTACTCATTTGGTCCAATCCATGAGCCTTTTCTGTTCTTTCTAAAAACCCTCTAGTTTTTTCCCCCTTATTTTAGATAGAAGGTCAGAGTGTCATTGAGAGTAAGCAGTGACTGTCCTTAGACTCCTGCGCTCTCGTGGATCATGTGTGCTACCTTGACGAGTAGGTTTTGGTTGCTCTTGGATTCCTTGTGCAGTAAGACTTTCAGACTGTCCAGTGTTTCTGTTACTGTCAGATATCCACATAACCCCTTGCCCCGCCCCCTCCACCTCCCACGACAGCATTTCATGTTTTATGACCACAGAAAACTTCATTTTGTATGATTTATTAACATTATGTCCTGAATGAAATTGTTCCCCCATATAGGAAATTTGTGTTCCTATATGGGGGAACACAAATGGTATTGTCCTTGAGTGCTTCTCACTCCTTCCCCATGAATGACCCTGTTGGTTTCCAGGGCACTCAGCAGTGCTGTTTACCAGCTCGTGCCCCATGCACACTGGTTTTGCTGTTTATTCTCTGTGCAATCCAGGCTCAGGCCAGTTTCTCAAGTTTTCCAAGTCTTACTACCTTGAGATTTTGTAAAGAATCTACACGGTGCTTTTCCGAGGCGGGTGAGAGCAGTATTTGGTCATTTATTAACTTAAAAATATCAACCTGAATTCTGGGAAACTGTCCTTTCAAAGCTCAGAAGCTACCTCTCATCTTTTCTTTGGGAGATGAACTCTTGAGCTTTAATTGATTCTGCTTATCAAAGAAGTAGTGAGACAGGCCGGGACCTGGCTTGCTTTGCTGTGGGGCTTGCACCGGGACAAACCTCTCCTCCAGCAATGAAGTACAAAGAAACTGTATGGGACTAACTAAAAATAACTGCATGCTCAGCTGGAGCAAACTGGACAAAAGCTGCAGAAAAACCAAAAAATAAAAAATTAAAAGACCAACCCACCACCACTTCTGAAGAGCCAGGAGCAAAATAGGGTATGGGAGCACCAGCAGGGTACTGAGCATGCCCCCTGCACACAGCACCGCCACAGGGGCGGGCAGGGCACCTGGGCCAGCCCTCCGGCCAGACCCCGGACACCCCCTGCCCGCACCCCGTATAAGAAGCAGTGAGCAGGAAGGGGGCCTGTTGTCTGTTCTCAGCCCACCCGCTTCATCAGGGCCCCAGCAAAGCCTGTCCTGAATTTCCCGTCTGGTCTCCAGTCGCTTTCTGGTGATTGAGGCCAGGAGCCCTGGTTGGTGTCAGCAGCGTCCCTGGTAGCCCTCTGTCCGTAGCTCTCCTGAAAGTGACTGTGGCTATAGATTTTGTATGTGCTTTGTTGACTTTTACACTGTGTTCCTTTTCTGCATCCTCTTCCCATTTTAGTAAGCTTTCTGATACATCATTGCCCAGTCCTAAAATGTCTCTTGCTATTTTACACACACACATATATAAATTGAGTGAGGAATGTGCCGTCAAGTGCCTCACATAGTGCATTCTAGCTCTGACGGTGGATGGCTGGCGCGTCTGTTGACTGGGAGCAGTAGTGTGGCATTCGCCTCGATGTCACCGCTCCTCTCTCTTAGTACGTTGAGACAGTTCACATGAGGAAACCGAACAGACCTTCAGCGCCCCGCTCTCGCACACAGCCATCGACGGTCGCCTGGAGCAGGAGGCACAGTGTCTCGTCACTTCGCGGAATTCCACTGTGTCCCTTCCCTGTCGGTGCCACTCCCCACAGAGGTGGCCCCCGTTCTGACTTCTGAGAGAGCTTTCTTGAGCTTCAGCTTGGTGTTTTTTTGATTCGTGCATAGGCCGCACCTGTCCGTGGTTTGCCCCTTTTCGTTGCTCTGAGTGCTCTGTAACATGAATATAGCACCTTTTTTTGAAGCCATTCTTCTGTTGATGGCTACTTGGGTTATTTCCACTTTGAATGTAGCTGGAGTCAACATTCTTATATAAGTTTGTGGACATATGCGCTCATTTCTTACTTAAGGTCTCCTTGTCAGCCTTAAGGAATGTTCTAGATGCAGTCAATACCCAGAGAGTTCTCTATTCACTTAGTCCTGCTCTAAGTAGGAGGATATGATGATGTAACTAAGTATTTTAGAGGTTTGAGGAGGGAACACCACTCAGCTGGTGGTAAAGGTATATATATGTATTATTAGGGCCTCATGATGTGAGAGTTGGACTATAAAGAAAGCTGAGCGCCGAAGAATTGATGCTTTTGAACTGTGGTGTTGGAGAAGACTCTTGGGAGTCCCTTGGACTGCAAGGAGGTCCAACCAGTCCATCCTAAAGGAAATCAGTCTTGAAAATTCATTGGAAGGACTGATGCTGAAGCTGAAACTCTAATATTTGGGCCACCTGATGTGAAGAGCTGACTCATTGGAAAAGACACTGATGCTGGGAAAGATTGAGGGCAGGAGGAGAAGGGGACGACAGAGGATGAGATGGGTGGATGGCATCACCGACTCAATGGACATGGGTTTGGATGGACTCCAGGAGTTGGTGATGGACAGGGAGGCCTGGCGTGCTGCAGTCCGTGGGGTCGCAAAGAGTCAGACATGAGTGAACGACTGAACTGAACTGAACATGACCTAAAGTAATGGAAGGAACGTGTTGTTGAAGGGAGGGAAGTTTGTTGGTAGTACTGTTAAGAGTACGGCTATTGTGCCGAAGAAACAGGTTTCCATCTGATCTGTTCACACTAAGGTTGGTTAGGAACTGGATGACCTTAGGTTGTGTAACATTTCACTTGCCTCACCTTTAAGGTAGACATGGTACTGTCCACCTTTCAGAGTTTCTGTTCATATTATATACAACACAGCACACAGATGGAGTGGGGATGAGCGAGCTGGTTGAGCAGACACCTTTATACACGTGTTCACAGAAGTACTAGCTAAGAAGGAGAGCGGTTGGTCATGAGTTATCCTTGAGTTCCCAGAGCTTGAAAAGTGACTGCATTCATTTCTTTGTTTGTTCATTTTCATGCCTTTTTTAATTGAGTGAAAGTAAAAGTGAAGTTGCTCAGTCGTGTCCGACTCTTTGCAACCCCATGGACTGTAGCCTACCAGGCTCCTCTGTCCGTGGAATTTTCTAGGCAAGAGTACTGGAGTGGGTTGCCATTTCCTTCTCCAGGGGATCTTCCCGACCCAGGGATCGAAGCTGGACCTCCCGCGTTGCAGGCAGGCGCCTTCCCGTCTGAGCCGCCAAGGACGCCGTTGCCTGAGTGCTTTTCCCCAAATCTTCTGTTCTGAGCACTGCGGCTGCAGGTGTGAACAGCAGCGAGGTCTGTAAGACAATAAGCAAATCAATACAAAGAAAATATAGAGAACTACAAGAAAGCACATGGAGGTGTTTAAGTTATAAAATGTATATAGAGCCAGGACTTAAATGGACGGATGGGTTTTAAAAGGAAATGCGATTTATGAGGAGAACAGCAGTAAACTGGTGAAACGGGCTCTGGTCACAGTCTCATGTCCACACTGTGCGGCTTACCGACCAGGAATCGAACCCCGGCCCTGGCGGGCAAAGCCCCGAGCCCTCGCCACTTGACCGAGGCAGAATTCCCTATTACGATTTGTTTTGTTTTGTTTTTTTTTTTAGACCAGTTGTTTTTATTAAGGTTAGATGCTTTTGCTTAAAACGACTCTGAAATATTTGAATCTCCAGCTCCAGTTTTTTGTTTTCCTAGGAGGAAGGCATCCAGGGCCCAGATGCCGCTTCGCTCTACCAGTTGTTATGGAGAAGGCATAGGGTGTTGCCTAAGGGGCTACCTCAGATTCTGTGGGTATTAGCGCCTTCCCGATTCATGGGCCCGTTCCTGGTTGATCTTCTTTGAGCTGGTGATTTCTCCTTGTCTCCTCTAGCCCTACGCAGTCCTAAGCAGCTGGATCTGTGGTGGTCCCAGGAGATGTGAATGAGAACAGAGCCAGTGGCTTCCCCTAGGAAAGGAAGGCATCTTTTCTGTTTATTTATGAAGTTCAGATCCTGGGGTTTTTCCAGAATACATGCTTTTCTAAGGTGAATGCACCTTCTTTCCTAGTGGAGAAGTTTATGTGGCACAGACCTGGGTGAACTCTGGTCCTCCTGCACCTTCTCTCTGGTGGAGAGAAGAGTGGAGAAATTTGTGTAGCACAGACCTGGGTGACTCTGGTCCAGGGAGAGGAGAGACACGCTCACACCGCATCTCAGTGTAGCTCTCTCCTGCCTGACCAAGGTTCTCCTGTTTTGATACCAGGCCCAAAACTTCATGACCAGCAGAATTGTTTTCACTTCTAAACAGAGCCACTTAAAAGGGCACGCACTCCCGCCATCAGAACTGCAGTTAACAAGTTATCAGATTAAATTCAGATTCTGGACCTTGTCCCCTTCCCCAGAAATTGAATCAAAAGACTGCTTGAAATAGAAACAAGGAGCTGTTGCTGGTTTTCACGTTAATTTTTAGCTGATCAGTGCTGCCCTGTCTATCAAGTGGTCTTTCATGCAGGTTTGTTTAGAAGTGAAAACAATACCAACTGGGGATTTCTTTTTATTCACACCTGTAGTATATATAGTTATGAGTGAGGGAGGGAAAGTCGCTCTGTCGTGTCCGACTTTTTGCGACCCCGTGGACTACACAGTCCATGGAATTCTCCAGGCCAGAATACTGGAGTGGGGAGCCTTTCCCTTCTCCAGGGGATCTTCCCAACCCAGGGATCGAACCCAGGTCTCTCACATTGCAGGCGGGTTCTTTACCAGCTGAGCCACTGGGGAAACCATGGCATATATAGTTACACAGGATCTAACATTTCCTCACGCCCGTTACAGAAGTCCCTCTTGTTCTGGATGTTCTGTAATGACCCAGCAGGTGATGTTGTTAAAGATGTGGGTATAATTGCAATAATGAACATGTGTGCCCTGAAGCTTGAGATCCAGACAAGCTTTAAAAGCTTTGTCTAATATTAGTGAATTATTTTGATATCAATCAGTAACTTTCTGACCATGCTACAGTTGAAGAATAAAATAGTAAAAGCAAAAAAAATAGAAAGAGTGTGAGGGGAACACCCAAAGAAGCATTTGGCCTTTCCCCTAGTGAAAGGCCTCCTGGGAGGTTGTGACTAACTGGACCTAGGTCTCATCCCAACCCCTGAGGCATCCACAACCGTGTGGCTTCCATGAAGGGGTTCCGTTCCACAAGCATTTTCATAAGAAATAGTTCCTGTCTTCTAGGCTAAATATAATAACACTTACTTATTGGGGGGCTCTAAATGGATCATTTCCGGAGAAGGCAATGGCACCCCACTCCAGTACTCTTGCCTGGAAAATCCCGTGGATGGAGGAGCCTGGTAGGCTGCAGTCCATGGGGTCGCTAGGAGTCAGACACGACTGAGCAACTTCGCTTTCACTTTCCACTTTCATGCATTGGAGAAGGCAATGACAACCCACTCCAGTACTCTTGCCTGGAAAATCCCATGGATGGAGGAGCCTGGTAGGCTTCGGTCCATAGGGTCGCAGGGAGTTGGACACAACTGAAGTGACTTAGCAGTAGCAGCAGCAGTAGCAAATGGATCATTTCAGCACTATACTAAATATAGCATATACTAAGATTGAGGCTGGATACAGGACATCCCTTCCCGTTCACCCCTTCCTCCTCTAGGAGGGTCTTTAGCCCAGCATAGGAAGGGGTGTGCTGGCAGAGGTCCTGAAGAAAGCCACGTCTAGAAGAATTCAGTTCCTTTGTATCCAGTACCATGCCCTTGGTGACCAATTTAAATCCCTACTTTAGACTGAATTAAGGAGCACAGTTGGCTGGAACCAAGTCTTGGAAAGCAGGAGTTAAAGTTTTGTTCTTTAAAATGAGCATTATAGTTTTGTATCTTCCCTGGACATCTAAATATTAAGTAATTTCAGCGTAATTATTATTGGCCGCATTGAAGTTAAACTGGAAACATTTTCATCAGCTGAAGAGGAACTGATCTGTCTGTTCCAAACAGAACCTCTGTGGTCCTGGCTTTATACTTTAGAGACCATTCTGAATAGTTATTTGTCTTCAAGGTGTTTATAGCCTACAACAGACTTTATATTCATAAATTGTGTTCTTCTCAATTTTCCTTTCTTCTCCCCCTTCCTCAAACCATAAAACCATGAAACATACCTTTCTTGTTCTACTCACAAAGTTTTACCTATAAAATCAAACCAGTTTAGAGATACACACAGTTAAATTGTAACTCCAGTAGTTTTCCTTTAAGGAGATCCCTGCCTCCTAAGTTATAACTTACTGCCTCCTAAGTTATAAGTGCCAGCTTAGCTTCTTGTGCCCTGTAGGCTTTCTGATTCCAATGCTAATATGATGTTGTGGGAAATGGCTCTCCAAATTATTCTCTTGACCTCTGACCCTTGCTATCAAAGTCAGTCACTTCACATACTACCATAGTCTCTGTTCACCAAAGGCTTGGTCTGCTTCCTAAGACCCAAGTTGGGTCTTATCTGCAAATTCCATCTCTCCCACCCCCTACACGCAGCAACTCAAGCTTTTCACTTGAGAAGCACCCACACAAGAGGCCATGAGGTAGGGTTGTTGGTTAGTCTGGTCTGTCTGGTCTTATTTTGCCCTCGAGGCCACTTCTGTGTGGGAAGGACAAGTGAACCTCCTTTGGAGCTGCGAGTGAATGCCTTTCATTGGACCTGCCCTGAGAAAGGGAGTGTGTGTGCAGAGTTGTTAGTACGAGATGGAGAGTGTGACCTCAGGCCTCAGTCCCATCGTTCATTCTGTAAAAGTCCCCTTTGGCACCATTACTGTAAGATAAAATTGTTTGAAGCCATCCAGGGAAAAGTTTTTGACTGCCAGTTAAAAAGCAGTTTAGACCATGTCCCCCTTTTTAAAAAAAGCAAATCATACACCAAAGCATTCCATGAACAGAGTGGAGGTTCTTTGGTCCAGTACTTTTCTTCTGGATTCACTGGCATGCTAATGAGTCTCTTATAGTAAAATTTTTCATACTCATAGTTTTCTTGTTTTCAAACTTTACCTCTTATAAGTACCTAACTCCTAGTATTGGATCTATTTTCATAGTCATGGAGAGCTATTAGCAAGTCATTTATTGCTGTAAATAAGTCTAAAAGTGATTCGTCTGAAAGCAGTAAGTGGAATAATTTTTTTCCATTTCTTTTGCAATGTAGGTTCAGTAACATGTGGATGAGGATGACCAGGGAAATGTTTATATATTGAAAATGTTAAAGCAGTTCCTTTCAGCACCCCTTTAATCGAAGCGCTTGTCAGGGAACACCTACTTTGGACCCTTGTTCGCGCAGTCGTACACAGGGTGCATACACGGAACAAAGTCTGGTTGCGTTCAGCCTTAAGGAGAATCACCTACACTGGGGAAAAGGGCAGAAGGAGGACCAGGTGCCGTGTAGTGTCGTAGTGGAGCATCGTGTGGCCACGGGAGTGCCCGGATTCCAGGGCTGATGCCCGACGATCTGTGGTGAAGCTGGTGGAATGATAATAGAGATAAAGTGCGAGGTAAATGTAGTGTGTGTGAGCCACCCCGCACCCCAATCCTGGGAAATCGTCTTTTTTTTTTTTCCCACGAAACCAGTCCTTGATGCCGAAAAAGGTGGGGACCACTGGTCTAACAAGCTCACCTGAAGGTTATTTAACTCTCTGCAACGTGGTCCTCAAAGTCTAGTCATCAAACATCAGTGTCACCTGGGAACTTGTTAGAAATGCAACTTCATGGACAGTACCACATACCTACTAGACAGGGAGCTCAAAAGTGGGTCCAGCAAGCTGCGTTGTAACAAGTCGTTCAGCTACTTCTGACACAACTGAAATTTGAACTACAGCTGTAAGGGAATGGTAACTTTAACATTTGCACTTAAACCCCATACCTGCCAGAGACGCTCAGAGGGCTCAAACATAGGTTGTGTGCACCAGGACCCAGAGACCCCACAGAGACTGAGACAGAGCTGCATCTGAGTGTCTCCCGAGCAGGTACAGGTCAGCAGTGGACTTCGGCAGACACAGAGGCTCTGGGTGCAGCAGACCTGGGTGTGGCATAAGCCCTCTTGGAGGAGGTCGCCAGTGACCCCACCGTAGAGCCGCCATAACTTATACAGGACTGGGAAACGGCCTCTCGGAGGGCACGACAGAACCTTGTGCACCAGGACCTGGGAGAAAGGAGCAGCGACCCCACAAGACACTGACCCAGACTTGCCCGGGAGTGCCCAGGAGTCTGCGGCAGAGGCGTGTGTGATGGAGGCTGCTGCAGGGTGGGGCACTGAGTGCAGCAGTGCCTTTGTGGGGCCTTCTGAAGGAGATGGCCATTACCGTCATTACCCCCACCATAGTTTGGCCTCAGATCAAATAACAGGGAGGAAACACAGCCCTGCCCATCAGCAGAAAGTTGGATTAAAGATTTACTGAGCATGGCCCCTTGAGAGTCCCTTGGACTGCAAGGAGATCCAACCAGTCCATCCTAAAGAAAATCAGTCCTGAATATTCATTAGAAGGACTGATGTTGAAGCTGAGACTCCAATACTTTGGCCATCTGATGTGAAGAGCTGACTCATTTGAAAAGACCCTGATGCTGGGAAAGACTGAAGACAGGAGGAGAAGGGGATCACAGAGGATGAGATGGTTCGATGGCATCACCAACTCAGTGGGCATGAGTTTGAGTAAACTCCAGGAGTTGGTGATGAACAGGGAGGCCTGGCATGCTGCAGTCCATGGGGTCACCAACAGTTGGACACGACTGAGTGACTGAACTGAACTCAAGCATGGCCTCACCCATCAGAAGACCCAGTTTCCCCCTCAGTCAGTCTCTCCAATCAGGAAGCTTCCATAAGCCTCTTATCCTTCTCCATCAGAGGGCAGACAGACAGAAAACCCAATCACAGAACACTAACCAATCTGATCACATGGACCACAGCCTTGTCTAACTCAATGAAACCATGAGCCACCCTGTGTAGGGCCACCCAAGACAGACGATTTATGGTGGAGAGTTCTGACAAAACGTGGCCCACTGGAGAAGGGAATGGCAAACCACTTAAGTATTCTTGCCTTGAGAACCCCATGAACAGTATGAAAAGGCAAAATGATAGGACACTAGAAGATGAACTCCCCAGGTCGGTAGGTGCCCAATATGCTATGGAGATCAGTGGAGAAATAACTCCAGAAAGAATGAAGAGACGGAGCCAAAGCAAAAACAACACCCAGTTGTGGATGTGACTGGTGATGGAAGCAAGGTCCGATGCTATAAAGAGCAGTATTGCACAGGAACCTAGAATGTTAGGTCCATGAATCAAGGCAAATTGGAAGTAGTCAAACAGGAGATGAAGAGAGTGAATGTCGACATTCTAGGAATCAGCGAACTAAAGTGGACTGGAATGGGTGAATTTAACTCAGATGACCATTATATCTACTACTGTGGGCAGGAATCCCTAGAAGAAATGGAGTAGCCATCATACTCAACAAAAAAGTCCAAAATGCAGTCAGATCAGATCAGTCGCTCAGTCGTGTCCAACTCTTTGCGACCCCATGAATCGAGCATGCCAGGCCTCCCTGTCAATCACCAACTCCCGGAGTTCACGCAGACTCACGTCCATCGAGTCAGTGATGCCATCCAGCCATCTCATCCTCTGTCGTCCCCTTCTCCTCCTGCCCCCAATCCCTCCCAGCATCAGAGTCTTTTCCAATGAGTCAGCTCTTTGCATGAGGTGGCCAAAGGACTGGAGTTTCAGCTTCAGCATCATTCCTTCCAAAGAAATCCCAGGGCTGATCTCCTTCAGAATGGACTGGTTGGATCTCCTTGCAGTCCAAGGGACTCTCAAGAGTCTTTTCCAACACCACAGTTCAAAAGCATCAATTCTTCGGCGCTCAGCCTTCTTCACAGTCCAACTCTCACATCCATACATGACCACAGGAAAAACCATAGCCTTGACTAGACGGACCTTTGTTGGCAAAGTAATGTCTCTGCTTTTGAATATGCTATCTAGGTTGGTCATAACTTTCCTTCCAAGGAGTAAGCGTCTTTTAATTTCATGGCTGCAGTTACCATCTGCAGTGATTTTGGAGCCCAAAAAAATAAAGTCTGACACTGTTTCCACTGTTTCCCCATCTATTTCCCATGAAGTGGTGGGACCGGATGCCACGATCTTCGTTTTCTGAATGTTGAGCTTTAAGCCAACTTTTTCACTCTGCATTTTCACTTTCATCAAGAGGCTTTTTAGTTCCTCTTCACTTTCTGCCATAAGGGTGGTGTCATCTGCATATCTGAGGTTATTGATATTTCTCCCAGCAATCTTGATTCCAGTTTGTGTTTCTTCCAGCCCAGAGTTTCCCATGATGTACTCTGCATATAAGTTAAATAAACAGGGTAACAATATACAGCCTTGACGAACTCCTTTTCCTATTTGGAACCAGTCTGTTGTTCCATGTCCACTTCTAACTGTTGCTTCCTGACCTGCATACAAATTTCTCAAGAGGCAGATCAGGTGATCTGGTATTCCCATCTCTTTCAGAATTTTCCACAGTTTTTTGTGATCCACACAGTCAAAGGCTTTGGCATAGTCAATAAAGCAGAAATAGATGTTTTTCTGGAACTCTCTTGCTTTTTCCATGATCCAGTGGATGTTGGCAATTTGATCTCTGGTTCCTCTGCCTTTTCTAAAACCAGCTTGAACATCAGGAAGTTCATGGTTCACATATTGCTGAAGCCTGGCTTGGAGAATTTTGAGCATTACTTTACTAGCGTGTGAGATGAGTGCAGTTGTGTGGTAGTTTGAGCATTCTTTGGCATTGCCTTTCTTTACTTGGATGCAGTCTCAAAAATGGAATGATCTCTGTTCGTTTCCAAGGCAAACCATTCAGTATCACAGTAATCCAAGTCTGTGTCCCAACCAGTCATGCTGAAGAAGCTGAAGTTGAACGGTTCTATGAAGAACCTACAAGACCTTCTAGAACTATCACCCAAAAAAGATGTCCTTTTCATCATAGGGGACTGGAATGCAAAAGTAGGAAGTCAAGAGATACCTGGAGTAATGGGCAAATTTGGCCTTGGAGTACAGAATGAAGCAGGGCAAAGGCTAATAGAATTTTGCAAAGAGAACACACTGGTCATAGCAAACACCTTCTTCCAACAACACAAGAGAAGACTCTACACATGGACATCACCAGATGGTCAACACCAAAACCAGATTGATTATATTGTTTGCAGCCAAAGATGGAGAAGCTCTATACAGTCAACAAAAACAAGACCGGGAGCTGACTGTAGCTCAGATCATGAACTCCTCATTGCCAAATTCAGACTTAAATTGAAAAAAGTGGGGAAAACCACTAGACCATTCAGGTATGACCTAAATCAAATCCCTTATGATTGTACAGTGGAAGTGAGAAATAGATTTAAGGGGCTAGATCTGATAGAGTGCCTGAAGAACTATGAAGGGAGATTCACAAGAAGCAGTGATCAGGACCATCCCCAAGAAAAAGAAATGCAAAAAGGCAAAATGGTTTTCTGAGGAGGCATTATAAATAGCTGTGAAAAGAAGAGACGTGAAAAGGAAAGGAGAGAAGGACAGATATACCCGTTTGAATGCAGAGTTCCAAAGAACAGCAAGGAGAGATAAGAAAGCCTTCTTCAGTGATCAATGCAAAGAAATAGAGGAAAACAATAGAATGGGAAAGACTAGAAATCTCTTCAAGAGATACCAAGGGAACATATCATGCAAAGATGGGCTCAATGAAGGACATAAATGGTATGGACCAAACAGAAGCAGAAGATATTAAGAAGAGGAGGCAAGAATACACAGAAGAACTGTACAAAAAAGATCCTCACGACCCAGGTAACCTTGACAGCATGATCATTCATCTAGAGCCAGACATCCTGGAGTGCAAAGTCAAGTGGGCCTAAGGAAGCTTCACTACGAACAAAGCTAGTGGAGGTGATAGAATTCCAGTTGAGCTATTTCAAATCCTAAAAGTTGATGTTGTGAAGGTGCTGTACTCAATATGCCAGCAAGTTTGGAAAACTCAGCAGTGAGCACAGGACTGGAAAAGGTCAATTTTTATTCCAATCCCAAAGAAAGGCAATGCCAAAGAATGTTCCAACTATTGCACAGTTGCATTCATCTCACACGCTAACAAAGTGATGTTCAAAATTCTGCAAGCCAGGCTTCAACAGTATGTGAAGCATGAACATCCAGATGTTCAAGCTGGATTTAGAAAAGGCAGAGGAACTAGAGATCAAATTGCCAACATCCGTTGGATCATCAAAAAAGCATGAGTTCCAGAAAAACATTTAGTTCTGCTTTATTGACTACGCCAAATTCTTCCACTGTGTGGATCACAACAAACTGGAAAGTTCTTAAAGAGATGGGAATACCAGACCACTTCACCTGCCTCCTGAGAAATCTGTACACAGGTCAAGAAACAAGACTTAGAACTGGACATGGAACAACAGACTGGCTCCAAATCGGGAAAGGAGTACGTCAAGGCTATATATTGTCACCCTGCCTATTTAACTTATATGCAGAGTACATCATGCAAAATGCCAGGCTGGATGAAGCACAAGCTGGAATCAAGATTGCTGGGAGAAATATCAATAACCTCAGATATGCAGATGATACCACACTTATGCCAGAAAGCAAAGAAGAACTAAAGAGCCTCTTGATGAAAGCGAAAGAGGAGAGTGAAAAAGTTGGCTTAAAACTAAGATCATGGCATCCGGTCCCATCACTTCATGGCAAATAGATGGGGAAACAGTGGCTGACTTTATTTTTTGGGCTCCAGAATCACTGCAGATGGTGGCTGCAGCCATGAAATTGAAAGACACTTGCTTCTTGGAAGAAAAGTTATGACCAACCAAGACAGCATATTAAAAAGCAGAGACATTACTTTGGAAACAAAGATCCATCTAGTCAAAGCTATGGTTTTTCCAGTAGTCACGTATGGATGTGAGAGTAGGACTGTAAAGAAAGCTGAGCGCTGAAAAATTGATGCTTTTGAACTGTGGTGTTGAAGAAGACTCTTGAGAGTCCTTTGGACAACAGTGAGATCAAACCAGTCCATCCTGAAGCAAATCAGTCCTGAATATTCGTTGGAAGGACTGATGCTGAAGCTGAGACTCCAATACTTTTTCCACCTGATGCAAAGAACTGACTCATTGGAAAAGACCCTGATGCTGGGAAAGATTGAAGGTGGGAGGAGAAGGGGATGACAGAGGATGAGATGGTTGGATGGCATCACCAACTCAATGGGCATGAGTTTGAGTAAGCCCCAGGAGTTAGTAACGGACAGGGAGGCCTGGCGTGCTGCAGACCATGGGGTCGCAAAGAGTCAGAGATGACTGAGCAACTGAACTGAACTTTAACGTCTGAATAATAAACTAGTAATATCAAGAAATAATGGTCTCAGTATGGAGGGGTAAAATAACTGTTTAGTCATGCATAAAATGCAGACCCCCCAATTAAACCAAGGGCTTGTTCTGTGTTGTATCAAACAGTTGAGCTTCTCGTCTGGTCCTGGGTTCTACACGAGTGGGAACTACAGCTGTGGGAAAGTGGTGTAGAAACCAAACCAGAATTTGGCATGGTTTCGCTGCTTTCCCATCCTCTTTGCAAAAGTACATGAGAGGGCCTTGTAATTCTACCACCGTCTCTCATATGTGAAAATTTCTCCTGATTTCATGGGAACCTTGGGAAACATCTGAGCCAATTAGTGATTTTAGGGAATATTAGTTCTGTGTGTAGGATGCCTATCTCATTATCCGGTTTCCCACAAATGCCTTTTTGGCTTGTTTTGAAATGTGCTCCACTGATCGTATATGCTGTGCGATTAGAGGCTTTTGGTATTTGGACAAAGAAGTCTATGAGGATAACTATCGCCTCTGGGAGGAATAGGCTTAAGTAGTGTTTTTGTCTGAGTTTGACGTGGGCATATTTGGTCCTGTCGTGGTGGTCGAGGAAAACCTACTTGGAGTGACACCCTTTCTTTCTCCACTTTTGTGATACAATAATATTTGGACTGTCTAGAGGCCCAGTGGCCTCATGTTTTAAAGACAGGCCAAGGAGTATCCTAAAGAGTAGAAAACCTTCATTTATAAGTTTAATGAGGAGCCTTTCAACCATGGAAGGTCTTCTGTTGTCAGATACCCTATATTGTACAAGGTTTCCAGTGACTCATTCCATCTCCAGTGTCGTAAGTTTTCATGAATATATGTTAAACAACGTGATGCCCTTCTAGCTACTGTATGGAATGAATTGCTTGCTCATAGGTACAGTTCTTGAAAGTTTAGGACCTAATATTTTATTGAGGGCTAGTCTGTATGCAGGTCAGGAAGCAACAGTTAGAACTGGACATGGAACAACAGACTGGTTCCAAATATGAAAAGGAGTGCATCAAGGCTGTATATTGTTACCCTGCTTATTTAACTTCTATGCAGAGTACATCATGAGAAATGCTGGGCTGGAAGAAGCAGAAGCTGGAATCAAGATTGCCGGGAGAAATGTCAATAACCTCAGATATGCAGACGATACCACCCTTATGGCAGAAAGTGAAAAGGAACTAAAAAGCCTCTTGATGAAAGTGAAAGTGGAGAGTGAAAAAGTTGGCTTAAAGCTCAACATTCAGAAAACAAAGATCATGGCATCCGGTCCCATCACTTCATGGAAAATAGATGGGGAAACAGTGGAAACAGTGTCAGACTTTATTTTTGGGGGCTCCAAAATCACTGCAGATGGTAACTGCAGCCATGAAATTAAAAGACGCTTACTCCTTGGAAGGAAAGTTATGACCAACCTAGATAGCATATTCAAAAGCAGAGACATTACTTTGCCAACAAAGGTCCGTCTAGTCAAGGCTATGGTTTTTCCTGTGGTCATGTATGGATGTGAGAGTTGGACTGTGAAGAAGGCTGAGCGCCGAAGAATTGATGCTTTTGAACTGTGGTGTTGGAGAAGACTCTTGAGAGTCCCTTGGACTGCAAGGAGATCCAACCAGTCCGTCCTAAAGGAAATCAACCCTGAATATTCATTGGAAGGAATGATGCTGAAGCTGAAACTCCAGTCCTTTGGTCACCTCATGTGAAGAGTTGACTCATTGGAAAAGACCCTGATGCTGGGAGGGATTGGGGGCAGGAGGAGAAGGGGACGACAGAGAATGAGATGGCTGGATGGCATCACCAACTCAATGGACATGAGTTTGAGTGAACTCCAGGAGTTGGTGATGGACAGGGAGGCCTGGTGTGCTGTGATTCATGGGGTTGCAAAGAGTCGGACATGACTAAGTGACTGAACTGAACTGAACTGAGTCTATATAAAAGTTATTTTCCTTGTCTAATAATGTATGGTCATGTGTTGTTTTTTTTGTTTGTTCTTTTTTAAATTAAATTTGTAAATACTACTCTTTAAATTGCTTGCTTTTCTTGGGACTTTAAAGCAACAAATTAAAGGTATGTAATTTGAAAATAAGTTTTGTTTTTTTAAGAATTCTGGTAAAGATATTATTTGCTTCTTAGAAGTCAGTTAAAGAGTGTTTGTTGTTTAAGATAAAGAAATTCCTAAAATTCATTGACCTCTGCAGTCTGTGATCTCACCATAAATTTGGTTGATTTGTGCACCTTGCATTAAGATAGTTGGCAGGGGAGTTGAAGACCGTTTGCTTTAAACAAATTCAAAATAGGAAATAAATAAATTTTGAACATGATAAAATTAAGGGCTGTTGGCAAAGTCAGAATACCGAATTCTTCACGTAATAAGCATTTTAAAGTGTGCAGTTTGCAACAAACCCCGTGAACACTATTTGCAGGACTGGCTCACGGAAAACATGATGCAGCTGCCTGGCCTCTTGTTGCCGAACTGACTGTAGACGTTGTGTCGTTGACTTCTGTGTCCTCCCCGCCTCTCCTTCGTTTGTTCTTGTAGGGTGATCCCCCCGGACCCTTTATAAACTGAGGTGGAGAAGCACAGTTAGCTTCTTAGTATGAGCCTGTATAGCTGTAAAGGTAGTCAGATGCTGACATTAAAGCTTCCATTTGTGACATAAAGCAGACCTTGGCTGAGGGATTCTCCTATTGCTTTGGGTAAGAAGTAGAGGGAAATATTTTGGCTTTCTTTTTTTCCTTTTTTTTTTTTTCACAGGCTAATTTTCTCTAACAGACACCCCCAAACTTAAATATTTTGGCTTTCTTAAAGGTCATATTTGAGAAGTCATTTCAGGGTTTGATTTTACTTATCGTTATATTTTACAAACACTCTCTTTTTAATTCTGTGCCTTGTTTGTCCCTCAAAGAGGTCCGTATTCTTATACTACATTTGTAATGTCTTTGAACCCAGCCTTGGTGAATATTGGTCTACCTCGCCTCATAGAGTATTGGTAATTTATTTCAAAAGGTATTACAGGAAATGCATAGCACACGTGAAAGAGCAAACCCCGACTAGTCTTACCATGTTAACTGTTGTTTCCAGATCGTAATTCAGTGTATTTACTCCCTGGAACTTGGGATGACCTCCCTTTCATATCATTGAAGCCTCAGTTACTATTTTATTTCTGTTGTACTTTCTTGAGCTAAATAGTTACTCTGCCGGGAATACCCTAACCGCTTTTAATAGTGAAATGCACAGTAGTTCAGTTCTGTTCTCATAAGCGTTGAGCCCTGTAGAAAGCGGTTCTGTTAGCTGTCTCTGACTAATTGGCCTGGTGTGAACTTCATATTAATTTGCTCTAGCAATGATAACAACAGGCACTGCTTGAAATGCCTTGTATGATTTAAGTCATTAATTCTCACAGGCACTCTGTCATATGGCCATCCCTTGTTCTGTTTAAACACTGCAAATAAGCATCCTTGTATCTTTTTTGTTTTCATTGGCCCCGCTTTCTCTTGAGATTAATCCCTAGAAATGGAATTTAGGATTCAAAGCATATGTACTTAAACATTTTTAATACCAACTGCTTAAAATACCTCAAAGATTCTGTTTTTGTGTGTTTCCATGTTTTGCTCTTTGAGGGAACCTTGGTTTGCTGCCTGACTTTTTGACCTGGGCGCGAACCTGGGCCCTCCTGAAAGCCAGGGAGTTCCTTCAGTTAAGTTGTTACTCTTAAGTTGGATCCCACGGAAGACAGTCCCCATCTCCAGCTTCTCAACCTCAGAACTGTGTAATGGAAAGCAGTGACGCAGTCCGAGCAAGGCTTTTCAAACCTTGCTCCTGTGAGCCCATTGCTGCAGGGGCGGCCAGGTTGCCTCAGTTGCTGTCAGGTTACTATGCTGCTGGGACTCTTCTGCGTATGATTCCGTTTGAAAAATAGATCCTGTAGCTTTAACAACAACAAAAATACTTTTTAATATCCCAGTATTTGCTGAGAACTGAGTGGGACAGATTGCTTTGCCGTAAGCAAACTGCAGGTGGCAGAGTAAGGGGTTGGGGAACTTAGCAGTTGTTTCAAAGACAGAATGCTCAGAAAAGTGGTGCTTCCATGGGACATGTGTTATCCCTAAAGTTTTCCAGTATAAGCCAGATTTCTGTTGCTTTGAAATTCTGTCAGAATAGCTCAGAGGTGCAGCCTGGGGGCCTTAGGAGCCACGCTTGGCTGCCGTGTCCTTGGAACGCTTTCACATCGAGCCTTGAAAACCTGCTTCCGTTGGCGCCAGTGAGGCCCGCAGCTGGGGGCCCAGAGCCCATTTGTCAGCATTTGACTTGCAGGACAAAGAAGAACTGCATTCTGCCTTCCCTTTCACTGAGGTTGGTAGCGGCAGTTACGTGTAAGTGTGCGCTCCTGCGTGGCTCCTGTACTGCTCTCCTCTGCGGTCTGTTAGGCTGATTGAAGGCACGGACAGGGGAGGCAGCATTCGCTGAGTGCCAGCCGTGTGCCCAGCACTGCGCTCGGCGCCGTGAGTACTCTGGTTAGTGACACAGAGCGCCCTTGTGAGATGGACACGCTCATCCTGATTTCAGGTCACCACACTAAGGAACTGAGTCTGAGAGCGGCTAGGCGGCTTGGCGCTCACTCAGGTTTCTCTGCTTCGCTTACGGGAGAAGTGTGCGTTGGTGGTGACTTTCTCTCAGACCTGCAGACCCAGCCCTGCCGCCCCGCTCCCTGCCGCTTTGTAGCATTGGTTCCTGTTCTGTCCCTGTCAGGAAACGGTGATCTGCAGACCGCCTGCCGGCGGCTTGTCAGGACGCGCGATGCTAACCATGCTGTTCTGGCTTCTCCCAGGGTCCTACCCGTCCCCCAAAGCTGGAGCGACCCTGGTCGTATACAAGGACCTGCTTGTGCTGTTTGGCGGCTGGACACGGCCGAGCCCTTACCCCCTACACCAACCAGAGAGGTTCTTTGACGAGATACACACTTACTCACCCTCTAAAAACTGGTAAGCCACAAAGACAAGATCCTTTTAATCTGGAATAGGAAGGTTTAAAATGACTGGATTCCTTATCTTTTTGTGTGTGTCCAGAAATCTCTTTGAGAATCTGTTGAAAGCTTTGGACTCTTCCCAGAAAAATAAAACGTTTTTTACTTAACTTAAGCACAAATTTTGCCTACAGTTTCAGAGGGTTTACAGGACCCTCCCTAGAACTTGAAGTTAAGCATGCGTATTCCAAAGAGAAAAGGTAGAAGACATGTTTTCTTCTTCCAAGAAAAATGAATGAGCCAGTTGAAGAATAGAGAGCTCTTCAGCTCTGGCTGCCAGCGCCCGGGAGCGCTGTGGCTCCAGAGGACACGCCTGCTCTGTCCCCAGGCTGATTCCCAGTTGTTGTACAGACTTGTCTTTTTAAAATGACAGCCACCTCTGTTTCCTTGTGACGGGCTGCACAGCTACTCAGTACAGGGCTCTTGGCAGCTGCTGCTGATCAACAAATCAGGCCTGTAGGAAGAAACAGCAGGTGGTACTCCTTCAGCGAGCTAGGCTGAAGCAGCTCAGGGACGGGGTGCAGTCCCTGCCATTCTCTTCTCTCCACTCCGTGTCTGAGCCTCACCCACTGGGGGGCTGAGTGAATAGAATTTCAGCAGATCCGTAGAAAAGGCATAAGTGCCTTGTGCCAGCCTGCATTTATTGTCTAACAGTTTCTCTGCTGAAGGTGATAGGATTGTCATGTTAGATGGATGCCTGCTTCCTGTCTTCCGTCTTAAGCACAGAAGGCCAGAGGCAGAGGCGCTGACTTCCTGACTTCCCCCGTCTCTCTGCATTAGGTGGAACTGCATTGTGACCACCCACGGCCCACCTCCCATGGCCGGGCACTCCTCTTGTGTGATAGACGATAAAATGATCGTCTTCGGCGGCTCCCTAGGATCGCGGCAGATGTGAGTACGTTTGATTAGCTCGCTGTCACCCTGAAGATTATCTTCAGGAAAGATTAAACTCCTGGAAAGGTCAGCTAGGGCAGAAGAGTAAACTAGTCAGGGTCAAGATTCCTGAGCATGATTCCGATTAATCCAGTTAGTTATCTCACCCTGGTGTTCTGTTTTTTGGTTCTAGTCACAGACCAATAAATTGAGAAACTTGCTCCATAAAATCAGGGCTCCAGGCGTCTTATATGCGATTAAATGTTTTTGTGTGTATGTGCTTTCTAAGGTGAGGCACATCTCTATATAGACAACCTTTTAATCAAGCCCCTCAGCACAAGTTATATATATATTTTAATAATTGCCTTGCTGGTATAAATGTTTGTATTTGAAAAAGTTATATGAGAGTATTGCCTGGAAGACTTGCTTAACCTTATAAAGTTGAATCATAATCACTGAATTTTAGCAAGGATTAATGGTTAAGCTGATATGAAATATTAGATTTTTCAACCCCATGTTGGCTGGGACCAAGATGTATTCTATGAATGTCATTACTTTGAATTAAGAATTAATGTTCAGCATTCCTAAATTATGTTTTAAGTGTTTGATATAAATTGTAAAAAGTATTTGTTTTCAGTGTGTCTTTAATTTTAAAATAAAGCTCATTTTTCAAATGTCAAAAAAAACCAAAACAGGGCCATGTAGAATCTCAGTGTTGCTCGGGGTGTGGGTTAGTTCAGTGGGGTCAGGTTCTGACGGGCCTCCACCGTGTCTGTTTGCCTGTGCCCTCAGAAGGCCACCTCCCAAGAAGCAGAGAACTTTTCCTTGCTCTCCTTAGGGCCCAGCTCGTGCCCCTTGGAGCTTCAGAGAAGGAGAGAGGCAGATTGGCATGAGTTGGGAGAATGGGTAGGAGCAAGAAAGCTTTCCCCGACCTGATCCTCCGTGAGGTTGTCTCCTCCTCCTCCCCGCAGCTCTGCCCAGAGCAGTCTGCCTGAAGTACTTCCTCTGCTTTGGCGTCAGCAGCAGGAGTGGTCACTTTACCTGCGTTTTGAAATGGCAGTTGATGGGCTGTCAGCAGTACAACCATTCCAGACCCGACCCTCTTCTCCCTCAGGGTCCTCTGCATCTTCTTATTTTAGAACACTCATGGAGCGGAGTGTGTGAGCTCTACCCTCCAGGTCAGAGGGTTAGGGCTTAAGGTACTGGAGTTCTCACTCCTGTGTCCCTATGGGTGAATAATTGCCCTTAGAGAGGGGACCATACTATAGAGACTGCCGTGGAGGAGTCTGTCCTTGCCACACTGGTCCCCTGGGGGCTGGAGATGCCGATCTGTCCCTGACAGAAGAGCTGCAGCTTCCATTAACCATGGTGAACTACCTTTTGCGGCCAAGGTCGATAAATCTTTATCTCCTAGACAGTGATAGAACTGCCTTCTGAATAATTTTGCTCTCTTCCTTGTGGGTTTTGCCTTTGAAAGACTATATCACAGCTAGTTAGCTATCTCCTGCTATCACCAATTAAGTAACTCTTACTTTAGTTGCTGTTTGGCTACAGACATGACTCAAATGCGGCCTTATGGGTCAGTGGAAAGAGCAAGGTCTGAAAGTCTCCTTTCCTGTGGTGGAGTGCTGAGTGCGAGCGTGGCGTTGTGGGAGAACCCTGAAGAGCGCCACGTCCTCCGGGCTGGCTCCCGCGGCCCCAGGCATGCCCGGCTCCCTCACCCTAGTGTCCTTGTCTTACAGGAGCAGTGACGTCTGGGTGCTGGACCTCGAGCAGTGGGCATGGTCCAAGCCCAGCATCTCCGGGCCCAGCCCTCATCCCCGAGGCGGCCAGTCTCAGGTGCTCAGGAGTTAAGATAACTATTCAGCAAGCCCTGTAGCGTCTGTCAGTTAGGACAGGAGAGGGAGGAGGGAGCCAGGTAAGGGGCCAGCACACACAGGCCAAGGAGAGTTTACCGTTCTCTTTTGCTGGCATTTATTCTTCAACTTCTAATGGGTTATAATTATTTTTGTTGGCTTTATACTGTGCCTCTCCCCAAAGCATTTACTTTGCTTTTTTATTTTCTGAGAGAACCCTGCATTCTACGTGGTTGGCACTCGTGTGTTAATAGTATTTAATCAACAGAGAGTTCACTCAGATGAATCATCAGTAGTTTGTTTACAAGGATCAGAACTGACGTGGTTTGGGGGACTGGGGAGCCTGTGGTGAGCAGAACGCTCTCATTTGGGAGCCAGGTAGACTATCTGCATAAACCACTGAGGCAGCGGAGGTCAGACGCCTGTGTCTTTGTAGGTTTATTTTAAATTTCTTCCTCTCCCAGATCGTCATAGATGATGCAACTATTTTAATCCTTGGAGGGTGTGGCGGTCCCAACGCTGTGAGTATGGCTGGTGCGGCGTTCCCATGCACACGCCGCTGAGCTTTCAGAACCTGCTTCCCCTGTCTCACCTTGTAAAACTGCAAGGCCCTTTCTGTAGCGTTTTCATTTAGAAAATACCTTTTCCAGTCTGGATATATAGCCTCTGTATTTTCCGGCCCTTTCTCCACTCTTCTGGGGAGAAGGGGGGAAGCTCTTCATTAGAGACGTTTATCTCTTAAATGTTCATATCTACAGTCTTCCTGGAGAAGGCAATGGCACCCCACTCCAGTGTTCTTGCCTAGAGAATCCCAGGGACGGGGGAGCCTGGTGGGCTGCAGTCTCTGGGGTCGCACAGAGTCGGGCACGACTGAGCGACTTGGCGTAGTCTTCCTTCTCCCACTGAGTCTTAAGGCTATACAGTTTGCTGCTGTCGTTTTTAACAAAGAGGGGTGAGAGAGGAAAGTAAGTTGATAGTGGCCAGAATTCACATGAAATTTATTTAAGAATGCAGGTTCAGACATTGTGGATATGCCTTATCTAGTACCCTTTCTATCAGTGTGCACACACACACACATAAAACCACAGGCAAGATTCAAAACCACGTTGCTTCACAGGGTCCCAAGTGCAGTTTGAGGTGCCCGGCCAGCGGTCATACACGAATGAACGAATGGCCAGAGCGTTTGCTCTGCGTCCTGAAGCGCTCGCACGCTCCGTGACGACCGTGCAGCTGGGAGATCGTGGCTCTGCGCGTGTGTGTGTGTGGCTTGTAACCTGCACCACACCTGAGCCCTGCTGTTGTTGCTTCTCTTGCAGCTCTTCAAGGATGCTTGGTTGCTGCACATGCACTCGGGCCCCTGGGCCTGGCAGCCGCTCAAGGTGGAGAATGAAGACCACGGGGCCCCAGAACTGTGGTGCCATCCAGCTTGCCGGGTGAGTGGAAAGCCGGCGGGCCAGCAGAGGGAGAGGTCCTGAACTCTAAAGCCAGATTAACTTGTCAGATTGCCACGCAACTTCGTATGGGAACTGAAAACACCCTGATGTCCCGAGAGGTGGACACTGACCGCAGCTCTTCAGGCATTTCTCACACACGTGAGCCACCGGGCAGAAAACCTACATGGGGCCCACCCGTCCTTCAAGCACCCCAGCTTTAAGCACCTCTGTCTGCAAAACTTGCCCCAGGTCCCCCACACAAATACTCGTTCTTCCCTTTACCCCCGCTCTGCAGACATGATTCAAGTGATAGCACATGTCTCACGATACCAGTTTCATCAACCACTTTATACAGCCAGGCACTTTATATGTAGAAATTATCCCATCTGTCCTGGAGGGCAGGCTGTATTCTTTTCATCTTTGTAGGGATCTCAGACACCTACAGAATGCCTGGCCCGTTCCCGACGCTCATGGTAAAATGTTTGATAGCTGAATAAATGATCAGAGCTGAGCGCAGGTCTTCTGTCCTCCAGGTCGGGCAGTGTGTGGTGGTCTTCAGCCAGGCGCCTAGTGGGCGAGCACCGCTTAGCCCCAGCCTGAACTCCCGCCCATCACCCATCAGTGCCACCCCTCCAGCCCTGGTTCCCGAAACCCGAGAGTACCGCTCGCAGTCTCCCGTGAGGAGTATGGATGAAGCACCCTGTGTTAACGGCCGCTGGGGAACCCTGAGGCCCAGAGCGCAAAGGCAGACCCCCTCCAGTTCCCGAGAAGGAAGCCTTTCCCCAGCCAGGGGCGATGGCTCGCCTGTCCTGAATGGTGGGAGTTTATCTCCGGGATCGGCAGCTGTAAGTGGCTCTTCCTTGGACAGCCCTGTGCAGGCTGTGTCTCCAAGCACCCCGTCCACCACTGAAGGGTATGACCTGAAAATGGGGCTCTCCCTGGCCCCTCGACGAGGATCACTCCCCGATCAGAAAGATCTAAGGTTAGGGTCAATAGATCTGAATTGGGACCTGAAAGCTGCCTCCAGTGGCAATCACGTGGATGGCGTGGGCAGCAGGACAGCGGGGGGCAGCTTGCGACACCCTCCCGAGCAGACGAACGGTGTGCACACCCCGCCACACGTGGCCAGCGCCCTCGCGGGAGCCGTTTCCCCAGGCGCCCTGCGCCGCAGCCTGGAAGCCATCAAAGCGATGTCGTCCAAAGGTCCCCCCACCTCCGCAGCACTGAGCCCTCCCCTGGGGTCTTCTCCAGGCTCCCCTGGGAGCCAGAACCTGGGCAGCGGAGAAGCAGTGCCCGTCCCCCGCCCCGGGCCCGCACAGGGAGATGGACACGCCCTGCCCCCCATCGCCCGCCGCCTGGGCCACCACCCTCCGCAGTCCCTGAACGTGGGCAAGCCCTTGTACCAGAGCATGAACTGCAAGCCCATGCAGATGTACGTGCTGGATATCAAGGACACCAAGGAGAAGGGGCGCGTCAAGTGGAAAGTATTTAATAGCAGCTCTGTGGTTGGACCTCCCGAGACCAGCCTGCATACCGTGGTACGCGGCAGGGGCGAGCTCATCATATTTGGAGGACTCATGGACAAGAAACAGAATGTGAAGTACTATCCAAAAACAAACGCCTTGTACTTTGTGCGAGCAAAGAGATAATATGTTCTAAAACCTTTCCCCTTTCTGTGGCTTTTAATTTGGAATTTTCCAGCGTGCAAGCATTTGGACTGAGAACTGAGAAAACAAAGGACAAAATTACTCTCATAAACCAAACCCCAATTCCCAGCCTCACTCACTCCAGGCTGGGATCAAATCTCCATTAAGAAAAAAAAAGTATATAAATCTATAAAGAAATATTATATAGCCAACTCTGTTCACAAAGAGGGAGAGAGCTCCATCCTGGTTCAGATAAAATTGTTGCTGTGTTTTAGCAGAGGCTCTGCCGCCTTTTTCTACTTTACTGGTAACTAGACCAAGAATTTAGGGAACAGATTAATACCAGAACCTTCCTACAGAAACTGAAGAGCCACCTGTAAATCTTATTTGGCCTTCTCAGAGTTAGATAAGGAAAGGGCACGCATAAAATGCACAAGCAGAGGTTTCCGATTCACAGGCTGTCGGTGCTGGCAGGTACAGTGACGTGTAGCAATCTGCTCTCCGCCTGCAGAGGACCTGTGACCGCTGCTCTCTGCAGTGATGCCCTCTGCCCAGCCCTCTTCTGCCCGTTGGGACTGAGGAAGGTTACCCAGTGGGGATCTGCTGCACGTGTGCGCCAGGGTCATCGTGAAACAACGTTCATGCAGAAGCGCCTGTTTGCGTGCTCCCTCCATGTCTTAGAAAACACTCTGGGGTCTGATTGTGGAATTTTCTAATAGTCATATTTCATCGCAGTTTCCAAAATCGGTATTTGTTCTCTTTTTCTTCCCCTTAAAACCTGGCACTCAGAGGCCGCCTTTTCTGTTTACAGCTGCTGTTCTCCCCTCCTCCCTCCCCCACCCTCTTTTTCTTTGATATGTGAAATTTTTTTAAGCCCTAAAACCTTTGTCACTTTCTTTTACTAAGTTTGGGTGTCCAGAGAAATCTCTTAGAAATATTTCTGGAACCCTTTTTCTCGAGTCACTAGGGGACCAGCAGGGAGTTCTGAGATACCAACATCATGAGAAATCCTTGATGCGTCAGAAAGTACTGTGGGCTTCTTTTTATTTCCAAAGCACATTGGACACACCCATCCATGTTTATAGAATTGATCTTGGAAGAGCAGTTCCTTCTAGAAGGGTTTTCGCCCTTGCTTGTGGCATGCATTCTTCTGCCTGGCTGTGGACTGGTGCTTGCGTTCTCTGAAGCATGGCTGACCTCGGGACAGCTCTTTCTTTGTCTTGCTCACCTGTCGCCCAAACAAGGCTTGGGTTTTCACTTTCATGTCATTTCTGAGATAACATTTCCAACCAGAGCAGTGCTGGTGGGGTGGGGGGCGGGGGGTTGCCAGTCTCTAAACCATGACCCGGAGAAACATGCATCATTCTGGAGGTTTCTCATCAGGAGAAGAGGGTTATTTTGCCTGCAGGCTTTGAATTCGTTTCTCAGCCCCGCTGTCCCCGATTTCTTGTCGGCCTTTCCCAAGCCGAAGCGTGCTGCAGCTGGCCCTGGGTCCTGGCGCCAAGCCAGCTTTCAGCAGCCTGTCTGATAAGTGTGCTTTCTCCTGTTACATCATGTTAAATCCTTTCCCCTAGCCTTTAGCTTTTACAGTGTGGTCTTGGTGGGAAAGCGCCCTTGGTGCCAAGCCCGGGAAGGGGCCAGCTCACGGGGAGGGGTGCCTCTGCGTGCTCCCTCGGGCGAGGAAACTGCCATGCGCCTGCTGACCATGGTGTCCAGCTGCTCACAGCTCAGCACTTAGCTTCCCAGACTCTCTACCCTGGGCCTGTTTCCAGGCCTTCTTTGGCAAAGACCGTTAGATCGTGCGGGGTTCCTTATTCACAAGAGAAAGCTAGCCTAGAAGATTAGCAATTTCGGCGTTGCTGCTGCTGCTGAACCTTGTTTATGACACTGCATCTGTGCATGCACAGTGCCTCCAAACTCACCGAGTTCCTACTTAAATATAAAGTATTTGGAAGCCTGAAAGTTCTGAGTCTCAACTTGGTGATCTTTCCCTTTGTCCCGGGGCCTTCCTAAGCCGCTGTTAACCTGTTGATTCCTTCCACTGTCCCCAAGTAGGCAGGCAGCAGAGCTGATGATCCTCGTAGAAAGGAGCCTGGCTCCTTGGAACTCCATGGCATCCCAGGATCACCCACACCGCTCGGAACCAGACTGCTTACAGCTCCTTCAAGAAAGCTCTGCCTCTGCCGCCCCCGCGGTGTTGGTCCCGCTGGCCCTTGGGCACTGTGGGCGTGTGTCCGGGGAGAGCGAGGCAGCACAGCCCAGGTGGCCCCCTCCTGGGTGCAGGGGGGCTCCGGGCGTCCCGGCCGAGGGGGCCGTTTCCGCGCCACTGCGGACGCCTCAGTCAGATCCAGCTGAACCACCGCTCCGCTTTTGACACGATGCCAATTTTGTCTTAAGATTCACTGAGGAAACTGAGACGGAATATTTTTTTAAACCCTCAGGAGCACCTAAAGTAAATATTTATCAGTATTTAAGTATTTAAGATACATTTTGTCTCTACTTGAAGCTTTAACCCCTTCCGTTCCTGCAAGTGTGCCTTGGCAGCCCCCCACCGCCACGTTGACGTCACTGGCCACCACGCTGACTTCGTGAGAGGTTTAGTCTCTTCCTTTCCTTCTGAACAGAGCTCCCTGTTTCCTCATTTTGCAGGCTGCGCAGCAGAGAGGGCTCACATTTTTGCTCATATTTCTGCCCTGCTTCTGTGTTTTGGTGGTAGGTTCCAAAAACCACCCCCTCTTTTGGGAGCACAAATTTGATGTCAGAACAAGCTTAACTTTGAGTTGTAAAGCAATCCTGGGTTTCCTTTCCTTCCAGCCCTCTACAGATTGATTTGGTTTTAACGCTTGAGTTTAATATTAAGAGCTGAAACCACAAACTACCCTAGGAACCATGCTGAAACTCTTTAAAAGAAGAAGAGGAAGAAGGAAGAAAAGCAACTCATGTCTGGGCTTTGGAGGACAGAAAGCCTCCAACTGATGGAGAACAAGGGGATGCTTTCCTTCCATTTCACTTGATCTTTCTGGGTTTCCTTCTTCGCTTCTTTCCTTCCCCTTCAGAGTGACGTTCCTGGTTGGTTGGTTGGTTGGTTTGTCTGTCCTCGTCCTTGTGGTGGTCCTGGCATGGTGATGTGCTCTGCTCTGCGTTATCTGTGGTCTCTTACCAGCGCACACGTCAGTGGGGGGGATCTGAACACACCCAGGGGCAAGGCAGCCAGACTTGCAGGCCTGCACCCCAGGCAGCCTCCCCGTGAGCTGCAGAAGGCATGTTCTGCGCGGTCACCAGTAAGCGGTGGCTCCCTCCACCGTGGTCGTTGTCAGAGGAAAGCGCCCCTTAGGCGCTGGCGCCGCTGTGCTCTCCGCTCGCTCTCTCCCCTCCCACAACCAGGGTTCCCGTCAGCACACGCGTGCTGTGCCCTGATGAAGCTGGTGCTGAGTGACGTTTCCCACGCGACTCAGGGGTCCTGGGTGGCTCCCTGTAGGCACATAACAGTGTAGGAATGAAAAGTGGATTTGATTTCATTGATATTTAAATCTCTTGTCGATTTTATTTTTTGTTAATGTTTCCCCCCGATGACTTTTTAGCGATTTAACAAATAAAACAAAATGGACCGAATTGTCTTAACTGTTTGATTAGTATAAAAGAAAGAAAGCACGCCGTGATGAAAAGCAGTGGGAGACTGGAGTTGGAAGCAAAGTAGTGGGAAAGATACTCTTCCTCCAGGAGGGTGGCCCGCCCCCAAGGCCGTCACGTAATGATGGAGCAGCGCTCTGCAGCATGCTTGAAGGGTGCAGTTTCACACGCTCAGCGCCACCCTGCATCGGGGCCCCAGAGAGGTGACGAGCCTGGAGAGCACACCCAGGGACCTGGGCGACATCTGCGCCATCGCTGGCCGCCTCAGCAAAGATGAGGGGCCTTGGGCTCTTGAAACAGCAGATGGGGGTTGGAGGCATGGGCCTGAAGCCCGTGACGGCCCATCCTGCCTTCCCCTATTTCCTGCTCAACCTTGGATACCAGTTTATAAACCTAGTAGTTTCTATTTTTATAGGATCCTGAGGATTAATTGGAAGTTGTATATGAAAAGCACTAGCCCAGTGCTGGACTGGCACTTAATGATTGGTGGCTATTGTTTATAATTAGCCCTTGAAGAAAAGATGTGATCTTGAAGGAAAGTGCTGGCCACAGTGTGTAAATTGTTAGGATCACGCTCCTGACTAAGGGTTATGCACGCCCACAGCTGTCTGAGGCATGTCGTAACCTGTCCCCATGAGAACCTCGGAGGCTTTTTGCCTCGAGCAGAACGTGACAGCTGGTGCCATCAGTCGGGTCAGAATGGTCTCGGCAGTTCGCCTCCCTCTGGACCTTATTCTTCCGTCTGCCAGTTGCTTCTAACACTCCTGGGTTTCTGCGCCCAGCGTCATCGTTCTTTCACGCAGCTCAGACTGAGGATCAGCCTCATCTCAGATTAAGGTGCTGTGAGCCTGCAGCTCTCATCCTGCCTGCCCATGTGTGTTTCCCAAGCTGCAGGATGAAACTTTTCCACGTGTAACAGCATGCTGTCTGATGCTGTCTGTTCTGTTTTCTGTACTTTGAGGCAGCTGGCAAACTAGACCACGGTGTACGGAAGGGTCCCAGGTCACTGATCTGCAGGTGGCAAGCGGTAGAATGGTCGTTCTGGACGCTTCCACACTTGCCCTTACAGAAGGGCAGACTTCCTCCTTAAAGCTGTGGCTCCTTATAGCTCCTTGTTGGGCTCAACAGGGTCAGTAGGTAGAAGCTCTAGAGAAGGGTCATTGGGAAGCACTTTACGCAGTGAGAGCTCTGTGTAAGCCTGGAACCGGTGTGGCATCACTGAAGGGATTCTAGCATTGCCTGGATACTCAGACTAGGGGATGTAGAGGAGGTGATGTTTGGTGGGTAGGGTGCCCGTGGTGATTGGTGGTCCTGGGGAAGACCTGGCTTTCAGGGCAGGTCAGTCCCATAAGGCTTCCCGCCAGCTTCCTAACGCAGTCCACTCAGGCCGAGGGCCGCAGTAATGGCGGGGGAGCAAGCCCCAGCTCTGGCGGGTCGGAGCCTGCAGACAGCAGCGTGAGCGACCCCAGGTCAGAGGCTCTGAGGGGCAGAGGAGGGCACGTGCCAGTCTGGGGAGAAATCCTCAGTGAGAGCTCAGCTCAGCGCAGAGTGCGGCTCCCCCAGGCCTGTGGGTGTCCCAGCACAGCCCCTGCCCTGCCCCGCCCCTGGGTGTTGAAGGGTCAGAGGCCTGTGCCCATCTGGGTCTGAACTGCAGCATCCAGCCTGCAAAAGGGTGACACCAGATGTCCTTCCTGCTCCGGGGCTCCACAGGCTGTCCAGCGGGAGGGAGGGTGTGTGGGAATCCCCGACTCAGACAGGAGACCACAGCCTTGCACGTGCTGGCACCCCCCTGCGCTTACGCCCCACGTCCCTCACCTGGGGAACCTGGGAAAGGCCCCCCGAGATCCTGAGGCTGGCCAGCTGGGGATGGTGCCAGAGGGGCTGGGGTTTGTCTCTTCCTCCCCTCCTCCCTACAGTGTCCATGGAGAAGGCAGTCCACCATGCCTGGGGGTTCTTTGTGAGGTGATGATTTCAGTATTTTTAAAATTTATTTGTTATTGAAGGATAATTGCTTTACAGAATTTTGCCGTATTCTGTGATTTCACTGTTGATGCAACTATTCAGCCAGAGACTGATAAAGCCCATGGGAGGAGACGGCAGAGCTGCTTTATGGGTCAGATCAAGAGTGAGACCATAGGACCTCTGTTTGCCCTTTTAACCCTTGAGATGCGGTCCTGTGGGCTCATAAAGGAGTTTCCAGAGAGAGTATAGATGAGGGACAGGCACGGACTTCGGACCAGGGGCGCATCTGTTCAAAAGCTGTCCCTGCCTCCCTGGGCCTCTCAGCTGCAAGGGCGGAAATGGCTGTGACGTTGCTGGGCGCGCAGGTCACCGGTTCAGCCGGGACCATGGGTGTGGCGCCTCAGAAGCCCCCGGGGGGCGCCCTGGGGAAGGCTTGGGGTCCCAGACGCCGTCCACAGCCGCCTACGAAGGGAGCGCCGCCCCGCGCCCCGGCTGTGGGGAAGCCGGTGCTTCTCCCCGTGGGCTGGGCTCCGGCCCGACCCTGTCGGTACACACAGAGCGGAGCTGATGTTTCAGACGCCTGAGGGGCCTGGCGGAGTGTGCCGTGTCCCCGCCAGGGAGCCTGTCTGCCCACCCACTGCAGGCACGGAAGGAGGGCGGGGCAGGCCCTAACCAGGCAGAAGCCTCGGGGGAAAGAAAGCTGCTGCCCGCCCCCCGACGAGGCCAGAGAGACCCAGCGCTGCCCTGAGGGTCACTCTCAGTACGTGTGCCCTGAGTGTGGACTCACCCCTAAGGCTCTGCGCTCAGACGAGGCAGAGAGACCTGCCCTGGGAGCAGCTCGCAGGTTCATCCCTCACCAGGGAGTGTCACTCGGCTGAACAAAGAGGACAAGTCCTGAGCTTCCGGGGCCAAAAGAGTGTCCAATTATGTCACTAAAACGCAAGAAGAGGGTGGACGAGGAGCCAGAGGTCTGGGAAGGCGTTCTCCTTGTCCTGACCTCACCCTGCTACATTGAGGCAGGGGCAGACAGCCTTTCTGGGAGACCCCAGGTCAGTGGGGTCCAGGCCTGGCCTCCGGCAGCCAGGAACGCAGAACGTGCAGGCCTCTGGGCCTCAGACCGGGAAGACAGACCCCTGTGTCCCAGGAAGGGTGCAGAAGAGCTGTGAGGGGTCTGGCCTGTCCAGAGGAGCCGGCATTCAGGGTCGAGGACCATGCAGAGTGAGCAGAGGCCATCGTCTCGGATGCAGCAGGGATAGAAGCTCATGACCAGGACCCACGGTGGCGGAGAGCACACCCCTGACGGAGCCAGCATGGGTGAGGCCATGGCAGATGGCCACAAAAGCCCAGAGAGGACGCCCCACCGTGCTTCCTTGCCGTTCGGGTAAATGCCCCCCCTCCACCCCACTGAACGTGAACGCCAGCACCAGAGGAGGCAGAGATGAAAGGAAACAGCTTTGAGGAGACTTGAGTGTTTAAGCTGTAGGAATGAAGAATCACTGAATTTAACTTTACCAGGAAATCACTGAACTATAACATCTGCAGAGCAGAGACAGATTAAATTGAGTCAGAGGAAACAAAGCCCTGCTTCTCAAATGGGTGAATCACCGGAGGCAAAAACTTGAACTTGCTCCACCTGGAGAGGAGCAGATGACGTGCCTCGGGTCCACAAGAACTAGGACAAGAGGGGGCCTGGGGAGCACTGCAGGGCGGGAAGGAAGGGTCTTCCCTCTGTGGAGGGAGGAGCCTGTGGGGAGGCACAGAGGCCCCGTGTGACCGCAGGGGACGGGGCAGAACTAGAGGATGAGCTGAAGGCCCAGAAACGGGGCCTGAACCCAGACGGGCAGCAAAGAGAGTCCATGGGAAACGCAGAAAAACCAGCCTCGCGGCTGACATCTGGAGGGCGGGGTGTCTGGCCAGCACGGATCCCCACATTAAGCAGATCTGTAGCCCTGTCTTGGGCTTCCCAGGTGGCGCTAGTGGTAAAGAACCCGCTGGCCGACGCAGGAGATGTGAGAGACCTGGGCTTGACCCCTGGGTCGGGAAGACCCCCAGGAGGAGGGCATGGCAACCCACTCCAGTCTTCTTGCCCAGAGAATCCCACGGACGGAGGAGCCTGGCGGGCTGCAGTCCACGGGGTCACAGAGTCATCACTGAAGCGACTTGGCACTCATGCCCGCGTAGTTCCCTCTGTCAGGGGCACTGCCAGGCCCTGTCCTGCCCTGTGGAATGCATGGTTTGGTGGAGGGCGGGGAGAAGGGACAGACAAATATGTAAACAACTAAGCAAGACGACTCCAGCGAATAATCCCATGAAGAAAATTAAAATGGGCTGTGACAAAGTGTGACGGTGTTGGGCTCATCCGCGTGGCCTTTCTGAGGAGGTGACATTTCAGGTGAGACCTGAATGTAAAAAACAAACCACGGGGAGACGGGCGGAGAGCGTTCCAGCAGAGAGAAGAGCAGGCAGACAGACCTGAGGCGGGCGTGACCTTGACAAGTCCAAGGAACAGCAGGAAGGCCCATGTGGCTGGCGCGCTGAGCCAGGGCCGGGTGCTCAGACGGCCTTGCCGACTGGGCGCGGTGTGGACGGCAGGCCCGCGGGAGGCCGGGAGGGTTTGCAGCCGGGGAACGACAGGTTTTTTCCCGGGGAAGGACACAAGCCTTGGCGCCCAGCCCGTCATATCTCAGCCGATAAAGAACTCCTGGGGGGAGTTCCCTGGTGGTCCAGTGGTTAGGACTGTCCGCTGTCACTGCCCAGGGTCCAGGTAGGACCCCCGATCGGGGAACTAAGATCGCGTGGTGAGGAAAAAAGAGCCCCAACTGTTGGGGATGATTTGGCCAAATTCAGTCTTTAAAGGGAATCTGGGGGACTTCCTGGTCATCCAGTGGTTAAGGATCTGCTTGCCAATACAGGGGACACAGGTTCGATCCCTGGTCGGGAAACTTAAGATTTCACAGCCTGCTGGGCAACTCAACCCACTCACCACGACTACTGAGCCAACAGGCCACAGCCACTGAAGCCCTCGTGCCTAGAACCCACGCTCCAGTGGAAGAAGCCCCCGCAGTGAGAAGCCCGCACCACAGCAGACAGCAGCCCCCGCTCGCCGAAGCCAGAGAAAGCCCAGGTGTACAGCGGCCACTACCCAGCTCAGCCAAAACGGAAGCGTTGAGGGAATCTGGACACTAAGTCCACCGGCCAGAGTCCTGTCCACCCGCTGCCCTGCCCACTGGCGCGGGGGTCCACGCGAGGGCGGGGCTGCAGCGCTGTCACTCGCCTTCCCACTCTTGGCTCATAAATGTTTGACAAATGCACGTCCTCTGCTCGTTCTTAGAATGTTCACCCTGCTTCCTAATGGTCCTTCTTCCAGGCTTGCCCTCTGCAAGCCATTCTTCATGTTGTAGCCATAGGCAGTCAGCACATTTTTATTAAGTTTTTACTCTATTGCAGACCTATTGTAGGTAGTAGGGATGATTATGTGCTGAATTGTGTCTCCCCTACCCTGGAAAAACTTCATGCATTGCTGCTGCTGCTAAGTTGCTTCAGTCGTGTCCAACTCTGTGCGACCCCATAGACGGGAGCCCATCAGGCTCCCCCATCCCTGGGATTCTCCAGGCAAGAACACTGGAGTGGGTTGCCATTGCTTTCTCCAATGCATGAAAGTGAAAAGTGAAAGTGAAGTCACTCAGTCGTGTCCCAGCTCCTAGTGACCCCATGGACTGTAGCCCACCAGGCTCCTCCGTCCCTGGGATTTTCCAGGCAGGAGTACTGGAGTGGGTGCCATTGCCTTCTCTGACATATGTTGAAAATCCCCAATCAGGAATCAAACCCGCACCTCCTGTAGTGAAAGAGCAGAATCTTAACCCCCGGATCACAGCAAAGTCCTGGAGATAAGATCTTTACTGAAGTGGTTGAAGTGAGATCATTTAGAGTGGACCCCAATCCAATAGGACTGGTATCATCATAAGGAGAAACTGAGCAGGGGCTTGCCCAGAGGGAAGGAATATGACAGGGAGAGGGTGGCCAAGCCAGAGAGAGGCCTGGAGCGGGTCCTTCCTGCTCAGCCCTCCAGGAAACTGACCCTGTTAACACCTCGATCTCAGGTTTCTAACCTCCTGAACTGAGAAAATACCTTTCTGTTGTTTAAGCCACCCAGTTTGTGGTAGCACAGGGATATAACAGAACAAAAAGGCAAGGCCCCCAATCCTAGGGGGCTCACCTCATGTCCAAGGTGAGGGGGACAGACAATACATTTTAAAATTTCAGGATCGGGACTACCCTGTCAGTTCAGTGGTTAGGAATCCACCTGCCAATGCAGGGGACACAGTTCTGGTCCCTGGTCTGGGAGGATCCCATGTGTGGCAGAGCAGCTAAGCCCGTGCACCTAGAGCCGGCGATCCGAGACAAGCGAAGCCTCATAAACGCATCTGGAGAGTAGCCCGCACTTGCTGCAACTAGGGAAAGTCTGTGTGCAGCAGCAAAGACCCAGCACAGCCAAAAATAAGTAAATGAATAAAATTCCAGGATCAAGAAAGAATGATGTGAGAATGAGCTGGGATGCGCGGGCAAGTCCCTGAGTGGCAGAGAGGGCTTCTGTGCAGGCAATGTCCACCCGAGACCTGGGCAAGGGCTCCCCTGAGCCAGCCTCATGAGGCCCTGGGGTGGTGGAGGGAGTTCCAGGGGGTGGGAAATGCGACACAGAGTCCCTCAGTGGGAGCAGAAAAAGGCCAGGGTCGCTGAGTGCAGCAGGCCGGGGAAGGCGGTGGCTGGAGTGAAAGCAAGAGGTGGTCAGGTCAGTCACGGAAGGCCTCGAAGATGTGGAGTTTGGATTTTACTCTGAGCGCAGTGAAAACCACTGGAGACTGCAGTTGCGGGTGGGACAGTGCTGATTTATGTGCAGAAAGGTCACTCGGGGCCAGGGGGTGAGCCGGGAAGGCCCGAAGGAAGCAGCGACCGCGGATGGCGCAGAGGCTGCCCGGCGCCCCCGCCCTCCCGCCCCGCAGGTCCTCTGCTCTGTGTGCTGCCCACGTGGGCCCCCGTGTCCCCGCCGTGACAGGCCTTCCTTGTGAGCCCTTGTGGAGCCTTGTCCAGGAGGTGCTCAGTCTGGGGAGAAGTCCAAACCATGAAGAAACGAGTGCATTAATCAGGAGGTTCTACACTGGAAGGGCCTTTAAGTGGGTAGTGTCTCCCTGTTTCACCTGAGACTCAAAGAGGAGACCCTTGTGGGACACGTAGTTTAGGGGTCAGAGGAGCACAGGAGAGAGGAACCCCCTGGACCGTGCGCACAGCATCCTTCTGAAAGGCCAAGCGCCAACCGTGACTGGTTCCTGTCCTGAGCTGAGCAGTGGCGACTGTGTGAGTGAGGTCCTTGGCCTTGTTCCAGGCTGAAACGTGTCACCCCCACCATAGGTCAAAGCCTTACCCCCTCAAGCAGACTTATTTGGAGATTGGGCCTTTGGGGAGGCAAGAAAGGTTAAATGGGGTCATAAGGGTGGGGCCTTAATCCGATATTACTAATGTCCTTACAAAAAGGAGGAGACGCCAAGGGTGTGTATGAACAGAAAAGAGGGCTCGTGAGGACGAGGGCAGGAAGCAGGCAGCTGCCTGCAAACCAGGAGGAACGTCCTCACCAGACAGCCCTGCTGGCACCTTGGTTCTGGACTGCGAGCTGCCAGAGAGCTTGGAGAGCTTGTACTGTGTATGCCACCCAGCCTGTAGTGCCCAAGCAGACTGACGCAGAGCCCGGCGTCCACCTGCCCAGCATTCTTGTTAAACGTGCAGGCTCACAGACCCGACCGACCCCCCGAAGCAGACTCTCTGGGGGTCAGGGCCCGAGAATCTGCATTTTGCACAGGCTCCTGATTCAGCTTGCTGCAGTGTCCTCTCCATGAGCTCCTGAGGCCATGAAGACTGATCCCCCCAACCCTCTGGCCACAAGCCCCTCCGACTCCAGCCTCCCTGTCTGAGCCCAGGAGGACCGCACAGCGTATCTGGCCTCCAGGTTAACTAGCCAGCTCACATGGCTAAGTTGTTTCCTCCCTGTCCCTGAGCCCTCCACGAGCCAGGCCAGGGCAGGGCTGGCTGCGAAGTCCGGAAGCCTGGACATGCATCAGGTTTGAGTCTCGTGACTGAGGCGCCCTTGGTCCACTGTGAAGACGCCACACAGAGGCGCTAGGCCCTGTGGGATGGGGAACTGAGCGACCCGGAGCACAGACAGTGGTTTCCAGCTGCGGAGCCCTGCAGGGGTGGTTACGAGCGTGTATTTCCAATGCGGTGTAAGCAAGTTTAAGGCAAGTGCCCCGGCTTACACATCCTGACCCCACTCCCCCACAGGGCCTGAGAACCGGCCTCAGTGATTTGTGGGCTCATGGCCCTCTGTCTGCATTCAGCTTTGCTAGAAATGTCCCTCCTAGGGACTGGGATCAAAGTTTTAAAAACACAAGACCCAGGGACTTCCTGGTGGTCCAGTGGCTAAGACTCTGTGCTCTCAATGCAGGGGCCCTGGGTTCGATCCCTGGTCAGGGAACTAGATCCCACATGCTTCAGTGAAGACCTGGTGCAGTCGAATAAATAAGTAAATAATGAAAAAAACAAAACAAAACAAAACACAAGAGCCAGTGCGGCAGACCAGAGATGTCCGTCAGAGTCCAGGCACCCTGGGTTCTGAGTCTAGTTTTCCCACTGACCACCTATGTGGTGTGACTTCAAATAATCCCATTGCCTCTGAGTTTCCTCATCTGTAAAATAAAAGAAGGGCAATAGTATTTCCTACACAAATTTGTTTATGGATGTAATAACTGACCTCTCTAAAGCCCCCATCGGCTGGCAGTTAGTCAGCCTTCAATGAAGGTTAATCATAGCGCATGTGCTCTTTGTGGCCCCGAGGAATGTGGTCACCAGACTCCTCTGTCCACAGGGTTTTCTAGGCAAGAACACTGGAGTGGGCTGCCATTTCCTTCTCCGGGGACCTTCCTGACCCAGGGATTGAACCTGATCCTCTTGCATTGCAGGCAGGTGGACTCTTTACTGCTGAGCCACCTGGGAAGGCTAATTCATAGAATTTACAAAACAGTGATTTGCCCTACTTGAAGGCACGGCAAGAAGGTACTGAGAAAAAGTGTAGTAGACAGCTTTTCAGTGATGAGCTATTTTGCACACTGTCCAGCTAAGGGGCATTTACTGAGCACCCGTCTGGGTGACAGGCCTGGTGCCCAGTGTGGGGACACTGGGGAGGGGCTGACAGCCCCTGAATGGAATGTCAGCTCCAGGAGGGCAGAGACCTCTCGTGGCCATTGCATTCCCAGCAGCTAGAACAAATCAGGCATAAAACAGGCGCTCGGTCATTGTTGAATAAGTGACATCAATCAATCAATCAAGAAATCAATCAGACTCATTTTTAAGGCCTTGAGCAACTCCCTTGACCACTCTCAGCAGCAGTTTCCCCATCGGTGAAGCCACAGGTGTTTAATTCATGTCCAGTTCCTGCCGAGCGAGATCAATAATAATGATACTATAACAACAATAATAAACGTACGGAACACTGCTAAGGACTTGTCACCGTTGTAAAGAATCCTAGGAGGTAATAGCATTTTACCTCCACTTTATAGAAGAGGAAACTGAGGCGCAAAGAGGCAGAAGGGGGATTTGGTCAAATTTTGCAAGGAAGACTGGGGATGGGACAGAGCAATGGAGAAGGCCAGACCCAGCTACGGAGCCCACGCGGCCGCAGAGACAGACGGACCTGCCCCGCCCCGCGGCCCGCCCCGCCCCGCGTCTCCATGACGACAGACTCCGCGCATGCGCCTTGAGCGCCGGCCCTGGGCAGCCGGACGCGGGGCGGGCCTTCAAAGCGAGCTCCACCTGGTCCCCGCGGGGGCCGGCGATGTGAGCGCTGGTGGCCCCCGGAGTTGAGATCGAGGAGGCGGAGGAGAAGCAAGGCCGTGTGACCTCCCCGGAGGTGACAAGCGGCTCGGGGGCCGTGCGAACACCGCCTGGTGCGGCGATGGGGTGACCGTCTTGCGCGGTCGGCGCGATGAGAGGGAGCCGGGGTATTCCAAGGGGGCTTTGAGGCTAGAAGCCTCAATAGGAACAGTAAGAAGCTGGGGCTCCACGATCGCCCTGTCCTCCGGGGGGCGGGGGGCTCCAGGGAGGAGTCCGGGGGCAGGTGAAGGCCACAGACCCAGCTTCCCTCTCCGTCCCCCGTGCCCGGCTTTCCGCCTTCCCTCTGCGTCAGGGTGCCCAGCCATGGCCAGGCCGGCCGCCCCGGGCTCGGTGATTGTCCCAGACTGGCACGAGAGCGCCCAGGGCAAGGAGTACCTGGCCTGCGTCCTGCGCAAGAGCCGCCGGCGGGTGTTTGGTGAGCGCCCCCTCCGCTGCCTGTCCCAGGTCGGGGTGGGGGGGGCTCCCCTGGGGGAGGGGGCGGGGAAGGGGAGGGGGCGAGGGCGACCCTTCCTTGTCTGTTCCTGGGGGGGGGGGGTCACCTGGGGGAGGGGCGGGGGGCAGAGACAGGGCACTGAGGGCCGGCTCCACCCCTCTCCCCATCCTTGGGAACCTTAGAAGCCCCATCCTGGGGCCCCCACCTCCAAATCTCCTTAGATCTAATTCCATCATCAGAGCCAGGAACATGGAAACAGACAAAACACTGCCAGGAACCCCTATCACCAGAGAGGCTGTTGACTGAGGCCTCAGCGGGCGCCAGGCCATCTGCTGGCCACTTTGTACCCTGGACGCCAATTTAACCTTCTCAGTAGGACTGCAGACTTGTCCAGCTCCCCTAGTGAGTAAACACAAGCCTCTTCCATATCCTGCTGTCTCCAGAATAAGACGCCCTTGTTCCCCAGGAGGAAGTGAATTCATCCAGCTGACAGGCCCGCAGAGGGGCCTGGCCTGGACTGCACTAACCCTAACCCTAGCTGAATCCAGCTTTGGCCCGGAGACACAAACCGCCAGAATGCTTGAGACCAGAGAGTGAGAGGGCAGCCCACACTTTAAGACTTCCAGGTCCTACACTATGATGTCTCATAGTTTATACTTTTTTTGTTACAAGTTTTAAATTAAAAACACTCAGGGCTGCCCAGCGGTTAGAGCTCAGTGCTTTCACTGCTGTGGGCCCAGGTTCAATCCCTGGTGAGGGATTGAGCTAAGATCCTGCAAATTACACGGCTTGGCAAAAAGAAAGAAACACTAAATTCGTTAAATTAATTAACTAATTTAAAACATTCATAAAGATCTGACAGTATTGATTCTAAGGAGCTTATTTGCAATACTTAAGAATACTTTGGCTGCTATTTCTCCATTGAGGAAAGAATTAGGAAAAACCTTGCTTTCACCTATATGTGATATGTGTGATATGTGATAATAGTGTTAATGAAAACCATCTCAGGGAATTCCCTGGTGGTCCAGTGGTTAGGACTCAGTTCTTTCACTGCAGGGGCCTGCTTTTAACCCCTGGTAGGGGAATTAAGATCCCACAAGCCTTGTGGTGCAGCAAAAAATGACAAAAAGCACCTCATGCATAGAACTTAAAAAAAAAAAAAAAAGTTATTTGGAGTAGGCACTGGCCTGGTTCAGGGAGCACTGGGGTTCCAGCAGAGCTTCTCCTCCGGGGATGCTACTTGTATGGCAGGCCTCTGTCACAGGGACTGTATAGAGAAGGGTTGGTTGGCACCAAAAAAGCCCCAGGTTGGCCCCCTGACCCCACCTGGCTCCGGCCTTACCTCAGGGCTGCTCGAGCGACCAGTGCTTCCCCCGCCTGTGGCCATCGACACTGCCAGCTACAAGATCTTCGTGTCTGGGAAGAGTGGCGTGGGCAAGACAGCGCTGGTGGCCAAGCTGGCTGGCCTGGAGGTGCCCGTGGTGCACCACGAGACCACTGGTGAGTCCCTCCTAGGAGGCCTTCCCTGGGGTGGAGAAAAGACTCGCCCTGGACCACATGAGCTGGAATCTGTAACCAGCCCCACCTGTTACTCTGCAACCCCAGAACCACTGCACCCCCTGAGCCTGCACAAGCGCCTCTGTGCAAGCCCTTGGGACTGTGGTGCGGCCAGTACTAGAGCGGGCTTCCCCTGCGGCTCAGACGGCAGAGAGTCTGCCTGCAATGCGGGAGACCTGGGTTCGATCCCTGGGGTGGGAAGATCCCCTGGAGGAGGGCATGGCAACATACTCCACTATTCTTGCCTGGAGAATCCCGTGGACAGAGGAGCTTGGCAGGCTACAGTTTATAGGGTTGCAGAGTCCGGCATGACCGCAGTGACTTAGCATGCATGTGCATAAGAGGGAAACTATTGGGTTGGCCACAAAGTTCGTTTGAATTTTTCTGCACCTCCTTATGGCAAATGAAAGTTGCTCAGTCATGTCAGACTCTTTGAGACCCCATGGACTATACAGTCCATGGACTTCTCCATGCCAGAATTCTGGAGTGGGTATCCATTCCCTTCTCCAGGGGATCTTCCCAACCTAGGGATCGAACCCAGGTCTCCCACATTGCAGGCAGATTCTTTACCAGCTAAGCCACAAGGGAAACCCAAGAATATAGGAGTGGGTAACCTATCCCTTCTCCAGGGGATCTTCCCAACCCAGGAATCGAACCATGGTCTCCTGCATTGCAGGCGGACTTTTTTTTTTACCCTCTGAGCTACCGGGGAAGCCCCCAAACGACCTTTTTGGCCGATGCAGTGCTCCGTCACGGTTATGGCTAGGGCTGCATCTCGCTGGTAGGCTGGAGGCTCCTGGGGCAGGAATTCTCCCGTCAGGGACTGTGCCTTCCCCATCAGACTGAGGACTTTCTTCCCGGCCCCCTCCTCCCCTCCGCCGCTGCCTCTCCCGTGCCGCGGGACCCACCTGGCCCCCCAGGCATCCAGACCACTGTGGTGTTTTGGCCTGCCAAGCTGCAGGCCAGCGACCACGTCGTCATGTTCCGCTTCGAGTTCTGGGACTGCGGGGAGTCTGCGCTCAAAAAGTTCGAACACATGCTGCCGGTGAGCGGGCAGGCGGGCCTGGGGGTCTGGGGGCGGGGCGTCTGAGCCGGGCCTGCGCGGTCTGCAGGCGGCAGCGGGAGGGCCAGAGGACGCTGGCCCAGGCCCAGGAGCAGCCGCTGCCGCGCCGGGCCTCTTTCTCCCGGGCTGTGAACGGACGGGCGGTGGGAAGACTTCTCGGGGCCGACAGCTTCTGGTCCCAAGGTGACGACCTCGCAGCAGCCTCTCACCGGCCACCGCGTCCCCAGGCTTGCAAGGAGAACGCAGACGCGTTCCTCTTCCTCTTCTCCTTCACTGACCGGGCCTCCTTTGAAGACCTCCCTGGACAGCTGGCGCGAGTAGCCGGCGAGGCCCCTGGCGTGGTCAGGATGGTTATCGGCTCCAAGTATCCTCCGGGAGCCCCAGCACTGTTAAGAGGCCACGTTTGGCGAGGCGCAGAGCGGGGGTCCGGCGGCCTGCCTGTGCCGCGCGGTGGGGTCCGGCCCCGCGGGCTCCCTAGAGGCTGCACCAGGGCCTCCCGCAGACCGGGGTGCGGGGGACAAGGGACCGGGAGGAGGCTGGCTTTGACGGGGAAGCCGAGGCGCGCAGACAGGCTCCTTGACCCGCCTCCAGATTCGACCAGTACGTGCACACGGACGTGCCCGAGCGGGACCTCGCGGCCTTCCGGCAGGCCTGGCCACTACCCCTGCTGCGGGTGAAGAGCGTGCCGGGGCGGCGGCTGGCAGACGGACGCACGCTGGACGGCCGGGCCGGGCTGGCCGACGTCGCCCACGTGCTTAACGGCCTGGCGGAGCAGCTGTGGCACCAGGACCAGGTGGCAGCTGGCCTGCTCCCCGCCCCAGAGGCCTGCCCCGGCCCAGGGGTGGTGGGCTCGTGAGCGGGCACTCCCCACCCGCGGGTGACCCGGAGCAGGACCTGGGCCCCGGGCTGGGGCAGAAATGCGGGTCTCCCCCCAGGACGGGCCACGGGGCCTGTCAGGGAGGGTGGAGGCCTGGGAAGGCCCTTTCTTCGTGGAGCTCAGCGCAGGGAGGCGGACAAACGGCCCTTCAGGGCAGCGGTCTGAGGGCCTCTGGGTGCCCCCCGGCCTCCTCTGTCGCCCTGGGCGCCGGACTTCTGCAAACAGGCCCTGCACGCACAGGGCCCGAGGGCGCAAGTGTCTCCTCCAGCCCTGCCTGCAGCGTCTCAGAGGGTGACTGGGGAGCGGGTGTCTCAGCTGGGCCCCGGATCCCAAGCGCCCTCAGTCAGGAGCCGGTGTGGGTTGAGGTGACACCGTCTGCTGTCCCGGATAAACCCTGCGCTCTCGGTGGATTCGCTTCACAGGTGTTTCCTCCTTCCTGTGTCTCACCTCCCGTGGAGGTGGGTGTGGGGCCCGCTCCGAACACGCATTCAGAGACCCGGGCCTGAGCTCCCCGCTGAGCTTCCTCCCGGTTTGTCCCGGGCCATCAGCACCCTGTCAGCAGAAGGGGAGCGCGCGGTGGGATGTCGCCCGGCAGGCCTCTGTGCCTGACCCAGGGCCGGCGCAGCCGCGTGCCTCATTCCGCCCGCCGTTCATTGGCTGGAACCTAGTCACATGGCCTCGGAGAGACGCGGGGATGCTGGGAAACGGAGTCCACCCGTGTGTCCTCAAGCTCCGCTCTCGTGCCTTTTCGTTCTGGCTGCACTGGGTCTTCGCCGTGGCCTGCGGACTTCTTTGGCTGCGGTGTGCGGGTTGGATGCCCTGTGGCACGTGGGCTCTCGGTTCTCTGACCCGAGATCAAACCTGCATCCCCTGCGTTAGCCAGAAACGAGAATGCAGGCTCAAGTTCGCGGTAGGGGGTAGGGGGCAGGGGGCAAGTGCCTACAGGCCGGCCTTTAGAATTTCTCTCCCTGATGGGTCCATAGATGGGCCCCTGGGCCCAGGGCTGGCCTGAGTCTGATCCAGCTGGAAGGGTGCTGGATGGCCAGGCAGCCCGCAGACCCTCAGAGGCCGCTCTCGAGAGGGCCGCTCTGCACACTGCACACTCACAGGCATGGCCACCCGGACCGCGTGGACTCACAGGCCCACACACACCTCGCTAGATGCTGCCCCCTCTCCCCCTGGCGCACAGCAGGCCCCTAAGCACCCTGGTGGCCTGCCCGGCACTGCTTGCCGGTCTGTCCACCCTGGGCACTGCCTGCAGGCTTGTCAACACTTCCCGGGCCCTAAAGCGTTGTTTTAGCGCCTTCTTACTCCTGACTCAGCTTCAGCGTATCCCATGCCCCAGGGCAGGAATGTCCCGAGGCAGGACCCAAGCCTTACAGCCTGCACAGCCCACAGGCTGATGCCTGCTCTTGGGTCATGGTGTGTCCCCCTGCGGCCTTCAGCCCTGCTGTGGCCCACTTCTCTGTGTTCTTGGCTCCAGTAGACTTTACCCACCAGGCAGTGCAAGGTAGGACCCAGCGAAGGTGGCCTCTGGACGTGAATGTGACCTTGCAGCCAAGGATACCCATGATGGGGGCAGTGGCTACCCTGCATCCCAGCTGGTTATCTCTTCAGCATCCTTCTTGGGCACCAGCTCAGCCAAGAGCAGAGGCTGCTCTGGAGAAATAACTCTGATCCTCCCCATGGCAGGGCAGGGCGCTGGCCAGCACTGGTCCAGTCAGAGAGTTGACAATTCCCATCTCTCTCCGTAAGAACAAAGCGGAGACCACAGCAGGGCTGGGACTTGAGCGGGCCAGCTGCTCTCTCAGCTCCTCCAAGCCCAGCCCCCGTGCCGCTGGAGTATTTGTGAATCTGCCTGCCGGTGCAGGAGATGCAAGAGACGCAGGTTTGATCCCTGGGTCGGGAAGATTCCCCTGGACTAGGAAATGGCAACCCACCCCAGGTGACTTCCCCATTTTGGTGCCAGAAATTCCAACATTAGGTTAAACCTCACAACAGCGCAAAGCCAGATATCCTGTTGCTCCTTCTGTGGGCCCTGCGGCAGCCTGAGGGAAGGGTGGTGCCCCAGGCTAGCTCAGGGCTGAGCCCTGACTACAGGGAACCTCGGCAAGAGTGTGGTTGTGTCTGCCCCTCAGGGCCCTGAGCCCACAGACACAAGGGCTCTGGCAGGCAGCTGGTGGGAGGAGGCACTGCTCTCTCCAGGGCTGGGATGGGGGTATCTATGTGCTGCAGCCCACCTTGGTGCTGTTTGTCAAGACCCCCAGACCACTCCTCTTCCCTCCCCAGCCCCCTTCCCTGGAGATGAGGAATGCTCTGAACTGAATGGTTTGTTGTTCAGTTACTCAGTCGTGTCCAACTCTTTGCGACCTCGCCAGGATTCCCTGTCCTTCACCATCTCCCGGAGTTGCTCAAGCTCATGCCCATTGACTCAATGATGCCATCATGAATGGCATGAATGGTTATGTCCCCCCAAATTTATACACTGAAGTCCTAATCCACAGTGTGATGGTGTTAGGGGCTTTTGAGAGGGGATTTGGTCATGAGGGGTCTTCCCTAGTGACCCAGGTGGTAAAGAATCTGCCCGCAATGCAGGAGACCCAGGTTCGATCCCCAGGTCAGGAAGATCCCCTGGAGAAGGGATAGGCTACCCACTCCAGTGTTCTTACCTGGAGAATCCCATGGACAGAGGACAGGTGTGTCCATGGGGTCACAGAGTCAGACACGACTGAGTGACTTTCACTTTCACTTTTTGGTCGTAAGGACAGAGCCCTCATGAATGGGATTAGTGCTATTATAAAAGGGACTGCAGAGAGCCCCCTAGACTCTTCCACTGTCTAAGGACACAGAGAAAAAGTGCTGACTGGACAAGGCGGAGGGCCCTCTTCAGAGCTGGATGGTGGTGATGCCTTGCTCTTGGACTTCCAGCCTCCAGTGCGAAATACATTTCTGTTGTTTATAAGCCAGCTAGTTTGTGGGTTTGTTACAGAAGTCCAATGGATTAAGGGTGGGATGCTGAGTCAGGCGTTCCTCCAAGGCTGCGGAGCCGCCCTGATGCTCTTAGCTGTGCCCCTTCCCCCCGGACTGTCCCCCACCCTCCAGTGGTGTCTGCTGGGTCCTGCTCCTCAAGATCCCACCTGGTCCTGCTCTTCCAGCCAGATGCCTGGGCTGCCTGCAGGAGGGAGAATACAATACTGTGCCTCCCTGGCTGCCAGCCAAGCCTGGCCTTGTAGACAACTGGAGCCCCCGGCAAGGGGCCTGGTCCTGGGGCGAGTAAGGGGAGGAGGGGGCCAGACCCTCAGAGTCTGCCAGGCCGGCCTCCAGAGTCACGGGTGAGTCCAGACGGGTGACTTCTGGGTCCTGCCCTGGGTCTCCTTAACCCCTGGGCACCCTGGTGAAGCTGTGACCCCACCCCACCCCCATCCTCCTCCCCTTGCCATGGAGTAGACTGGGGGGTGCAGTGCCCAGAGGGAGGCATGGCGTTCAAGGCCCAGGATAAGTTAGAGTTGTATGCAGAGGCAAATCACCAGAGTCCAAACTGGGGGTAGGGTGGGGCTAGTGGTGCCCGCCTGCCAATGCAGGAGACCTAAGAGATGCGGGTTCCATCCCTGGGTGGGGAAGATCCCCTGGAGGAGGGCATGGCACCCCCTCCAGTACTCTTGACTGGAGAATCCCATGGACAGAGGAGCCTGGCGGGGTGCAGTTGGTGGGATCACAGAGTCAGATATGACTGAAGGGATTTGGCAGGCGTGCATGCAAGGGGGTTTTAGGGGGACCCCTCCCTCCCTGTGACCTCAGACCCAGAGGCTGGGACGGTGGGGGCAAGGTCAAGGTGAGAGCTGGTGTTCAGTTCTATTCTAGATGGAAGGTGTGGTTCCTAGGAGCAAAGAAGGCTGACAGAGGCTTGGGATGGTGACCCAGGAGGAAGGTGAAAACGGTGACTTTGAATTGTTCACTTTACTTCTTCTGTGTTCATCTGTAAAATGGAGAAAACAATAGCTCCCCCTCACTTAACCTCTGAGTTGCAACAAGTAAATGCGGGTAAAACGCAGGGCCAGGCCCTGAACGAAGGGCCCAGAAAGTGTTGGCTGCTCTGTGCACGTTGTTCCTTATGCAGTGGTAGCAATTCTGGGGAGCGACAGCAAGTGGAGGAGATGCAGGAGGGGCCCCAAAGGCGCTTCATCTTCAGCCGGTAGCAGGGGCTGCTGGGCGGAGGAGGCCCAGATGGGTTGTAGGGGAGCTTCCAGCCCTGCTCCTGCCCCGGGGTCCTCTCCCCCCACCTATCCTGTTGCGCTGGGGACGGTGACAGCTCAGAGGACAAGGACCCGGGGGACCCGGAGCGCTGTACCTCCCCAGCAGCATTTGCGCCGGACTCCAGCGGCAGCTTTTTATCCAGGATTGGATGATCAAAATCCGTGAGGCTGGGGCCAGGCAGGACTCTTACCTGCTTCCCCCGAGCTTCGGGAGTTGCCAAGAGGTAAGAGAGGTCTTACCTCCTTGAGGAATCCTGCCCTTTTCTTGCAATGAGTTCCTCCTTCTAACTAGCCCATCGCTCTTGTGGGCACAAACTATTTCCTTTAATTTGGGCCTTGATCGTGCTTAGTCGCTTGGTCGTGTCTGACGCTTTGCAGCCCTGTGGATTGTAGCCTACCAGGCTCCTCTGTCCATGGAATTTTCCAGGCAAAAGTACTGGAGTGGGTTGCCATTTCCTTCTCCAGAAGATCTTCCCGACACAGGGATCAAACCCGTGTCTCCTGTGTCTTCTGCCCTGCAGTCGGATTCTTTACCTGCTGACCCATCTTCATGCTTAATTTGGGCCTTAGGGGGACTCTCCGCCCAGGGTGGAGTGGGGATAGGGTGGGGCACTCCGTCCCTAACGACCCTCCTGCCACCGTGATGGGAGGGACTGCGCACTCGTGTGGTAGAAGCCGCGATCCCCGCGGCCCTGGAGTGGCAGCGACGCCTGCAGCGGCGCTGGTAAGTTCCAGCACAAACTGCGCCCGGCCGGGCTCCTGGAGGAGGTGGGCGCCGCGGGGACGGGTGCGAGGACTCCACTAAGGAGCCCTCTGACATGTGCAAGGGACTTAAGCACCTCATCTGTAAAATGGGCTTCACCTTAGTGTCGGCCCCATAGAGGGGCTGTGATGGTTAAATGGGCGTGTGTGTAAAGCGCTCCGCCCCAATGGGCACACTGGAGGAGCCCAACCAGTGGGAACAGGCAGCCGCTACTGTATGACGGCCTACTCAGCGTTCATATCCGCGTTCTAAAGTGAGGGTGCTAGTCCCCCCTCGTTTGAATTTCAAACGAGGAAATGCAAGCCAAATCGATTTTTGAAGGCGGTTTGGGCTCCAAAATCACTGCGGACAGTGACCACAGCCATGAAACTAAACAATGCTTGCTCCTTGGAAGAAAAGCTATGACCAATCTAGACAGCATATTAAATAGCAGAGACATTACTTTGCTGACAAAGGTCCGTCTAGTCAAAGCTATGGTTTTCCCAGTAGTCATGTATGGATGTGAGAGTTGGACCATAGAGAAAGTTGAGCGTGGAAGAATTGATGCTTCTGAACTGTGTTGGAGAAGATTCTTGCGAGTCCCTTGGACTGCAAGGAGATTAAACCAGTCAATCCTAAAGGAAATCAGTTCTGAATATTCATTAGAAGGGCTGATGCTGAAGCTGAAGCTCCAATACTTCAGCCACCTGATGCGAAGAACTGACTCATTGGAAAACACCCTGATGCTGGGAAAGACTGAAGACAGGAGGAGAAGGGGATGACAGAGGGTGAGATGGTTGGATGGCATCACCGACTCAATGGACATGAGTCTGAGCAAGCTCCGGGAGACAGTGATGGACAGGGAAGCCTGGTGTGCTGCATGCAGTCCTTGGGGTCGCAAAGAGTCGGACACGAGTGAGCAACTGAACAAGGGCCCTGGCGCGGAAGGCGATCTGTCCATTCCTGGAGGGATCATGACAGGCGGGGCTCTGGGCCCTGGGCCATCCGGAGATTCCGGTCCCTCAAGGAGTGCAGTCCAGTCCAGCGGCGCGCGGCGCGCGCAGTGCACTTCACCGAGCTGCGCGCCGTGGGAGCAGCCGGCGGTCTACGCAGTGGAACTGAGCCTGCGCGCGTGGTGGAGTTGGGAGGGGTGGGCCGGGGCGGGGTCCTCCCTGGTAGTGGAGTCCCTGCCGGGCCCCTCAGGCCCCCCCCCCCCCCCCCCACAGCCGGACCCAGACGAGTCTGCAGAGCGACAGCGGCGCCTGCGCCTGAGCCACCCCTGCAGCTGCGCGTGCACGTCCCGTTCCGCGCTCTCCGAGTGCGCGGGCGGGCGGCCCTGGGCGGGCGGGGCCTCCTACAGCGGGGAAGGGCTTTAGCCAGATCCAGGCTCTTGTGCTTCTCCTGGGTTTGCCCGGGAGACAACTGCTTGACTTACTTTAGGTTTCAGGCCTGTCCTGTCCGCAGCCTGAGGCCCCGGTGCCCTAACGCCCCCGATCCCGCGCGTTCAGCCCTCTCAGGTGCTCGCCTGGCGGGAACACACCGGCCCAGGCTGAACTTGGTCGGGAGAAGGGCTCTGCGGTTTCAGCAGCTGGCACAGTTTGTCCCTCTGTCCCCGGCCTAGAGACTGCGCTGCCTTGTGTTAGGCCTTGCATTCGGCGGAGGCTTCAGCTTCGGCCCCTGCTCTGGGCACAGATTCCTGGGCAGAGCTCCCCACGACCCCCGTTTCCCCAGCGGCAACAAGCAGTGAGTCAGCTGCCTGGGACCCTAAGGGGGCGGAGTGGATGGCAGAATTGTTTCTGGCAGGTGGCAGAGATCCTGGTGTTGAACAGTCCATGGGATACAGAAACTCGCGGAGGTGGGCACTGCCTGTCTGCTGGCCCAGGCAGTCTGTACTGTCGCCCACCCACTGCGCAATGTAGAGATGGCACAAACTCAGCTTTCTTCCACCGCAGGGGCATCGGGAGAGAATTCTGGAACTTCCCTGCAGGCTGGAACTTTCTGGAACTTTCCTCCCTCTGGGCCTGTGCGATTTGCTGGGTACCAGGTGCCTGGTACAGGTCTCAACCCTTGACAGTTGCTGTACTCATCCTGGGTCACTGGGGATGATGGCACAGACAGGGGAGAAGGTGACTGTCTGCTTTGCCTGGCCGGGGCATCTGTGTGGGGGTGACAGCTGGGAGCTGGGCTTGAGCACAGAGACAGAGGCTCGCGCGCTGCCACCCCTGCAGCTTTCTGCACAGCCTTGCTGTTGCCCAGTGTTCTGCTGGGCACCCTGGTCTTCATCTCTTCCCTAGCTGCCACGGTACCAACGTACCATGTGACTGGGAGCGCTCAGGGGTGGGGTGGGGATGGGCTTTGTGGGCTGGGAGCGCTGGCTGGTTGAGGATAGACCCTCCCAGGATGGGTGCCCTTTGCTCACAGGGAGGACATCCGTGCTGCAGGGGTTCCTTCCTCATATGCCCACTCTGTGAGATTGTGCCACATGGAATATTTCCAAGGTCTGCCCCATGGCCAAGGTGAGTCAGGGAAGAGAGGAAGGGAAGGGGTTTGGGGCCCAGCACCGGGCTCGGCCGTGCCTGCAGCATGCCCTCTCTCCCTTCTTTGCAGCGGGGCTCTTTGTCCATCCGGGAACTGCGTTCTTAGCACTTCCTGCCTTTCTGGGCCATGGCTTTCCTGGTGCACCGGAAGCACAAAAGCACCAACTGCCCCGCCCCCTCCCACCCCCCCACCCCGGGAGACTGCAGTGACTTCCAGGGAGAGGAGGTGATGCCCAGCTCCGCCCTGCAGGCCCGGAAGTCTGCTCCCTGCTGCACTCAGAGGCCACAAGCCATGCTGGGAACTTTGGAGTCAAAGGATACATAGCTGGCTCTTCCCGACAGTTTGCCTGGGTCACTTTTCCACCCTCCCCTGACATCAGGAGGATGTAAGGTTTGGTTAGGTTAAGCACTGGAGGCCAGCCAATGCAGAAGACACAGGTTCGATCCCTGATCCAGGAAGACCCCACGCGCCGCGGAGAAACTAAGCCCACGCGCTACAGCTATTGAGCCTGTGCTCTATAGCCCTGGAGGCACAACTACGGAGTCAAGCCCCACAACTACCGAGTCGTGTGCCTGGAGCCACGCCCCACAGCAGGCGGAGCCACCGCCACGAGCCGCCCGCCCACTGCAGTGAAGAGCAGCCCCAGCCGCAGCAACTAATAAAGCTGACACACAACAATGAAGGACCAATGCGGCCAAAAATTAAGTACATAAATAAAATCAACCTTTTAAAGATAGTTATTGAATAAGCGAAGACGTTATCTACTCACCCACCCATCTGTTCATCTACCCACACCCTGCACACCCACTCACAGAGCTGTGCCAGCTGCTTACCTGTCTAGTTTGCCTGCCCACCTGTCTACCTGCTGCCCACCCACCCTTCAGACCAGCCAGCGTCTCCCACACACGCGGCCATTCGTTGTTTACTTCTCTGTCTTCTCATCCATCTATCCATCCACAGGCTCTTAGCCAGACCCTAGGGAAAAAAGGCCCTGCAGAAACAAAAAGGAGTGAGACATCTTTCCCACACTCCCAGAGACTCCTGTGCAAACAGGAAACGGCAGGAAGCATGGTCATGACACCCAGCCGCTTGGGCCATGGAATGCACATTTCTGTTGCCCCCTCTGGCAGGAGAGCCCCCATCTGGAGTTTGTCACCTTGGCCCCACAGATGGCCCAGAACCCTATTACAGGCCTGAAGGGGCCCTACTCCCCATCCCACACCCGTCTTCCTGGCCAACTCACCAGCTCCGCATCCATCCTCATGATGAGGGGATATTGAGTCCTTGCTCTGGAAGGATGGTCCCCTCCAGGGTGGGCTGGGGCCCTGGTGGACCTGCCTTCCAGCACTGATAGCGCTCCCTGCTAGCCCTAGCTCTGTGTGGTGATGATTTTCCTAGTGTCTGTCATCATTTACCGTGAGATCATCAGCATGGAAATGTTCCACATGGGCAACGCTGTGCTCATGGCCCGAGTGAGTGCCTCTTGGAGCAATGGAGTGTGGGCCACTGTCCAGACTCCAGGCACAAGGTGGGCATCTTCAGATTCTTTCTGCCCCTCCACATGGCCTGGCTCAGGGTGATGGCCATCACTCTGCCTGGGCTGGCAGCGTTGCCAACATCAGCAACTGAGCTCAGTCTGGTCCTCCTCCTCCTGGGCCAGGTCTACCTCGCTGGCTAAGCAGCTCACCAGGCGGGGTGAGTAAGGGCAGGGTGTCACAGGGGTGTCCTGGCATCAGTTGGGATGCAGGACTCCCCACATCTCAGATTCGGCAGCCTGCTCAGTCATCCTCAAACAAAGTGGCCAGAGGACATGGCTGGCCTTAGGGGAAGGTGGATTGTGGACAGAAGCAAATGAGCTGACCCAATGGGCTGGGCCTGCCCCCTTACATGCAATAGGACTCTGACCAGCTCTGCCCTTTGCCCAGAGATGCATAGAACCCAGACCCATCATGAAGATTCCCCCACTTCCAGAGTCTTCATCTTCCAGTTTGTCCATTTCTACTCCGCTCCCTTCTATGTAGCATTCTTCAAAGCAGGTGAGGACCCCTGACCAAGGCTGTTGATGCCCAGTGAAGTCCCAGCAGGGTGGCAGTGTCCTTGGGCCTCTAGATTTGTCTCTACATCTTGCTGTTGACTTTGAAATTGGCCCTTAATTTTCCTGGACTTCAGTTTTCTCAGCTGCAATATACCAACACATCAGTGGGTAAACGTGAAACTAACACCTGCTTTCACTCATTCACTCAACGGCCACCAAGTGGCACAGGCCTGACACCCCACCTCCCATTCCTGACACTTGGGTTCATTGCCATCTTTGTGGGGGCCTTTCCACTGAGCAGCCTGGACTGGATGCTGGGGGCACAGAAATAAACCAGAGCTGGGCCTTCCCTCTGGGAGCTTCAGGTTTTAACAAGCACAGGTCAGGAGTTTTCAAGGGCTGGACTCCCAGGAGGTGGTGTTGCTGTGTAACTGCCATTGCCATTTGGCAGGAATGGGAGAGAGAATCACCGAAAGAACCCACACCTCCTCCCCTCAGCAGCATGACTCCCTCTTCCTGGCCCAGAAATACTCAACTGGCTTCTCATGGATTGAGCAGTAGATATGGGCCATGGTCCCTACCGGTCTTGGGGACATGGCCTAACTGGGGGCAGTGGGACAAGATGTCCCAGCAGCCCGGTCACCAGAGTTATCGCTCAATGGGTGGGAGGCCAGAGGCTCAGAAGCACAGCAGGGACAGGGGTCCGCCTCAGCATGGAGTTTAGCTGTGGCCTGGATCCAGAGGGGGAGGGCACTTTGCCAATTGATCCAGTGGGCCTGAGGGTTTGTGGGATGCCCTGGTGAGTACAGCGGGTTGCTAGGCATATGGATCGGGGACGCAAGTATCCTCGCCCAGACAGCCGGCTCTTGGGGGATGGGGGGCGTTGCCCTTCAGGTATGGCGGGGCAGGATTTGCCTCTGAGGCCAGCCCCCAAGCTCTGAGTAAGGTGCCACGTGTCTGCCCATTACAGTGTGGCTCGGAGGCTGCCTTCCTAAGCTCAGTGGCTCTTCATCACTGTGGCGGGCAGACAGCTGGCCAGCAAAGTGGAGGAGTTCATCAGGCTGTGGGTGCAGGGGACGACCTGGGGGTTGGGCCTAGTGAGGCTGGGGCAGGGGGCCTTTATGAGAGCTATGCAGAAAAACCCCTGATTGGGGTCGGGACATGGGGACACAAGTCCTAGTTTTGCATTCTGTAAGCTCTGACTTTGCTTACAGGACACACCTCTCCAAGAGGGCTGAGTGGATTAAATGGTATGATGAGCGGGAAAGAGGGGGGCTCTCTTTTCATGTTTTAGAGAGGGGAAGGGCTTCCAGAGACCAAGAATGGCCATATAGGAACGGCAGATTTTAGGAGCCCTGGACTCTGGAGTCCAGCAAACAAGGACTTGAGCCCTGGCTCAACCATTCACAACTGGGGGAGCCCTAGGCAAGGTCTCTGAGTCTCCATGTCCTCATCTCTAAAGTGGGAATGACCGTGGTGCCTATCTCCAAGGGACTGGGAGCATAGAAATGGCTTTGTCTGTCCCAGGAAGCTGAAGGCCTGGCAGCAGAAGAGATAGCTGGCGGGGCTTGGGGACATCCAGATGGATCAGGCAGGAGCAGGGGTGTTGGAAGGAGGACTCTGAGCTCATCCACTGCGGGGGCCTCTTTGAGGAATATCTGGAGATGGACAAGCAGTGCAGCAGGGTCCCTTGCAGGGTCGGGGGCAGGGGGGCGGGGTGGGTGGGGAGGGGCTGACCCAGCGGGGGAGGTGACCCAGACCTGACATGCCCCAACCCCCTGCAGTGCTGCAGTTTGGATTCATCACCGTATTCGTGGAGGACTTACCACTTGCTCCCCTGTTTGCTCTGCTGAGCAGCTGAGTGAAGATCTGATTGAATGCCCACAAGTTCGGCACCGGGATCTGGATGCTCCTACTCGAAACCATGGCCCTTCCATCATCGTGAACGTGAGGGGAGGAAGGGAGAGGGGAGATCAGAGACTGGGAGCAGGCTCGAGAACATGGAAATGGGGGCTGAGGCTAGAGATAGGGGCGAGAGATTGGGAAAACGGGGCAGAGGGCTAGCGCCCTTGGGCACAGGCTCATTCTGCCCGCGAGAGTGGAACCAGACCCGTTTGGGCCCGGAAAGGCGGGAGGGCCTTCCCGCCTGGAGACCCTGCAGTTTTCTTCACCGCCTTCCCCTCGGACTTCCTGCCACGTCTCCCGTATAGGTAGGAACACCGCAGCCGACAGCGCGGCTGTCAGCTTGACGCGCGAGTCCGCACCTCTGGCTTACCTCACCCGGGGCGGGGCCCGGAGGGGCGGAGCGCGGAGGGGGCGGGGCCCGCCGGGAGGGGGCGGGGCAGTGATTCTGTGGACCCTCAGGCTCGGCCTGGGGGCGGGGTGCTGAGTCTGGGGGCGGGGCAGTGAGCTCGGGGGCGGGGCGGGGCGGGGCCTAACTGGGAGCGCAGGAAGCTGAGTCCCGGGGCCAGACTAGAGGGCAGAGCCGGCTGAGGGTACTCCTAACCTGGCCGGGCCAGGCTCTAGGGTGGAGAGGGTGAAAGTGCCGATCGTGGGGCCGAGGGCCTCGCGGGACCACGAGCCCTCCGCAACCCAGGTACAAGGGCTTTCGCGACACGAAGAGGAATCGCACCCTCGTCTGCGGGAAGCCGCTGGCTGTGCGTCTGGGCTTCATCATCACCTTCGAGGTAGGCTAAGCCCTCTGGGCGCCGGACAGACCAGAGTCCAAGTTAAGGCTGTGCCGCCGACTGGCTGTAAATGGGATATATTACAGAACAGGATCTACTTCATGGGGTCGCTATGAAGACTGAGTGGCAAGCACGTGCCCAGCACAGTTAGGTGCTCAGTGAATTAATTGATGTCACGACTAATACTAATACCTCTTGGCCACAGTCCTGGAACTCCTCCTAGCTTTGCTCAAGATCCTCTGTCTCTAGCTCTGATCGTTACAGGTTCTTAGTGTAGGAGTTGGAATTGTACCTCTGTGTCTTTGGGCAAATGACAACTTCTTTATGCTTTGGCTTCCTTACAGGTGAAACAGAAGTTATTTACTCCCTAGAGTTGTTGTGAGGATTAATTGAATGAATCCCCGGAACCCCTCAGAATAGTGCCTGGCAGCACCGACTCAATGGACATGAGTTTGAGTAAACTCCGGGAGTTGGTGATGGACAGGGAAGCCTGGCGTGCTGCAGTCCATGAGGTCGCAAAGAGTGGGACACAACTGAGCGACTGAACAACGAAGAGCCTTGTACTTCGTAAGCGCTTGGCAGAGTAAGATCGCTAAAGCCATCGTTCTCTTTCACCGCTCCCTTCTCCCCAGCATCTCATCGCCTGGTTCGTGCTCGACCTGCCAGCCTCCCTGGCTACCTAGGTAAGGCGCGGCCTGGCCGAGCAGGCTCTGGAGAACAACGCGGAGGCGCTGCTTGGCGTCAGTGAGGTTGGCGGGCCCTGACCACCCCTCCCTGACCACGCCCCTCTGCCCACCCCAGGCCCAAGGTCAGCGTTCTGGCCCCGCCCCCTAGCTTGGCCCAGAGGGAGGATTGGCCGCTGGCTCTCTCATCTCCACCGGGCCCCGCCCATCACCCAGTCTCGCCTGCGCCGCGCCCCTCCTTTTGTATTCTGTCCACCAGAGCCCTTTCTGCTCTGGAGGGTCCTCCGCTTCGGCCCGAGGCAGCCTTGCTTTCCGTCCGCTGCAGCAGGTGACGCTGTCCCTGGAGCCCAGGACGCAGGGTCCAGAGAAGTGAGACTTCCTTTCCAGGACCCTAATTCCCCCAGGATCCTCCCTCCTTTGGGGGCCTCTGCTTCCAGCTAGGAGTCAAGGCTACGGTACCTTGGCCAGCGGCCCCAAGGTCGGCCCAGGAGTTGGGGTGAGAGGGCTGGGGTTCTCTGAAAACCATTAGCCCTGCACTGCCTCCCTCTGCGCGTTCCCAGTCTCCTGCGCCTTGAGCAACACTGGCAATAAATCTCTCTGCGCCCCACGGCGCCACCTCCCCACGGACGCCTTGTCCCCACCCACTCGGTGCAGTGTATCCTCACTACGTGCCGATGTTCTGGGGGCCAAGGTGGATATGAAGGAGTGAAGGGACCTAACCTCTCCAACTGAATGCTTACCAGTTGGCAAGGGAGAACTCATGGGATCTACGAGTGGACTTCGAAAGGCCCTGTGCTCATCAGGGCCTTTAGTACACCAATAATAATAAAAAGGGGTTTAGTTAGGTTAGCTGAGACACCTCCCAGTGGACTTTCACACACTCTTCACCAGACCCTCCCCAAAGTCTGGCGAGGCAGCACCAGGCAGTTGTTGAGGGCACGGATTGGTAGTGGAGTCACAGACCTGGGTTTGAACATTAATTCTGACTTTTATTTGCTGTGTGACCTTTGGCAAGTTTAGTTTCATCATCTGTAAGATAGGGACTTTATAGAGCTGATGAGAGATTTAAATGGGATAATATACTTAACCTGCACAAGTCTCATGTCCTCCACTTGTAGGTGGGAGCAGTTACCGCGTCTATCTCACAGGGTCGTGGTGGAGATTAGACGAATATTTAGTGTGTAAAGTGCTCAGAACAGTGCCTGGCACATTAGTGTGTAATAAGAGTTACACACTAACAGGAGCCCCAGTACTTGTGTCCACTGACATTAAATGAAGTGAAGAGAAGTGAAAGTCGCTCAGTCGTGTTCGACGCTTTGCGACCCCGTGGACTATATAGTCCATGGAATTCTCCAGGCCAGAATACTGGAGTGGGTAGCTGTTGCCTTCTCCAGGGGATCTTCCCAAACCAGAGATCAAACCCAGGTCTCCTGCATTGCAGGCAGATTCTTTACCAGCTGAGCCACCAGGGAAGCCCAAGAATACTGGAGTGGGCAGCCTATCCCTTCTCCAGGGGATCTTCCCAACCCAGGAACCAGGTGAATTCTTTACCACCTCAGCTGCCAGAAAACCCCATTATAGATGCTGTCGCCAGACTCGGCGAGGACCAGCACCCTGCAGAGTCCTCAGGGTCCCTGATGAGTCCAAGGCTCATCATTCTCTGGGATGCTTCCCAGCCCCAGGAAGTCCCCTGAGCACTTCTCTCACTTGGGAAGCTGCAGCGGAAGGGTGACCTGTCCACTGGGAGGGAAAGCAGTGCCTCCTTCATCTTTAGGATGTTGGTCTGGGGTCCTTTCAGAGCCTCTCCTGGGCATAGGACTCCCATTGTTCCAGCCCCCCTCTTGTACCCCAGACTGGCCAAACCGGTTCTGGGGAAGGGGGGCGGGGAGCAGGCACGTTGAGACAGCCGCCTACCTGCCTGCGAGGTTCCCTCCGCCCTCACCTCCCCTCTCCCTGCCCCACACAATACCCAGGAGATTGCATTGCCTGGCTCAGGGGCCATGCTGGCATCGCCCCCTGAGGACCTGGCTGTGACCCCAGAGCCCCCAGGGTGGCCTGGAGCCCGGGACCGCGCTGGAGGCTGGACGGAGCTCCCTGGTTGAGGTAGGGCCCCCCGGCTGCCAGCAGCCCCATCCTCCTCCCACCAGTCTTCCCAGCGAGTCCTTTGTGCAGCCTCCCAGGCCTCTGATCCTGGCCCCCACACGCTGGTGGCCTCTTGGGCTTCCACAGCCTGCGTGGCCTGAGTCTCCTTTCCAGCCATGACCTCCCACTTGGCTCCCTCCATTGAGAAGAAGAGGGGCCCTGCAGGGCCCCATTCCTCGGGCAGCAGGGCAAGGGGCACCATGCAGGGGGCAGGGAAAAGCTGGGCATAGGAGGTCAGAGATGCTTTCTCCGGACCATACCAGCGTCTAGGGCCCTCTCTGCCAGCCTTGAGGAGTGGGTCCATTGTCCTTGTGATGAGTACCCCGTGGATGGGACCCTCTGTCGACTTAAAAAAAAAAAGGCACAACCTGAGAGTTGTGAGTTACGTTTTATTTGGGGCAATATAAGGACTGCAGCCCTGGGAACAGTTTCTCAGAGCTGCTCTACAGGCGGGGACACTCGTGCCCAGGCCCAGTCTATGGTTCGTCTCAAGCCACGCAGCTGGTCAGCGTCCGCCCAGGGCTTGGCGTGTTGGCAGGGGCGCTCCCCTGTGGGCTCCCTTGCCTAGCGGGCACCCGAGGATCCTGTGATCAGGTCTTGAGCAGGGTTACCTGGGACCAGTCTCTTCCTGGGAGGTTTTTTTTTGGGTCTAGGAGAAGGAAATGGCAACCCACTCCAGTGTTCTTGCCTGGAGAATCCCAGGGATGGGGGAGCCTGGTGGGCAGCCGTCTATGGGGTCGCACAGAGTCGGACACGACTGAAGCGACTTAGCAGCAGCAGCAGCAGAGATAAGCTATAAACACTCTAGCACTGAGGTTGAGTGGACCACATCCATGGAAGGCCACAGAGCTGGGATCCTGGCTGGATGGTCACTCTCATTGTCCCTTGGCCTGGGCAGAGATGGAGGCTAACCCACCCCTGACCTCCTCCCCGGGGACCTGCCTCCAGCTTTGTCTCCTCCAAGGAAGCCTTGCATGTCTCCCTCCATTTACCCAGCCTTCTCTTCTGAGGCTTTAGTATGGGGTGCTCCTTGGAATTCCCTGGCAGCCCAGTGGGTAGGACTCAGCACTTCCACTGCACGGGGCATGGGTTCGATCCCTGGTTGGCGAACTAAGATCCCACATGCTGTGTAGAGTGGCCAAAAAAAATTTTTTTTTAATATGAGATGCTCCTGCCCCCACGTTCCATGTTTTGCTCATTTAACCCTGCAGCTGACATGGGGAGGGGGCTTCCAGAACCCAAGTGGAGAGACTCTCCCAGAATATGAGGGAACAGAAGCACACGCGTGTTCCTGCACAGGCGTGCCGACAGAAGCAAGTGGTGCTTCTGTGCGAAGGACTGCTGATTCCAGCGGGAAAAGAGACCTATGTGGTGGCAGTGGTCCCCCGTGTCTCCTGCCACATGCTCCTACAACCCAGGGTGTGTCTCAGCGTCACTGCCTCAGTTTTCCTACCTGTGTAATGGCTCAAGCGATCCTTGTGACTAGAGAAAGACTAAGGGTACTCAGAAGCGTGACGATCAACTACAAAGCTCCCACTCTGTGCAAGGTGCTTTACATGCATTATTCTTTTTTTTGGCCACACCACACAGCATGCAGGATCTTAGTTCCCAGGGAAGTCCCCTTGCATTATTCTTATTTTTTTAATCTTTATTTTTGCCTGTGTTGGGTCTTAGTTGCGGCACATGGAGTCTTCCTTTGCTGCCTGCGGGCTTCTCTCTGGTTGTGGCGAGTGAGGAGCATGTGGGCGCTCTAGGTGAGGCGCATGGACGGGCTTTAGTACCCCCTGCCCCAGGCACATGGGATCTTAGTTCCCTGACCAGGGATCAAACTCGCATCTCCTGCATTGGAAGGCAGATTCTTAACCCCTGCGCCACCAGGGAAGTCCTCTTAATTCTCCTATCAGCATTTTGAAGCATGACTATCCTGTTCACCAGATGAGGAAACAGACAGACTTGCTCCCTGTGGGGAGGGCCCAGAGAAGTCCAAGGTGCTTAGGAGCAGCCCCACCCTGTGCTCCAGGCAGGGGGTGGAGAGAGAAGGGGAAGCCGGCAGAGAGGCTGCACTCAGGGGGGCCCGGGCACAGACCAGCGGCCCCCACTGGATCTTCCCCTTCTTCCCTCCCCCGCAGGCTCACTGACACTGTGGCTGTTGGCTTTCATGGCCTTCTCCCTCTCTCTGTGTACTGGACCCCTGGGTATTCCAATCAGGACCGTTTGCTATCACTTCCTTCAGGAAGCCTTCCGGGAATGCCTGGGTCGAGATGAGCCCAGCCCTCTGCTTTGACACTTCCTCTGGGCTGGTTCTTTCCAACCTGGATTGTAACTGTTTTTGTTTTGGCTTCCCCACGAGACTGGCAATCCTGCAGGACATGAGACATTTGCCCATCTGTCTCCTCCGGTTTTTCTGGGCTTCACATCTGTCTCTGAGCATCTGGTTTGTCTGAAATGTTCAGTGTCTCTGTCTCTGTCTCCATCTCTGGGCTCCTGAATGTCTCAGCATCTGTGGTTTTCCGGTTTGGAGTGCTTTGGGGTCTCGGTTTCTGGGTCGCTCTCTAAAGCATCCCTGTCCTCCAGCCTCAGCCCCTTGGTCTCTCCGGCTCTGTCTCCTGAGTCTCCCAGCCCTGCCAGGCAGGCGCTGCCCATTTGGCCTGAGCGGGCCTCTGGGGAGGGGTGCATCCTTGCTGCCCGGCCTGCCCACAGCAAGGCCAGGCCCCGGGAGGCCCCCGCCCAGCCTGCTGCCTGTTCCCTCCCTCCCTACCCGTCTGCCTCACCACAGGGCTTGATGAATCAAACTCTTTGTCTGGGTGGGATCTCCCCAAGCCAGCTGGGCAGAGAGAGGGCTTCCCCTGCCGGAGCAGCCAAACTCCATCCACGGCGGGCCTTGGTGGAGAGGTGAGGGGCTGCAGCGAGGGGCCGGGGGCCAGGGCTGGCAGACTCAGAGCCCGCTCACCGGTAGGCCTGTCCCGAGGCTCCAGCAGCCTCGCTGGGGATGACTTCCTGCCCGAGAGGACCCACTCAGCTTGTCTTGTTCCTGGGGCTGGGAGATGGGGTCCCCTCTCTCACCCCAAGCTGGGGGGCTGGGGCTCTTTCCTGCCCTTCTCCTGGGAGGGCCCAGCCTGTCCTGGGTGGTGGCCCGCCTGCCAATCTGTGACCCTCCCAGCCAGCTTGGCATGGGTGTGGGCACCACTCAGTACTGAAGCCTGCAACTCTGGGCACAGGAGGGGAGGCTGGGTGACACCAACAAGGATCTCCAGCCTGTGTGTCTGTATCTGCTTCATGGTGTTGTGAGTGTGAAGGCAACAGGAGTACGAGAAAACTTGAGCGGATATGTAAATATCTGACGGCTCAGCGTGTGTTTGTGAAAGTGAGTGAATACATGTACTTGTATTAAAAAAAGTGTGTGTGTGAATGTGTGAGCCTGTGAATTTGGAATGTCTGGGTGTATCTGTGAAAGCTCGTATGTCAGTGTCTGCAGCTGGAAGAAGATACATGTGGATGTACGTGGAACAGACGCGGGTCTGTGTGGCAGCGTATGAGAATGTGTGTCTGATCACATGTCAGGGAGCTAGGAAATGCACGAGGTGCTTAAAGGCACAGATTCAGAGCTAGGCTGCCTGGGTTTGAATCCTGGCCCCACTGTTTACCAGATAAACTCTCTGTCTCACTTTCCTCACCTATAAAATGGGGCTAATGACAGTATCAGATCAGGGGACTTCCCTGGTGGTCCAGTGGTCAAGAATCTGGCTTCCAATGCAGGGAACTTAGGTTCGGTCTCTGGTTGGGGAACTAAGATCCCTCATGCTGTGCGCCAACTTGAACCTGTGAACCACAAACTAAAAGAAAAAAAAAGCACCAACTCCGGGTTGTTGGGGCTTTAGAGGATTAAATGAACTACTATGTGTAAAGTACTTGGCCTGTCATTAAGTAAGTGCCAAGTAAGCATTAGCCATCACCATAGAATCAAGTGGGTGAGTGCGCTGTACAGATGTGTGTGCAGGAGACTTCGTCCAGGCCTCCAGGACACGGTGCTCACTGGCCATTGCTGTCCTGTGTGTTGCTCTGATGCCTTCTCCCCTGCAGGCCCTGGTGGGTGGTGGAGCAAAGGAGGAATGGACTGTGGGCCGCCCGCCGCCCTCCAGCCCCGTCTGGCTGGGCCGCCTGGCACTGCCCACCGCCCAGTGGCCGTGTGCCAGCAGGAGAGCCTGTCCTTCGTGGAGCTGCCCGTCCTGCAGCCTCCAGGCCCCATGTGTCTGGACCTCTTCCCTGTGGCTCCGGAGGAGCTGCAGGCACCTGGCAGCCGCTGGTCTCTGGGGACCCCTGCTCCCCTCCAGGGGCTGCTATGGCCACCGCCCCCCGGAGGCACGGACCCCGAGCTCTCCACCAGTGGGGGAATGCGGCCTAGCCGGGCTGGCAGCTGGCCACACTGTCCTGGTGCCCAGCCCCCAGCCCTGGAGGGACCCTGGAGTCCCCAGCACCCACAGCCACAGCGCCGGGCCAGCCACGGATCAGAGAAGAAGTCAGCCTGTGAGTCACTCCGGGGGAGGGGCTGGTGGCTGGGGGAGGATAGGGGAGAGGTGAGGGAGGATAGGGGAGAGGTGCGGGAAGATAGAGCGGAGGTGGGTGGCTCTTTTTGGACCAGTAAGCCCCCAGATTCCCCAGACAGGCAGGACAAGCGATAGATCTTAGGGATAAGGGACCGGGCTCAGAGGCGGCAGGTAACTTGTCTGAGGACACACGGTGAGTGGGCGTCCTTCGCCTCCTGAGCCTCTGCCCCCTGCAACAGGTACTTCGCTTTCTCTCCACCCCTCTGGCTGACCGCATTACTCTGGGACAAGATCCTGGCAAAAACATTGGCCTTTCTCTCGGGCACATCCCTCTGATGCCCAGGGTCACAGGGCAGTGGCAGGGAGGGGAGACCCCACTGGATGCCAGCCTGTGCTCTCTCACCCCACTCCCGTCAGGGCGCAAGATGAGGGTGTACCAGCAAGAAGAGGCCCTTGGTGGCCCTGAGGCCCACGCTGTCTTCCTGGAGCCAAGTCAGGCCTCGGAGCAGGAGCTGAGCACAGAGGAGCCCCGGCCCGCGGGGCTGCCTGGGCCTGTTCCCGGGGGCCTCGAGGGGCCTGAGCGGAGGCGCTTCTCGGCCTCTGAGCTAATGACCCGCCTGCACTCTTCCCTGCGCTTGGGGCGGAATTCAGCAGCCAGGGCACTGAGCCCAGGGTCAGGGTCAGGCCCCGGAGCTGCCCGAGAAGGTACCACCTCGCCCTGGGGCTAAGAGCAGGCAAGAGGCAGATGCGGGGCGGGGCGGGATCACTGCACACCTGAGACGCGTGTGGTGCCCAGCACCGCTTTTGGGGCCTCCCTCAGCTCTGCCCCTCTGCAGGGAAAGCGTCTGGAAGAGACTCGCGCAGTGTAGAGATGAGGGTGGACGCCACGGCGACGCCAGCTCCTGTTGACCTGAGCGGGGTCCCCGGCAGCTGGCCGGAGCCCAGGTATCACCTCCCACCCCAGGCTCGGTCCGAGGCGGGGAGGGGCGGTGACGGGCCCTGACGCTCCGTTTCCCAGGCTGGATGCGCGGGAAGAGCCGGCGCCCGGGCCCCGGAGCGCCAGCGAGCGGCGCCAGTCCCGGTTCCTGCTTAACTGTACGTGGGGGGTTCGCCGAGGGCGGGGCTGGGAGCTTGGGTACCGGGAAACCGGGATCTGGGGGGCTGAGAGGTCGGGCCTCTGTGGGAGGGAGAGACCAGGACCATGAGTGTCAAGTACAGGGGGCAGCATGCAGGAGGTGCCCAAGGTTTGCGGGATGAGTGGGCGAGTGACCCGAGTCACCAGTCCCGTTCCTCGAACCGTCGGAAAGGCTGGTTAGGCGAGGCGGGCCTCGGGGACAGGGCAGGGGGCCGGCGGGCGCCCCCACGGTCTCCGCTCTCCGCCCAGCCGTCCTCTACCAGGAATATAGCGACGTGGCCAGCGCCCGCGAGCTGCGGCGGCAGCAGCGCGAGGAGGAGGGCGCGGCGGACGAGGCTGAGGGCGCGGAGGAGGGCCCGGGGCCGCCGCGCGCCGACCTCTCCCCGAGCAGCTCGTTCCGGGCGCAGCGCGCCGCTCGGGGCTCCACTTTCTCGCTGTGGCAGGACATCCCCGACGTGCGCGGCAGTGGCGTCCTGGCCACGCTGAGCCTGCGCGACTGCAAACTGCAGGAGGTGCGCCCGGGCCGGGGGCTGAGGGGTGGCCCAGGGGTCGGGGGCGGGTGGGGGGCGGGAGGTGGTCCTGGGGCCCGGCGAGACTGCAGGAGGTGCGCCGGGGCCCGGGTGGGGATTGTGGGGGCGGGAGGTGGGCCCGGGGCGGGGTCAGCGGGAAAAGGCCTAGGGTGCAGCAGGACCAGGGCAAGGACCCTAGACCGAGACCCCCGAAAGCGGGGCCTGGGAGGGAGGAGCGGCGCAGAGGGTGAAACGCAGGGTGCACGGGCGCCCAGCAGGTCCTAGAGCAGGAACCGGGTCGGCGGGAGGGCGCACTGGGACGGCAGGGCCGGTAGATCCGGGCCCCGCCGGATCCGTGCGGCCTGCAAATTTGGGCTCAGCTGGGCTGGAGCCGGAGTAGCAGCAGGAGGCTGGCTGTCTCTGAACCCTACTTGGCGCTAGATCCGGAGGGGGCTGGAGAAGGAAAGGGGACCGGAGCCGCGCTGAATCTAGGGAGGCGGTATCCAGGGCTCGGGGTGTGCTTGGTGGGCGAAGAGAGTGCATTCAGGGTTCAGCCCTGCATCCGCCCTCACTCAGGCCAAGTTTGAGCTGATCACATCCGAGGCCTCCTACATCCACAGTCTGTCGGTGGCCGTGGGCCACTTCTTAGGCTCGGCCGAGCTGAGTGAGTGCCTGGGGACACAGGACAAGCAGTGGCTGTTCTCCAAACTGCCCGAGGTCAAGAGCACCAGTGAGAGGTGAGGCAGTGGCCCGGCCTCGCGGGGAGTCAGGCAGCCAGGCTGCAGCTGGCTGGGCTCCCACCTCTGGGGTCTCCTCCTGGCCCCCGCCCTAACCCCTGGCTGCCCTTTCAGGTTCCTGCAGGACCTGGAGCAGCGGCTGGAGGCAGACGTCCTCCGCTTCAGCGTGTGCGACGTGGTCCTGCAGCACTGTCCGGCCTTCCGGCGCGTCTACCTGCCCTACGTCACCAACCAGGCCTACCAGGAGCGCACCTACCAGCGCCTGCTGTAGGCGGGGCTCTGAAGGGGAGCGGCGAGGGGGGCGGGGTTCCGGTGGCAGTAGGTGCAGAGGCCGGGCAGAGGAGGGCTGACCTGGGGCGCCTGCCCTGGGCTCTGACCACAAGGAGGCCAGACCTGCCGAGGCCCCGAAGGACCAGAGGGACGGCTGGAGGCGGGGATCCCGCGTTCGGGGCCCCCTGTCATTGCAGACCCTCTCCCGCCCGCACTGTCCAGCCTGGAGAACCCCAAGTTCCCTGGCATCCTGGCTCGCCTGGAGGAGTCTCCTGTGTGCCAGCGGCTGCCCCTCGCCTCCTTCCTCATCCTGCCGTTTCAGAGGATCACCCGCCTCAAGATGCTGGTGGAGGTACCTGAGGGCCCGAGGCTGTGGGGAGGGCTGGGTAGGGGAGAGACCCCTTTATCTCCACAGCCCCTCGGGGCGCCCAGGGCAGGGCAGGGTGCCTGGGAGAGGCCACACTGCCTTGCTGCACTGAGTCCACCTTCCAGAACATTCTGAAGCGGACAGCACAGGGCTCTGAAGATGAAGACATGGCCACCAAGGCCTTCAATGCCCTCAAGGAGGTGAGCTCAGCAGGGAGGAGGTGTCTGGCTCCCAGGGGGCCTCCCCGGAACCCCTGTGTGTCTCTAAAGGAGCCTCAGTCTTCAGAGTCCCTCATCTCCAAGTGGGAGCCTGAGGCTGGGCTGGGGGAGCCTGGGCTGGGGGAGCCTGGGCTGGGGGCGCTGCGGGTGATCTCCCCATGGTCTCCGCAGCTGGTGCAAGAGTGCAATGCCAGTGTGCAGTCCATGAAGAGGACAGAGGAGCTCATCCATCTGAGCAAGAAGATCCACTTTGAGGGCAAGGTATCCGCCCTCAGCCGGGGAGCTGGGGCACCTGGAGGGGCAGCCCTGTCGCCTCCTCTCTGGGGGCTGCAGGCCAGTTCATCACTGTCCAGCCCTCCACCCCCTGCCCTCTGCCCCTGGCCTGACCCCTGCCTCCTCCATCCTCCCAGATCTTCCCGCTGATCTCTCAGGCCCGCTGGCTGGTTCGGCACGGGGAGCTGGTGGAGCTGGTACCCCTGCCCGCGGTGCCCCCAGCCAAGCTGAAGCTGTCTAGCAAGGCGGTGTACCTGCACCTCTTCAATGACTGCCTGCTGCTCTCCCGGCGGAAGGAGTGAGTCTGGGCAGGATGGGGGTGCTGGTGGGTGAGACTGGAGCTCTCTTCTTCCGCAGCAGCGGGCTCACAACAAGTCCACCTGCCAGGCTCTGCTGCCAGGGCACCCTAAAGCTGAGAGGCTCCCCCAGGAAAGGCAGAGCCGGGGCAAGTCCATCTTCTGGAGAATCAAGGGCTGGGCTGTGTGCCAAGAACTGTGAAGCTGCTCTGAGCTTAAGCCAATTGGAGCAGAGACTAAACGCACAACCGCCCCTGAGCCGTAGTGATAATAACGAACATTTGAGCACCTTTCCTGTGCCAGGCATGCTACATGGATTTTCCCCTTTAGTCCTGAGTGTCTTCCTGGAAAGTAGCCTCCCTGGTTATTCTCGAGATCAAGGAGCTAGTGAGTGCAGGAACCAGGGGAGGTCAGGTCTATCTGATGCTAGATCCCAGGCTCTTTACTGCACTCTCCTGTCTTCCATCTGTCAAACAGAGGCTACCATGTAGGGAGATGCACTGTGATAATAACATATGAAGAGGTTAGCACACAGCCTGGCGTATAGTGAACACTCACTCAGCATTAGCTGTGATTATCATAAGTCTGGGAGACTCCCTGAATGAAGTAAGCCTTAAGGATGGAGGGGATGAAGGATGGATGTCTTATGCCATGGAAAGAGTTCAGTTCTGATTTATTTATTCATTCACTGAAGCATCATTGAATCCCCATTCTGTATTGGGTCCTCCAAAGGGTGTTGGGAACTTAGAGAAGCTCACAGGCGCTCTCGCACAAGTGAAAATAAATCCTGAAAACCACCTATTCAGGGTTTTGATGGAAGGCTTAACTGTAGTATTCCCTGGTGTGGGATGAGATTCAGTAAAACTTCATAGAGGAAGGGACGTTTGAATTGGGTGTTGAAGAATACGTAGGAGTTTTCCAGGTAGAGGTGACTGGAGAAATACAGCCAAGTCACAGGAGAGCAGAGTGTGTCTGGGAGGTGATAAGCCCAGTGCGGCTGAGTTTGTAGAAAAAAGGGCAAGAGAGGGAAGCTGGAGTGTTGAAAGCCACAGCAGAAAGGTTGGACTTTCTGAGAGCATGGAGAGTTAAGCGGAGGAGGCCAGTTTGGAGAACGGACTGGAAGGGAGAGACCAGAAGCTCCTGTAACTGCCCAGATGAGCGCAGAGGCTCCAGAAGTAGCAGTGGGCATGGGGACCAGTGAGCTCCAGGGACAATAAGGACGCAGATGATGGGGCACAGCTGCTGGCCGGGTGAGGGGCGGGGAGGAAAGAAGTGAGTGGAGGCCTGAGTGGCCTCGGGGGATTCACTGGCGACTTTCGGTGGAATGGGGAACTGCGGAGGAACCTGGTCTGCAGGGGAAGATACTGGTTTTGTCTAGGCCGGCCGACAGGAAGGGACTACGGAACACCCTCCACCTACCCACCCGCCCACCTTTCTTAGAAGGGTTTATCTGACCCGAAGAGTGGGGCTGGCAGAGTCAGGTGCTGTGATACGGCAGCACGCGAGCCAGAGCCCACCTCCTACGCTGGTTACAGAGGCAGACACAAAGCAGTCTGCAGATCTCAGCGAGGAAGCTGCCCAGGCGGCTCTATGGAACAGAGGCGTCAGCAAGAGGTTCAGAGAGAGTGGAAAGTGTGCCTGGGGCAAGGACCATCTCCATCACCTCTCGCCTCTGCCAGTGAGCCAGTGAGATCAGGGACAGGGACCGTCTGTATCACCTCCCACCAGGTCAGTGAGCCAGGAGATCAGGGGCAGGGACCGTCTCCATCACCTCCCGCCAGGTCAGTGAGCCAAGGAGATCAGGGGCAGGGACTGTTTCCATTACCTCCCGCCTCTGTCTGTGAATCAGTGAGATCAGGGTCAGGTACCGTCTGTATCACCTCCCGCCAGGTCAGTGAGCCAAGGAGATCAGGGGCAGGGACTGTTTCCATTACCTCCCGCCTCTGTCTGTGAATCAGTGAGATCAGGGTCAGGTACCGTCTGTATCACCTCCCGCCAGGTCAGTGAGCCAAGGAGATCAGGGGCAGGGACTGTCTGCATCACCTCCCGCCTCTGCCAGTGAGCCAGGCAGATTGCAGCCCTCATTTTGCTGACTGCCCTGTGCAGCCTTGCTTTCTTGAGGAGGGTCCTAGGGACAGATGACGCCTTCTCTTCTCTTCCCATCAGCAGTCACCTTGTCCTGAGGGTGGGTCCAGGCTGACCTCGCCCCCCTGTTCTAGGCTGGGGAAGTTTGCCGTCTTTGTTCATGCCAAGATGGCTGAGCTGCAGGTGAAGGACCTGAGCCTCAAGCTGCAGGGCATCCCCGGCCACGTGTTCCTCCTTCAGCTCCTCCACGGGCAGCGCACGAAGCACCAGTTCCTGCTGAGGGCCCGGACGGAGTGAGTGGGCCTGGGTTTAGGGAGCAGACCCCCCAGGCAGGGGCACGGCCTTTCATCTCTGTCTCAGGATGGTGGCCTAAGGCTGGAGCTGGCAGAGCCGGCATCCAGGGGGCCCTGGACCTGTTCTGTGCCCATCCTCAGAGCTGGGTGGGCGCTGGCTTGGGTGGGCCTTGGGGTGGAGACGTCTGACCCGGGTCCCACGTCTGCGCGTCATTCCCTGTCCTCCCAGCCCTGGTTTCCCCACCGTGGCCCCGGGAGACTGCAGTTCTCATGTCTGGACAATTCAGCCTCCCTCTCCCTAGGAGTGAGAAGCAGCGATGGATCTCCGCCATGTGCCCCTCCAGCCCCCAGGAGGACAAGGAGGTCATCAGCGAGGGGGAAGGTAGCAGCCTGCCCCCCACCACGAGGGCCACGTTCCCGGGGCTGGGTGCCGCATCGCGCTCCCCTTCCCCCTGGTGCTGGGCACCGTGTTGCCCGCGGGGCCGGCAGGGAGAGGGGTCATCCTGGGGCAGGGTGGGTCTGCGAGAGCCTGGGGGACGGGCCGGCTCCACGTGCAGTCAGCACGCTGGAGAGGATGCAGCCTTGCCCATCCTCCCATGCCATCCCCGCAGAAGCCTTTTTTACGAGTTAGAAAACAGATTCACAGAGGTCAAGTTGCTTGTCCGGGTTCAGCGGTCAGCGGCCGAGCTGGGACCGGAACTGCGTCTGTCTGTCGCTCTGCATCAGCTGCAGAGAGGACAGCAGCAGAGTGGCCGGGAGGGGCGCGGGTGGTGGCAGGCCGAGGGGTCTGCTCTGCTGATCCAGAGGCTTCTCTGGGTGTGAAATGAGGCCAGCGAGCCAGGGTGCAGCCCGATCAGAGGACACCTTGGTGTGGTGGGAGCCAGGTAGTTATGCAGGGTTTTTGAGCAGGGGTGTTAGGGCTGAGCCAACGAAAAGGAAGGTAAGAAGCTCGTTTCCACCCAGTACTTTCCATGTGCCGGGGTGCCGAGGGCTTTGCATATGCCTTTATTTTCTGCCTGCAATGAGGGAGCCCCAGTTCGATTGCTGGCTCGGGGAGGTCACCTGGAAGAGGGAATGGGTACTGCTCACGACAACCCCCTTAGGTAGATTCATTCTTCATATCTGAGAACACTGAGGCCCGGGACTGTTGGGCAGCTTGCCCAAGGTCAGTGAGCTGGGATTCAAGCTTGGTCTGTCTGCGAGGCCTGTGGTTTTCCTGACACTCCCAGTCCACCTGGGAGTGTGGTCGAAGGGGCTGAGGCCTGGACTGGAGTCGATTCTCTAACTGGCCTAGAGGTATTTGGGCTGGAGAGTGAACTTGCCCCTCCAAGGAGGTGGTCAGGGAAGGCCCCTGAAGGATGGGGAGGGGCAGCCACGCTGGTGTCTGGGAAGAGCACTCTTGGAAGGGGAAACAGCCGTGCAAAGGCCCTGAGGCAGGAGGGAGCCTAGAGTGTTTGGGGAACAGCAGGGTGACAAGTGTGTGGCTGAGCTTGACCGAGGAGGAAGAGGAAGATGAGGGAGGTGAGGAGGTGAGGAGGTGAGCAGGGGCAACGCCAGGCTGTGCAAGGCTTTGGAGGCTGTGGGAGGACTTTTATTCTCAGAGGAGCGGGAAGCCCTGGAGGGTTGTAAGTGGCCGTCGTGTGGTTTGAGTCTCCGCTGAGAAGGGCGCGTGGAGGGAGCATAAGAGCAGCATGACTGTTCACACGAAGGGTGCGTGTGCGCTGTTGTGTCCGACTCTGTGCAACCCCACGGGCTGCAGCCCGCCAGGCTCCTCTGTCCAAGGGATTCTCCAGGCAAGATTACTGGAGTGGGTTGTGATTTCCTCCTCCAGGGGATCTTCCCAACCCAGGATCAAACCCATGTCTCTTTTGTCTCCTGCCTTGGCAGGTGGATTCTTTACCACTGCGCCATACAAAGGGGCCATTACTGTTTTGTAGAGACAGACCAGGAGGTCAGGAGCAAAATATTGAATTGAGCTGGGAAGCTGGGAGCCCAGGGCACAGAAGTAGTAATCGAAGCTCGGAGCGACTGGACTCACTTAGCACTTGTGTTTAGGGTCAGAGGAGAGTGGCTAGGGTGGACTGGCGATGAGCTGCAATAGCCACTCTTTCTTCTCCCTCCCTCCCGCTGTTTTCTGCCCTGCCCTGCCCCGTCCTACCCTGGGATTCCCTCGCTCTCCCTCGGCTTCTCAGACCACCCCCAGGCTCAGTGTGTCAGGGCATATAAGGCACTGCAGCCAGACGAACTGACTTTGGAGAAGACGGACATCCTGGCCGTGAGGATGCGGACCAGTGACGGTGAGCGGGCCCCCTGGACAGGCCTCCTGACAGGGGCGTTGGGGGCAGGAGGCAGCTAGACGGCTAAGCCTTCACAGGAAAAAGCTACACCAGGGTTCACCCACCACAGCATGCAAGAATCAAGTTAGACAAGAAGATGAACTTCCTGCTTGCAAAGGTGTAGGGTTGAGAGTAACCGGTGGGGGAGAAGTGGGGAAGTCCCTCCTCAGAGAGCATCGGAAACAACAGATCACAAGTCCACCTACCAGTCTGCTAGAGGTGTGCCCCTTCCTGCCCCCGGGAGATGCTGAGATGGCGTCCTCTCAGCCCCGGGGCGCGGACGGGGCTTGTGTCAGGGCCCAGGTGTTCCTTGGATGCCACTGACACTGCCCCGGCCCGTGTGCCCTTAGGCTGGCTGGAGGGGGTGCGCCTGGCAGATGGCGAGAAGGGCTGGGTGCCCCAGGCCTACGTGGAGGAGATCAGCAGCCTCAGTGCCCGCCTCCGGAACCTGCGGGAAAATAAGCGGGTCACACGTGCCACCAGCAAGCTGGGGGGGCCCCCCGTGTGACGGCGGCCGTGGCCCGGGGCAGCAGCCCCACGCCGCTGCCTGGACAAGTGTGCAGGGGACCTGCGGCGTCCCCACGCACCCCCCTCGCTGCCGCTGGGGCTCCTGTTCTCATGCCTGGCTTCGAGGGTGCAGGCTGGACGCAGGCGGGGTTGCCTCCGAAGAGTCTCCCCTGTCCTCCAGCTCCTCTGAGTCCACAGTTCAGGGATGAGGGTCATTTATCACTCTGGCTCGTGCCCTCCGGAACCTGCCCTCTCCCTTTCCTGCCCTCTACCCTGCCCATCTTGGTCCCTCTGGCAGGGACCTGACTGGCAGGGGCTCTGGGCGCTGGGCCCTATCTGTGTAGACAGATCTGGAGTCTTCTGGCCTGAGCCTGTGTGGGCCCCGGTTGCTGTGACTTACCTGTAAATAAACGCCCGTAATGCCTTTGCTTGGAGTCTGTGAGCCTTATGGTACCACCTGCACCCCATCCCCGTTTCCCAGCTAGAGATGGAGGGTTGGGCCTCTCCCATCGTCCAGGGTTAAGGATCCACCTTCCAATGCAGGGGATGCGGGGTCGATCCCTGGTCATGGAACTAAGATCCCACGTGCCCCAGGGGGCAACTAAACCCCGGTGCTGCAACTGGGGAGAAGCCCACACGCCGTCAACTGCTGAGCCGGGCTCTTGAGAGCCTGAGCACCACGGCTGGGGAGATCAAGACCTGCAGCAGCCAAGGAAAAAGGTCGGGAGGCTCTCTGACTGCTCACCTCCCCCTAGGACCTGCCCTTCTGTACAGTTCACCTCTTGACCAGACCATGATGAGAGAGGAGCTGCATGTCAGTTAGACCGCTTTGGGCTGCAGTTAGCAAAACAAGAGATTCAAATAGGCTTAAATATTAAGGAGAATTTATTTGTTCTTGGATTTGTTTCTTACAGCTTCTTTAACAAATGATTACAAACTAAGCGATTTAAAAACAATAGGAATTTCTTCTATCCGTTCTGGGGACCGGCATCCTGAAGTCTGTGTCTTTGAGCCAGAATCCAGGTGTGGGCAGGGCGGTGCTCTGGCAGGGGCGGTGTGCTCTAGGGGGAGTTGTCCCTGGCCGCTTCTGGTGGCTGCCAGCATCCTGCGGCTTGTGGCCACATCACTCCAGGCTCTGCTTCTGTGGTCACGTTGCCTTCTTTGTGTGTCTGTCTGACCTCCCTCTTATCAGGATACCTGTGGTTGCATTTGGGGCCCAAGCAGATAATCTCCATATCTTCCATTTAAATCCCATCTGCCAAGAACTGCCCCTGCCTTTGTCTGATAGGATATCATTCCCAGGGTCTCCTCTGGGAGGGCGTTTCTCAGCCAGAGGAGGGGCAGTGTATGCTTCAGGCAAGGCTTCAGGCGAGTCCGGACCCAGTGGCTCAGTGATGTCAGCGACAGCCCAGCTTTCCCATTCCTCTGCTCTGCTGTCCTCAGGCTTCACCCTAAGACTCTCCGGGGCTTCTTCATTTACATCCCACGTTGAAGAAGAGACCTGCCTTCATCCTACCATCCCCTGTCAAACTCCCAGGACATTTTAGACCTGGGTGAGTCATAAGGCTTCCACTGCGCTGATCACCATGGCCAGGGTTGGTGTGCGCTAATAGACCTCACCTAAGTCGTATGCTTTTCTCTGGAACCAGGTTAATTTCTCTGGAACCCTATGGATCCCCACGTAGAATCACATGGCTGCTGCAAAGGAGGGGTGGGTGCTAGGGTGGCCAACGTTCACTGAAACCCAAGTCACCCAGGGAGTGGAAGGACCTAGGAATAGTGGCCTTGGAGATGTGAGCACAGCTGAGCGGCTAGGAGCATCCTTCGTCTCTCAAGAGGAGGGCGTGGGGAGAGAAAGCAGATGGGGTCTGCTGAGAGGGTGAAGGTGGGCAGATGGGGAGAGGCTCAGACCCATGAAGTGGGCTTCGGGAACAACTTTCTAACATGAGATGGTGTGGGGAGCGCGGAGCGTATGGGCTAAGCAGACAGACATTTGAATTTGAGTTCTGGTTCCTACGTTTATAGCCAGGGTCATTTTTTAAGGTGGTGTGTGGCATCTTAGCTCCCCAACCAGGGATAGAACCCGTGCCTTCTGCACTGGGGGAGTGGAGTCTTAACCCCTGGACCACTGGGGAAGTATGATTCTTAAACATAGAGCTTTTACTCTGGAATTACTTTTAAGCTTACAGAAAATTTGCGGGCCTGTACAGTGAGTTCTGGACACTCCTTGGCCAGTTTCCCTACTGGTACCATCTTAAAGACCATGGAACAGTTGTTAAAACTAAGAAACCAACATTGGTACATGACTATTAACTGAATGCCAGATTTTATTTCACTTTCACCAATTTTTCCACTAATGTCCTTTTTCTTTTTTTGGCTCCTTTAACCCGTCCAGGATCCCACATCGTATGTAGTCATCGCGGCTCCCTAGACTCCTCTGACCTACGGCAGTTTCTTAATCTTTCCTCATTTTTCATGACCTTGCCAGTTTTGAGGAGTTCAGTGTTTTGTTAGACTGTTCCTCCGCTGGGGCTTGTACGATGGTTTGCTCATGACCGGGCAGGGCTGCGGGTTTGGGGAGAAGACCACAGGGTGAAGCGCCCTTGTCGCGTTCCGGGAGGCGCGTGATGACCACGGACTTCTTACTGGCCCCGTTCGCCTTGATTACATGGTTGAGCTGGTGTCTGCCGGGCTCTTCCACTGTGAAGTCACTATTTTCTCCTTCTCATACTCTGTTATTTGAAGCAAGTGGAGCCCACACTCGACTGGGGAGAAGACATGCTCCACCCTCTGGAAGCTACATCTACAGATATTATTTTGAATTCTTCCCTAAGGAAGATGTTCCCTCCCCTCTCCCATTTATTTCTATCAGCATGGACCCATGCCTTTATCTATCTTATCTTTTGGGTTATAATTCAGTACTGAGTTATTTATTTTGTTCTTCAAATTGTTCCTGTTCTGGCCATTGGGAACTCTTTCAGATGAGCTTCTGTGTCTAGCCCCTCATCCTTTTTTTTTGTTTTTGTTTTCTTGAGCATTTCCTTACTTTCTGGTACAGCACGATGCTCCAGGCTCATCTTCTATTTTCCCTTTCGGAAGAGAATCAGCCATTTCTCTGAGGCCTGTGATTCCTTTTTATTAGAGTGTGGCGTTTAGGGACTAAGACCCATGACTCATGGCTATCGTGGTGTCACTGTTTCCAGGGCCTCTCATTAGACAGAGGTAGGAAAAAATTATTTTTATATATTATATATGTACATATTATATACATTATATCATGTGTGTTATATATGTATATAATATATATGCATGTATATTATATATGTATACACACATACCAAAAAAATGTGATTTTAGGCAGATGCATAGTGGCTCTAAACCTCAGCTCCTGCCTCTGCAAAATGGGTTTGATAATGATAACCCCTCCTTCATGGAGACACCGTGAAATAAAGTATGGAAAGTTGACAGTGTCTGGTTCCTAGTGAAGCTGCAGAAAACAGTGGCCTCCACTGTGTCAGAACTGCATGGCTGAACCACGGGAGCCCTCGCGAGGTGGTGAAGCCTCTGTTTCTCCAGGATTTAAGGAACGCAGAAAGTCCAGGAACGAGATTCCTGGCTCAGTGAAGACCACAAGGCCCCTCCACTTCTTCCAGTGCTGAGTCTGCATGGAGAGAGCCCGTGTTGCCCGCGGAGAGGCACAGGCTGGCAAAGCAGAGGAAGAAAGCCCACTTCATTCAGCCGCCCTGGCACATCTGGGTTCTGGCTGACACCGAGACTGGGCCAGGCTGCGGGGGGCTGGGGTGGGGGCGGCCCTGCGGGGGTCTGTGCTGCTGGGCAGGGAGACGGGCTCACCTGTGGGGCGGCTTTGGGGGGTGTATCTGGCATCCTGGGGGCACCCCTCTGTCTGCCCAGCAGGCTCTGCCCTGGAATCCGGCCTTGGCCGAGGACCCAGAGCCCTGCCTGTACTTGCTGCGGGGGCAGAGGGCGGTGGGCAAGCATGTCTGGGGTTGGGGGGGCCCTGGGGCCGTCTGCTGGCCAGTCCCCAAGCCAGGGGCCTCCAGGGGCTCATCTCCAAGGCTTCCCACCCAGGACCCTGCTGTCCTCGCCCCTCCTGGTAATTCCCGGAAAACAGCCTATTGTTTGGAAGACTTGAATCTGAAATGAGTGGAGAAAGACACTCAGTTGTTCGTTGCTAGGGCACAGTGAGGTTTCAGGGTGAGCCAGGAGTCGCAGCTTCAGCCCAGCAAGCCCTCACCCCCAGCGCAACCAGCATGCAGCCGCCCAGCGGCAGGGAGACGTCTCCTTCATTCCCTCCCTGCCCACCCCCCCGCCTCCTTCCCTCTCCTCTCTCTCTCTGTGCTTTTCTTTAAAGTGGATTTTAACTCACTGAAGTCTGTTTAGAATAATTTTATGACACTTTATTTCCGGCCACACCACGTGGTTTGGTGGGTCTCAGTCCCACACTCAAGGATCGGGCCCAGGCACCCAGCCGTGAACATGCAGAGTCCTGACCGCTGGACCTCTGGGATGCCCTCTGTGTGCTTCTCCCTGACCCCTTCCTTCTCCTCTCTCTCACGCGAGTCTCCTGCGGGCCAGGGTGGGTGGGAGTAGGGGCTTGGACGCATCCTTGGATGGCATCCTATCCCTAATGGAATAGACAGACGAGTGAACAGTTGAAATGCAAGGACTCCGAGACAGTTTTGAGCCTAGGCAAGCTTGTCTCTGTTGGCAGGGTGTAAATTGGCACAACTGCTTTGGAAAACAGTTTGCATCTTCTAAAGCCAAGTACCTGCCACCCTCTGACCCAGTGACTTCACTTCTTTCTTTCATATACACCCAACAGAAAGGTGTACACACGTGCCCTCAAAGATAGGAACTATTCCTAGCAGTACCAGTCATTAACTGACAAAAATACTAGAAATTACCCAAATGCTCATCAGTGGTAAAATGGATAAATTATGGTCTGTTCACAGGTGGGGAAGGCTATGCAGTAATGCGAATAAGCCACCTGCAATTCTGCATGAGGAGAGAGAAGCCAGGCACAAAGGAGGGCTTCTTGGGTGATTGCATTTGCATAAAGTGCAAAAGCAGGAAAACTAATCGAGGGGCAGAGGTCAGGGCGGAGATCCTGGGGCAGGACTCGTCACTAGTCTGGGAGGAGTCTGATGATGCTGTTTACCCAGGCCGTTCATCTGGGGACAACCCACTGAGATCTGTGTACTTTGTGCCTGTGAGTGAGACCTCAACAGAACCTTTACCCAGGTGGGAGGAGCCCTGCAGCTGTGGGCGGACAAATAAGGGAGCAGCCAGCTATTACAAGAGATCAAGGCAGGCTTCCTGGAGGAGGTGTCACCCAAGCTACATCTTGAAAGGGGAAACGGAGGTGGCGGGACAAGGACACAGCAAAGCAGAGACCCAGGATCTGCCCTCCTCTGGGAGCGAAGCTCTTTATTGTCACAAAGAGGAGTCAGTGACTTGAGTCCGTGACCCGACCTTGACTTTGGCCTGCTCCTGCTTTGCCTCCATGTGAGAAGGCCCGAGGATCTGTCTTGCTCCAGTATTTTTTCTGGGTTTACATGGAGGCTCGGCTTCTGATTCCAACAGAGCTTAGCTGTGAGCCAGGACCTCCCTTGGGGGAGGGATCTATGTGGTTGGACAGCGATCCTTTCTTTTCTGTTAGGATTAATTGATTTATTTGCCTGCACCGGGTCTTTGTTGAGGCATGTGGGATCTTGTTCCCCATCCAGGGATCGAACCCAGGCCCTCTGCATTGGGAGCACAGTCTTAGCCACTGGGCCACCAGAGAAGTTCCCAATCCTTTTTTCAAATGAAGGAAGTCTGGTAAGAAAGGAGTTGGGAATTTTAAAGTCCATCATGGAGGCAGGAGTAGCAGGTTCTGGACCTGACATTCTTTGTCCCTGGCTGTGGGCCAGGGACAGCGGGACATGCTGCCATCCAGCGACTCTGAATATTTCCACAGCCACCCAATTCTGTGGAATGATCAAAGAATGGGAGGAAATGCTTTATAAACTGTGAAATGCTGTGCCCTTGAACAATCCCTAGAACACTCCATCACCTCTCTGAATGGTTGGGCATCTCACGCGCCTGGTGGGGATAGTTTTGGGCTGGGGCATAGGATGGGGCTTCCCTGGTGGTCTAGTGGCTGAGACTCCGTGCTCTCAAGGCAGGGGGCCTGGGTTCCATCCCTGGTCAGGGAACTAGATCCCACATGCCACAGCCAAGACCTGGCATAGCCAAATAAGTAAATATATATATATATATATAAATGTGAACCCTGAAGGCTGGCACGGATGGGCGTGTTGCTAGAGGAAGGATGGAGTGCCACCCTCACTGGCCACTCCCCAGGCCCTGGTTAAGGCCTGTGTGCCCGTCTTCATGCCGAGTGGGGATTGTTGGTCCCATTTTACAAAGAAGAAGACCGACAGTCAGAGAGAAGGGCCGCACGCGAGTCCACGCGCGAGAGCCCCGTGCAGGCTCACTGCCCTGGGCCCTTCTAGTTGGTCTTTAGATTCCAAGCTCTTTCCCATCTGCGCTTTTGCCCTGGCTGCTCACTCCTGGCATGCTCTCCCTTCAGATATTCAGGTCTGGCCCATTCTCATTCCTCGGTTGTTGCTCTTCAGTTAAGTCGCGACTCCATGGACTGCAGCACACCAGGCCTCCCTGTCCATCACCAACTCCTGGAATTTGCTCAAACCCATGTCCATTGAGTCGGTGATGCCATCCAACCATCTCATCCTCTGTTGTCTCCTTCTCCTCCCACCTTCAATCTTTCCCAGCATCAGGGTCTTTTCAAATGAGTCAGCTCTTTGCATCAGGTGGCCAAAGGATTGGAGTTTCAGCTTCAGCATCAGTCCTTCCAAGAACACCCAGGACTGCTCTCCTTTAGAATGGACTGGTTGGATCTCCTTGCAGTCCAAGGGACTCTCAAGAGTCTTCTCCAACACCACAGCTCAAAAGCATGAATTCTTTGGTGCTCAGCTTTCTTTATGGTCCAACTCTCAAAATGCCACCGCCTCAGGAGACCTTCCATGATCACCCTCACAATATGCGGTCTCCCCACCTCCCCTCTCGCCGCTCTGGGATTCCTCTCCCCTCACTGTTGGACTGTGAGGTCCACAAGGGCCTCCTCGGGGCCGCCTGCAGCACCTGCACAGAGGAGACGCCCAGCAGAGGTGTGTCGAGGGGACTTGAATCCAACTCCATGCGACTCACGAGTCTGCACTTGGCGTGTCCCCTCAGACCTGCTCTGCCCCTCAGTTCCCATGCCAGCCCCCACTAGGAGCCACACGTTGGGAGTGAGGCTGCCCCACCCCAGCCTGGGTGAGGCTGCCCTGAGCACCAGAGACCAGCTCAGCCACTCCTGCCGCCCTGACCTGGATTTGAACCTGGGCTCAGCTCTCACTTCCTGTCCTGGAGTGACCCTTTCCCACTCCAGGGTCCTTCTCTCTGGGTTTCCGATGTCCTGCTAAGAGTACATTTCTGACATTCCTGGGAGAAAGAACAAAAGGAAAGGGGCTCTAACTGAAGCAGGAGGGACTCTGGTTAGACATAAAGTAGAACTTCCCAACTGTGGGAACTGTAACAAACACCTGGGCGGGTGGAGGAAGTGAAGTTATGGAATCTCCTCCCTTGAGCAGCATGAAGAACAGGATGAACAGTCAGCAGCCTGGGTGGGGTGCAGGAGTACAGGCAGGGCGAACTCTGGGAGCCACGCTTAGGGCCGGGGATCTGGTCAGGAAGGAGAGGAGGGGATCAGCTGTTAGCTCTGGCATTCTAGATGCCAGCGTGGGTGTGGGAGAAGGTGCAGAAAGAGGCTGAAGGGGGCAGAGGCTGTGCCTGTTTATTTAAATACGGTGATAAGGGGAATTTTAAGTTGTTTTCGAGTTTCCAAAGCAGGGTGTGGGGAAGTGAGCCCTATAGCTGATGTCAGCAGACCGACTTGGGTCCTGTTTCACCACTTAGAAGCCGTGATGCTCTAGGCAAGTTACTTCCCCTTTCTGAGCTCTAATTCCCTCCTCTGTTAAACTGGAACGATAATGCGGATTAAAGGAGGTGGCACTTTGAAAAAGGACTTTACAGAAAGTATTATGATATATCAGGATATATGGCAGACTGGGCAAGTGTTATTATGGTAACAATCATGGTGTTTCTGTTTTCAATGCAAACTATGCTCCAGGCATAAGGCCTTTTAATCCTTGAACATGAACGTGAAGTTGCTCAGTTGTGTCCGACTCTGCGACCCCATGGACTGTAGCCCACCAGGCTCCTCTGTCCATGGGATTTTCCAGGCAATAGTACTGGAGTGGATTGCCATTTCCTTCTCCAAGGGATCTTCCCAACCCAGGGATTGAACCTGGGTCTCCCGCATCGTAGACAGACACTTTACCGTCTGAGCCGCCAGGGAAGTCTCTATATTTTAATCCTTACAACAGCTCTGTTGTTATTATTATTTTGACCGTGTCCTGCGAACCTGGGCCCTCAACCGTGACAGCACGCAGTCCTAACCACTAGCCTGCCAGGAAATTCCCACAACAGCCCTATTTTGTCACCCGTTTTACGGATGAGGAGCCTGGAGGCTCATAGAGGTGACCCGACTTGTCTGAGGTCACATAACCAGTTGGAGCCTGACTCAAGGCTTACATCCCATATGATTTCAGTCCAGCGTCCTGCACCTCCCTCTGCAGCCTATAACTGGCTGAGAAGGCATGTTTCAGACCGTAAAGGATGAATATTGTCATCATATTCTTTTTTAAAGTAATTGCGGTACATTCGTTTCCTCTGGTGGGAGCAGCAGCTTCTGGTCCTGCCACTAGAGGGCAGCAGAGCCCGGGGGTCCTGAGGGTGGCGCTCTTGCCACCTCGCATCCCGGCTTGAGCCCCGACGCTTGGCCGTGTTGGGGGGACGGACCCAGGGCAGCGGCCGGCAGGGGCACGGGCGGGCACAGCCTTTGGGAAGTCGGAGCGCCCGCCCAGTCCTGACTCGGCCCGGAGAGGAAAAGTCTCAGCAGGACGGCGGCTGGCCGCGGCACCTCCTCCGGGTGCTGAGCCTCCAGCACCCTCGACCTGCCAACCAGGGCCGTGGCGGAAGCCCTCGCCTTCCCCCGAAGCCCCGGAACCCAGGGCATCAGCCCACAGGGCTCGTCACCGTCTCCAGGCTCCCTTTGGACCGTCAGCCCCTGAAAACTTCAGGGGCCCTAGTGCTGGCCGAGCTCTCGGGAGTGCTTAAGGCCTATTGAATACACGTACGTGGGGGTTGTCCAAGCTGGGCCCAGAGCCCCTTCCTTCTGAGACTGCCCGAAGGTGGACTGAAGGGGAAGGGAGTGTTCCTAAGACTGAAAGATGCTTATCCCCAGAGGATCTGGAGACCAGGCCTTGGCCCTGGGATGTCCAAGTCTTTACACCAAGTTCTTGGCTGCATAATGGCAAAGTCTCCACCACCATGCATGCCGCTGGGTCGCTTCTTTGTGTCCGGCTCTTTGCAACCACATGGACTGTAGCCCAGCAGGCTCCTCGGTCCATGAGAGTCTCCAGGCAAGAATGCTGGAGAAGGTTCCCATGCTCTCCTCCAGGGGATCTTCCTGACCCAGGGGTTGAACCCACGTCTCTTACGTCTCCTGCATTGGCAGTCGGTTCCGCCAGCACCACCTGGGAAGCCCCAAATCACCACCACTTCATCAGCATTGATTACCTCCTTAACAACTTCCTTAATTACCCCCTCTAACAACCTTCTGGGCAGGTTCGTATATACCTTTCACATTTTTCAAAGGAGGCGACAGAGGCTCAGAGAGAAGAAGCAACTTGCCTGAGGTCACATAGCAAATAAGAGGCAGAGCCTCTTTGGACAGGCCCGCCTGACCTAGGGCCTGCTCCCTGAAGCCTTCAGCTGTGACAGCCATCTCCTACCAGCTCTGCAGCGACGCCCGGCTCAGGGAGCCCAGGCTCATCCACCAGCCGCCATGGTCCTCGCAGCGGCCCTGTGAGGGGCAGACCCGGATGGGAGCAAGTGCCCGCGATGGACGGCAGCTCACGCGGCCTGGCGCTTGGCCTCCTCCCAGCTCCGTGTTCAGCGATGTAAAGCAGGCGCTGGGAGCCATGCGGGTGCCTTACAGAAACCAACCGCCCGCCCCCTCCCTGTCAGCACCCCACATGGAGCCGGTGGCCATCGGTCACCAGCAGGCCCCTTCTGAACCAGAGCGCCCCCGCTTAAAGAGGAGAGGGATGCACGGAGGCGCCCGCAGGCCCTCTCTACCCGGCTGCGCCCCGCCCTCCCCACTGGGCTCACGCCCTGCCTGCAGCAGCGTGCCCTGATCCTCTTCCCGTCCCGGCGGCGGCGACAAGTGCCGGGACTGCCTGCTGGGCCCCAGCTCTCCTCCTTTGGCCTGGGGGCTGGGGTGCTCTTGACCTCGCTTCTTTCGAAACGTGTATTTATTTGTTTGGCCGTCTCAGGTCTGAGTTGGCAGCGGGATCCTTCACTGTGGCACGCGGGCTCAGCTGCCCCAGGCCGGGTGGGACTCAGGTCCCCGACCAGGGATGGAACCCGAGTCTTCTGCATTGGAAGGTGGCTTCTCAACCCCTGGACCACCCCGCCAGTCCCTCCAGACCCCTCTTTGTGACCGCAGGTGAAGCCTTGTGCCCAGTGGGTGGTGGGATGCCTCAACCTGACTTCGACGCCCCTCCAGCTGTGACCCCAGCAGCATGGCATCAATGGCCAACAGAGAGGATCGACAGCCAGTGCTTTCACATCCACTTTGCCTTGACGCCCTTCCCCACCTGCCCTGCAGGGTGGGGCAGCGTGAGGCTTTGCGGAAGGCTGGGGCAGAGGCGCCCTGGGAGGCCGTGTTGCTTGGCAGACCGGTGCTGGGTGGCACTGGTCACCCAGGGCCCCTGGACTCAGTCCCGCAGCCACTCTGGCTGCTGGATGCAGAGGGTTTGGGGTCCCAGCTGGTAGGCAGAGCTCCCAGAAGTGCGGACAGCAGCGGGCTGGGAGGAGCGCAGGGCAGGGCAGGGCTCGCACACCCTTTCCCCAAACAGGTGCCTCCTCCCAGACATCCCGCCGCAGCTGCTGGTTTCCAGGAAAAGGCCAATGCAATCGCTGAGTCGGCTCGAGGCTGGTATCACCCTGGCAGCTCCGCGGGATGAGTCTGCTGCTTCAAGGGCCCAGCAGGGCCTGCCCAGGAGCTCCGGACCTGGCCAGCTTCCCGTTACCCGCCCCACACCATTGTTTCCGCCTGGTGCCGGCCCTGTGCTCTCCCACCCCGGCCTCTGGCCCAGAGGGCACCTCAAGCCCCACACCAGCCTGGCTCCGATTTCCCAGATACCAGACTTGCTCACACTGGAGCAGAAGCAGGTTTCGGGAGACCTGTGGTTTGAACTCCCGGACCACCCGGACCTGCTCCGTGGCCTTGGGCAAGTCCCTTTCCCTCTCTGAGCCTCAGTTTCCTCATTGTTGAGAGGCAAGTGTTACCCTACTGGGCCTTGCTGTTCAAAGGAAAGGCAGGGGCCCGAGGTGCCGGCGGGTGGGAGGTGCTCAGGAAATGGTTCTTACACGCTCTCCCCCAGCGTGACCTGTTCTCCCAGGGCCTGTGGGGAAGAAGGAAGCTGTGGGCCCTTTGCAGAGGGCCCACCTGACATCCGTCAACATATAGTCATAATACTCATCATGCAGCGCCATGGCTCACTAGAGAAATGGGCCCGAGCTTCCGTCTCCTATCCCGGCCGGCTCTGGGCTCCCGGCGTTAGGGCGGCCGAGTGTGGGTAGGAAGTGGGAATGGCCAGGGGCCACCGTCTGGGTGAGGTCAGGACTTGAAAGAATCTGGCCTGTCCAAGAGGGGGATGGGCAAGGCTGCCCCAGGGGGGCGTCGGAGGAGGCCTGGTCCTCCCCTCTCCGGGGCAGCTCTGGGTGACGGCCCCTGGCCAAGGAGCCCTGCTGGAGCTCAGTGCCCACACCCTGCTTCTGGTTGTAGCACGTCACCCCTGCTCCAGGCAGCGTCTTCTTGTTTGTTTGGGGTTTCGGAGGAATTAATGAAATTGTTATGTAATTAGCAATGTGGTGGGCACCATCCAGGACTGGCAAGGGGAGCTGGGAAGGCAGGGGAGAGGGCCTGGGAACTGGGATTGCTCAACCAATGACCAGTGAAGAGGGTGGAGTGGGAAGTAAGCAGTGGATTGAATAAAGCGTGAATCAGTGAATGAATAAGTGAGTGAGTGAATTAATGGATAAGCTAATGCCCAGGTGATATTAGCAAACACTTACACAGTGCTCACTGCATGCCTAATATGGTTGTAAGCACTTTCCTTGTCTGAACTCACTCAGTCTTCCCCAGAGGTAAGCTGAATTATTACCTCCATTTCACCAAGGCACAGAGAAATTAAGTAACTTACCCAACGTCCTGCAGCTAGTAAGTGACTGACTTGGGACTTGAACCCACGCAGGCTGGCTCCAGAATCTTTGGGTACCAAGTGGGAGCGCAGCCCCAGGACTAGGAAGAGAGTCCATGGCTGGGTGGTCCGAAGTTGGATTTTGCAGTCTGTTCCTAGAGACTTCAGACTTGATGTTATTTGGTGGGTCATTCATTCATTCATTCATTCCACACATCTGCTGGTCACTCACTCATCCATTCACTCAGAGCGAGCGCTGGGGGAGCATACTGATCTTATTCTGCTCTGGCAAATTTTGTCCTTTGGGGCTCAGCTCAGGCGCCACCTCCTCCAGGAAGCCTTCTCTGATTTCCTCTGCAGAGGGCCCAGGCTCCTGGACTTCCCCTTTTTTGGCCGTGCCACACGGGACGCCAGATCTTAGTTCCCTGACCAGAGACCGAACCTGTGCCCCCTACAGAGGAAGTGCGGAGTCTTAACCACTGGACTGCCAGGAAGCCCTCCCTCATCATTGTCTTCCCCTGTGCTTGCTTCCCTCTTCCGATGGGCAGTGCTTTTGTCTGTGAGTTCTTGGTATACTGTGGGTGCTCAGTAGAAGCTTGACCCTGTTGCTGCTGGGCCTCCTCCTGGGAACTACCAGTGCCCTGCTCCCTGCCACTTCCTCTCCTCCTTCGAGCCAGGATGCTCCGGTGTCTGGGCACCCGCCCCACCGGGCACCCGCCCCCCCACCACCCGCCACAAAGACCTTCCCATCCTGCTGGTGAGTGGAAACTCCCCGGGTACTGGTTCTAGCCAGGGCTCCCGGTCAGCAGGGCTGGGATTCACCCCTGCCCCGGGAGGGAACTGGGCCCGCCCTAGCTCAGCAACCGACAGCAGCCTCTTCCTTTGCTGGCTAAATGTTTGTTTTCAAATTCCTGAGGCCTGCGTCACCTCCCGCCCGGTCCCCACTGGCCCTCCCTGGCTTTGCTTCCTTCCTCCCCTTGCTTGACCAGGCTGGTCTGTGCTGGGGCGCTGAGCCAAGCCTGTCCCTCCTGCGGCCCACCCGCCAGGACCCGAGCCTGGGAGCCAGGAGCCCAGAGACTGGGGTGGAAGGCAGGGAGGTCGGGAGCGCTCCCAGCTCCTCTGCAGAGAGGGTGGAGGGCAAACCTTTGTGCTCTTCAGGGGATCACAGGCTGGAAGCCAGGACTAGTTGTCGTCGAGGCTGGGGGAGCCAAGCGGGGCAGGCCTGGTCCTGGCCCGGGCGCCCAGCACAGGTCAGACCTAATTCAAACTCTCCTCAATTGGGGCTCTTCTTAAAAATAATAATAATAATAATTCCTTGGCTGCATGGGGTCTCAACTGCGGCACAGCCTGCGGCACTCGGGCTTAGCTGCCCCATGACACGTGGGGTCTCGGTGCCCCAGTCAGAGGTCGAACCTCCGTCCCTTGAATTGCAAGGCAGACTTTTAACCACTGGACCACCAGGGAAGTTCCGCCACCTGAGAGTCTTTTTTTTAATTTATTTATTTTTAATTGAAGGATAATTGCTTTACAATGACTGTGTTGGTTTCTGCCAAACATCAACATAACTGGGAGTCTTTTATCTATTATTTATTTTTGGTTGCGCTGGGTCTTCGCAGATGCGTGGGCTTTTCTCTGGCTGCGGTGCGCGGGCTTCTCGCAGAGGTGGCCTCTCTTGTTGTGGAGCACGTTCTGGGTGCACAGGCCTCAGTAGCTGTGGAACGTGGGCTCAACAGTTGCAGCTCACGGGCTTAGGTGCTCCGTGGCCTGTGGAATCTTCCTGGTCCAGGGATCGAACCTGCGTCCCCTGCATTGGCAGGCGGATTATTTACCATTGGGCCACCAGGGAAGCCCGACCTGGGAATCTTGAGTAAGTAGGGTGGTAGGTCTCAAACTTGAACTCTAGTGCCTCAGATCACCCAAGGACCTTGATAAAAATGCAGAGTCCTGGGCCCCATCCCCTGAGTCAGTGGATCTGAGGCAGAGCCCAGGAATCTGAATTTGGAGCCTGCTTCCCTGGTGATTCAGGTGCAGGAGGCCCACAGCGGTGAATAAGGCCCACAGCTTGAATAAGTTTAGACAAACGGGGATTCTAACCCCAGCCCCACCACTCGCCTGTCCTGTGACTGACCTTCGAGAACCGTGCTGCCCAGTTCGGCCAGCGCTAGCCACAGGTGGCTGTTTATATTTAAATTAATTGAGATGAAATGAAATTAAAGCCAGTTCCTCAGGGGCATTGGCCACATTTCCAGTGCTCAGGAGCCCCAGGTGGCGGGTGGCCACCGTGTGGTGCAGAGCAGATCTGGAACACTGCCGTCCACTCATCGCTCCATCCATAGAGAGCGCTCTTGGACAGCACCGTTCTAGAATGTCCGCTCCATGGAGGCAGAGGAAATCACCTGCTTCATTTTCTGCTGTCCAAGGCATACAGCACAGTGCCTAGAGCCGAGCTGGGGATCCGTGAATACCTTTAAACCAGTTTTCTCATCTGGCTGCCCTGGGTCTTTGCTGCTCTGTGTGGGCTGCTCTCTGGTTGCGGTGTGCGGGGCTCCTCTTCACTGCGGGCTCTGGAGCGTGTGGATTTCAGCAGTCGCAGCACACAGCCTCAGTGGTTACCATGCACGTGATTAGCTGCTCCGTGGCATGTGGGCTCTTCCCAGGCCGCGGGTGGAACCTGCGTCCCCTTCGTTGGCAGGCGGATTCCTATCCACTGTACCACCAGGGAAGTCTCATCAGCAACTTTTTAATTGATTTTTTATTGTGGTAAAGTACACCACATGTAATGTGAAACGGACCGTCTTAAGCACCTTTGAGCTTCAGCTCGGTGGCGTTAAGCCTACTCACATTGCTGTGCGGCCATTGCCGCTATTCATCTGCAGAATTCTGTCATCATCCCAGACGGAAACTCTGCCCTACGAGACAATAACGTGCCATCAGTAAATGCGTTTTAATAAACGGGTGATCTCGGTCATCTCCTCACTCCGAGCTTTAGCTTCCTCGCCTACAGAACGCGCGCCATGTGGGTTCCCACCGTGTGAGTCTGTAAAGGTTAAATGGGATCCAGAGCACGCATTTGGCACAGGCCTTGGTGCAGAGTAAGTGCTCGTCAAGCGTCTGCAGTCACTGTGTTATTGGGTGTCCCCAGGGGCTCAGCGGTAAAGAATCTGCCTGCAGCGCAGGAGACTTGGGTTCGATCCCCAGGCCAGGGAAGATAACCCAGAGGAGGAAACGGCAACCCATTCCTGTATTCTTGCCGGGAAAATCCCACGGACAGAGGAGCCTGGCGGGCTACAGTCCGTGGGGTCCCAAAGAGTTGGACACGACTGAGTACTTGCTTACTGTTATCACCCCTTCGGGCAGTCTTCCCCGAGTATCCCACACCTCCCTGCTCTCTTAGCTCTCCATTCAAGTAGACAGAAAGAGGGACCACTGCTGCTGTGAATTACACGGGTGTTGTGTCTCCAGGGCATGAATCACTGCTGCCTTTGAGTCCTCAGCCAGGCTAACTACCCTGAGGACCATTACTTCCAGTGGCTTTCACCAACAGGTGTCCCAGGACCCTGCAACACACCCAGAGATGGGGGATGAGTCGGGAGAAACCTTTTCAAACGATCTCAAAGTACAGATGGGAAGGCTGTGGTCCAAGGTCACACAGGAGGCCAGTGACACAGCCACAGTCCAGAGCAGGGAGGCTGACCCCAGTCTTTCCAAGACACTGCCTGACTGGGACATGGGGCCACCAACTGAATGGATGGACGAATGAATGAATGAACGAACGAGAGCCTCATTTTGCAGCTGAATGGGAGGCTCAGGGAGGTTAAGTGAGGTGCTTGGTAAATGTCTGTGGAACTGATCACTGGGTGTCAGAGGGCAGGGCATACTGGTCAGGCACTTTGAACCCTGTAGCACCTTTAATCGCTGCCACCTTTAATCTCTGGGACAGTCTCTTGCCCTGGATAGGAAGTTATCATAGTGGAGTGGAGAGAGAAGCTAAGTCTTGACATCATGAGGGAAAGAAGGAATTTCTTTGGCTTTAGAATCAGACACGGAGAAGGCAATGGCACCCTACTCCAGTACTCTTGCCTGGAAAATCCCATGGATGGAGGAGCCTCGTAGGTTGCAGTCCATGAGGTCGCTAAAAGTTGGACACGACTGAGCGACTTCACTTTCACTTTTCACTTTCATGCATTGGAGAGGAAATGGCAACCCACTCCAGTGTTCTTGCCTGGAGAATCCCAGGGATGGGGGAGCCTGGTGGGCTTCCGTCTACGAGGTCACACAGAGTCGGATACGACTGAAGCGACTTAGCAGCAGCAGCAGCAGAATCAAACAGGCTCAGATCTGTCACAGAACTTGAGACAAGGGGGCAGTCTTGCTAAGCTCTGAAACTTTCTACACTAAGGACTCTCCTGAGGCATTATAAAGGCTATGGCCTCCAGCCAGTGGTGAACTGGTAAATGTTTAACAACTGGCTCCTGAAAGGGGGGGAAAGCCCCGGTTTGCATCATTTGCTGATCGCTGTGGTGTAAATACTTCTAACAGTTATTTCAAGGTCCCAGTGAAACCTGGCTCACAAAATTCACGAAATTTTAACAACGCGCTCTCCCTCCTGAGCCAGAGGGAGCCAGCTCCAGCATATCACGGGGTCTGTGTAAGCTCAGGTCAACCTCTTCCCTTTTTGTGCCTCATCTCCCTGATCTACAAAGTGGGGTGCTGACGGTTCCTGCCTGCATGGCTGTCGAGAGGATGAAATGAGCCCTTACTATGCTGCAACCCAGAGGCTGGATGATCAGCAAGACTAGGGTGGACTGTAGAAGGTCCCTCCTTCCCTCCCTGGCTGGGCATTCTGAAGGGGCCTAGGGGGCAGCCGGGGCATCAGCTGTGGGGGGCCAGCACCTCGTCCCCTCCTCACCCCTGGTCCCTTGGGCAGGCTCTCCTCCTCTCTGACGCCGGGCTCAAGGGTTCCTGGGTAGCCTCGTGGAGGGGACCAGGAAGCCCCTGGCCCTTCCGTCTGAGTCACTTTCAGAAGCCAGGTGGCGGGTGGGGCGAAGGGGAGGGCAGAGCGGCTCGTGGTGACGGCCGTTTGCCCAAACCTGGAAAGACGGGCTCACGTGCCCGAATCTGGTGGATCTGCCTCATTTCCCCTGGCTTCATTCCTGCACCATGGGAGGGGGAGGAGCTCCCCTCTGTCACCCAGGCAGCCCTCCCATCCCAAGCTGAGGACTGGTAGGGCCTGGGCACCCAAGGGGTCACTCTTTAGACAGTGGGGTGCCAACCAGGTCACGGAGTCATGCCCCACTCCGCATCTCTCTTCTTGCTTTTGGCATCTAGGTGCCTGCATTCAGGGGCTGTGAGTCTGGAAATTAAGGAGAGCTGATCGTGTTGGAAAGGGGCCTTCTCACACTAGGAGGGATGGCTGCGTTCCTGGGAACTCCCTGCGGCCCAGCGGTTAGGACTCCACGCTTTCAGTGCTGAGGGCTTGGGTTCAATCCCTGGTTGGGGAACTAGGATCCTGTGAGCTGTGTGGTGTGGCTATGGCTAAAAACAAAAACAAAAAATATGCTTTCCTGGCCAGGCGCTCCAGGAGTTTCTTTGTAAAGAGCATGAGAACGTAACAGAATTTTAGGGCAGAAAGGTGCCTATGGCACAGGCAAGCCCTCTGCCACAAAGATGGGGAAGCTGAGGCCTGGGAGGAGAAAGATCATGTTCACAGTTACACAAGGACTCAGAGGCTGAACTAGCACCTGGACTCAGCCCTGGATGCCAGTCTCTTTTTTGCTCCCTGGTGAGCGGCAGAAAGGGCTGGAAGGTGACGGCCCAAGAACACAGCTATCCTTCTGGGGAGGGGTGACTCGCCAAGGAGGCCCCCGTGGTGGTGAACGCATCCTGGAGGCCCCAGGCCGAGGCGGTGGTGATGCTGCTTGCCGGGGGAGGCCCTGGGTCTGCCCAGCTTGGCCCCTGAGCCCCTGTGTGGCCGTGGGCGAACCATGACCCTCTTCTTCCTGACATCAGTCTCTCTGGCAGCCAAACGGGGGGACCAGACCGGAGGCTGAAAATGCAGGATGATGGTCTGGGTGCCTGGTGTAGAAACAGACACAAGGGGTGTGCCTGGGGGAGCTGGGGTGAGGGCGGGGGACCCTCAGCTCCTCAGACCCCAGGGGACGGGACTCCTGCAGGGGCCTTGGCACCCCCGGGGACTGAAGGGAGGGGTTGGGATGCAGGGGGCCTGGCCTAGACCCCGAGGGCATGAGTCTGGTGCCGCCCGTGACCCCTGAAAGAGATGGAGAGACAGCGAAGTCAAGAGAAAGACGGAGAAAGGGGGCCCTCACAGGGAGAGACATTTGAGACAGAAATGAGAGAGAAGGAGAGGCCGAGAGGAGGAGACACATGTTTCCACTCAAAGCTCTTGACTGTTTAAAATAAAGCCGACCCAGCAATCTTCACCGCTGACGGTTGGCCGGAGCCCAGGCCCCAGGCAGAGCGTGCCCACGGGCCTCCTGGGCCCACCCGGAACACTCGGCTCTGGCCCTGGCTCAGGCCTGAGGGGCCCGGGAGAGACCCCTGAGCAGGCAGGACCCCGAGGCGCCTCCAGACATGCCCCGTGCAGCTGCCACGCCAGAGCCTCTGGGTCATTTGGGACCCGCCCGGCCGGGAGGATGCCCGAGAGCACACGGGCTCGCCTTGGGGCCCGCGTGGCAGGGGATCCCTGTCCCCAGATGCTCTCCAGGGCACAGCCCAGGTCCCCGCAGCCCCGGGTCGAGGGCACGTGGCTGGGGGTGAGCCGTGAGCCGTGGAGATGGTGGAGGGTCTTCAGGAGGAGGAACACGCAGGCGCGGGCCCGGGTCAGCACACCTGTCCAGACTTGCTCAGAGCCCCTC